>NC_054830.1:110742840-111053090 GCF_018345385.1 Vulpes lagopus | reverse complement strand
ACTTGCCCCTCTCTGAATCCCCATCAGATAGAAAACTGTTAATGGACAGACTTCCCCAGGAGTGACCTACCCTCTGCTTCCTCACCGCAGGGTCGACACCGTTCCCACCAAGCTCAATACTCAGTACTTCTCAGTTATGAAATTAAACCTGTGCCACTTCTTTATTTGAACTTGGGGCATCATCTGACACTGTGCTAGTCCTTGCTTCCTTCCCCCTGCCACCCTACCCCAGTGGCTGCTCCTCTGTTGCTTGATCCTGCTCAGTTTGCTGATTTCTGTATGTTGGAAAACACAGGGGCCACCGGATGACTTTTCCTCTCCAAAATCCACTCCCGTTGCTGAGCTCATCCAAACCTATCACATTAAATACCTTCTATGTGCCTCCCACTCCCAAATTTGTACCTTTAGTTAGAGCCTCTTCTCTGAACTACAGACTTATGCAGGCAACCACCTAGCTCTACTTGGCTGTTTGATGTACAACTCCAACTTTAGAGTCCAAAATCATCTCCCAATTTACCTCCTAATCTGGCTCATCCCATTAACAAAATGGCAGCTCTGCTGTTTTACTTCTTTAGACCCAAACCCTTGCAGCCCATCTCTGAGTCCTTTTTTTTTTTTTTTTTAACTCCTATGCTCAGCCCTCATCCACTGCATCAAAATCCATTTCAGCTTTACCTTCAAAAAACATTCAGAATTTGACTTTGCCTCATTGCTCCCTACCTCCAACACCTTGGCTCAAGCCATACTCTCTGTTGCCTGAGTAACTGGTTTGGAGCATCCAGGATGTACTCCCTGATTCCACCCTGACCACCCCCACCCCCACCTGTTCTCAACACAGAATCCATTGGCATCACTTTAAGTCTGCCCATGTCCCTCTTCTCAACATGGTCCACTCCATTAACATTCCTTCTCACTCAGAATAGGATCCAAGTCTTCCCTGAAGCCTACAAGGTCCTGTCCACTCTGGCTTTTGCTATTCCTCTGACCTTCAGCTTTTCTTGCCCTTACCCACCATGCTCCATGTACATGGCATGCTTGCTTTTCCTTCCTCATGCCCCCCTCTTGCCCTAGGCCTGCGTGTTCATTGACCTAACACCACCGACCTATCTCACTCCTGTATCTTGCTGCATTTGTCATTTGCCACCTGACTTTATGCACTGATTTGTCTACCTCTGTTTAGGCTCTCTTCTGTCACTAGATTGCTCTGTGACAGCAGGCTCTGTGTCCATCTCCTTCACCGTTAGATCCTTAGCACCTAGTAAAGTGCCTGGCACAAAATGAGGGCCTCAAGTGTATTTGTTGAATGAATAAATGAGCGAAAAGGGGGACCTTCTTTTCCCTTACCTTCCATGATACACAGTCTCATGTTTTTCATCATGACATTGGCCCCCTCTGTCTCAGTCTCCTCGTGGTCCCTCTTAGTCTGCCTGTCCCTTAATTACTGCCCCCTGCCCCTGCCCCGCAGGGTTCTGTTCAAGTGTTCAACTCAAACCACTCACTCACACCCTTGGTGGTCTTGTTTACTGCCCTGGCTTTAGCCAACACCCATATGTAGATGGCTCCCAGATCTGTGTCTTTAGTTCAGAACCACCTTCTCCAGTTCCTGCCTGGTTCTCCCACAGCCTCCTCAAACGCAGCTCCTGAGCTGCTCCTCTCCTCCATACCTGCTCCTTCTGCTGGCTCTTCATTAGCAGCTGGCCAGCCAAGACCAAGTATGACCATCACCCTTGCTGCTTCCTTCTCCCCTACGGTCTGCCACGAGTGAGTCACCAAGGACTATGGAGCCTCCTAAATCCCTGAGTTTATCTACTTTCCAGTTCTTTCCTAAATGACTGTAATCACTTTGGGGCAGAGCTTTTACCTTCTACCCTAGCCACTGCCCGGTATCACATTAAATCCTCACCAACTACCTCAATTCATATGTGAGAAAACAGAGGCTTGGAGGGATTAGGTCACTTGTCTAAAGCCACTCAGCCTACTGAGCAACAGAGGTGGGCTATGAACCCAGGGGTGCCCTGCTCAGAAGCCTGTGCCCTTATCTACTACACGTGAGGCTTCCCACTGCACAGAGTGGATGCCTCATCCAGCAGAGATGCCCGAGAGAAGATGTACCAACTTCCTTCTTGCTCAGCGCTTTAACAAGAGGCTTGCTTCACGATAACCCTCTTGGGAGGTGTTTGGGCATTTTCTAGAGAAGAACACTGTTGTTTGGGGTTGTTCTATAGCTAACCGTGGTCCTGTGCTGCCTGAAAGTTCTGCAGGGCCTGTCTTTACTGTGTCTTGTTCTAGCTTCTTAGGAAATGTGAGTCGTGGTTAGGATTTTAGAGATTACCCTCGAGCTACAGATTAGGTTATTGCAAATCTATGAGAAATTAATGCCCATGTGACAGGGAACAATTATTTAAACCTAACTGCTAGAAATTAACTAGAACCACTCTTTCTTGATGGTTTCATGGCTACTGAGTGGAAGAAAAATTCATCAGGGGTAACACATCTAAAAAAATAATTCATATCAAACAGCCCAGAAAACAGCTGTTCCAGAGCTACAAATGTGAAGAATGCAACAGCCTGAGACACGCCAAAAGCCAGCATGGCAATGCAACAAGGTGGCTGCGGGAACTCACTGGGGCCCTACCCACTTCCACCATGAGCTCCAGCTCCATGCTCACCTGTTCATGCACTGTATGTCCCCAAGCAGAGGGCACGTGGGGGCTTGTAGGGGACTCTTTTGGGTTAATGCCATTGTTCTACCATAAAGTAGCTAAGGTTTTTACCTTATGCAAGTGACCACCAACACAAGGCCAAGTGAGAAACCAATGGGAGGGACAGAGCCCTGGGGTGTGGGTGTGGGAGGAAGCACAGTCTGGAGGACACCTCTGGACAGCTGGGTCTTGGGGGCTACAGGGGTGTTCCTGGAACTGCTGCCAGCCATCACCTCTTCGGCCTAAGTTCATGGTGCATTGCCACTGTGCAGTGGGCTTCATACTTTGTAGCACCTGTGACACTCAGGGCAATCTCATGCTTCATGCTCTCTCCCCTGGTTCCTTAGGAGTCACTGAGAACCTCCTCTATTGACTGGTTGAGAACCCCTTCCTTTTGTAAACTCGGTGATCCTTAGGTTCTGTGACACATGTTCTCCAGGCTTCCTTAAAGCTACTTCTTTTGCCTGCCAGAGAGCTGAGGACTCTCCAGCTCACCACTGCCTTTTCCTTCCTGCTCCCCATCTTCTGGATGTTTCTATGCTTGTGTCCCATGGGCATCTCAAACTCAGGGCATCATAGGGCACCCTCAACTCCTTGAGGAGGAGACAATCTGCTCTGCTTTTGGGATCCCCAGCCCCAGACAGAGAAGGAGCTGTATCCCCCTAACCTGCCTCTCCTCCTCTTCCTGAGTGAAGGGCACTGTGCCCCCCCCCTAGCAAGACCCTGGATTACGCTTGTGGTGCCCGTTGATGTCACCTGTGAATAACACTAAGATACACTCAACTATCCCCTTTGCCACTGCCCCTGGCTTGGCTAGGTCACTACCCTCTCTCACGTGGATGATCACAACATCCTGTGCACCTGCTTCTTTGCTGGGGCCCTGCACGTGTTCTGAAGCAGCCCCACCATGGCCGTGCTTCACTTCAAGGCCTCCAGATGTCCCTAGAATTCTTAAGATAGAACATTAATACTCCTTGGCTTTGACCCCAGTCTATGGTCACCCTAATCTCAGGCACACAGAGTATGTGCAAGTCCCCGGATGTGACGTGACATTTTCTGCTTCTAGTGGCACCTGCTTCTAGAGGCACCTGTTTGGCTGTCTATTCACACTGCTGTCTCCATCCTTCCTCAGTGAACTTGTAGAGCAGAGAAACCCATCTGTAAGCCCTGGGTCTCACCTAGGGCTCTGTGCACGGAAGTCTGAAACAAGGAAGGACACCTTCAACTCTTAGCTTCATGGGTACTTTCTCTGGAGCCTTGGAACACATGTGGAACAACACCACACATAGAAAACAGAATTTCCGAAATCGAGGGGCACACATGATGTAAGACTGACTTTGAGGATGTTGTCTGTGTCCTGGCACAGACACTTACATAGCTCATGAAGATCTTCTCAGTGGGTTTGAGGTGCCTCTGGATCTCACAGTCCACGGGGTGCAGGATGATGATGCCATCATCGGAGAAGACATAGAACATGTTTCCCACACTAAGGCCTGGGAGGAGCAAACATGGCCATGGTTATGCATCGCCCTCTTAGCAGCTAGCCCCCACCCTCCTATCCAGATGCACTGCAGGGTCATAGGACATGCTGGGCACACAAGAAACCTGCGGTTTGGGTGCATGCGGTCCAGGCCCAATGTATAAGTGCAGGTCAAGGTGATGTGGGATGAGCAGGTGGTGTGTGGGCAGCATGGGGACAAAGTGCCGGAGGGCTCTGCAATCCCAGGCTATCCTTCCAGACACGCACCTCTGCCCTAGGGCATCTAGGACTGGCCACCAACACAAGTTTTCAAATATATGACAGTCTTGGCTCTCACATACATTTGATCTTTCCTATTCTGAAGTCAGAGTCTCCCTTGGTTGACTGTTGTCAACTAGTCCAGTCAGATGGCCCAGATCATGCCATAAAAGCAAAGGCTCTTATTTATTTTTTAAAACATGTTTGTCTATAGCACCATTCCCTGGAACATGGCCTAAGAATGCTGTGGCTGGTACTGCTTTGTGCCAGTTAAATCCTGGCCCGTCGGTGCCAGCAAAGCCCTCCTTAAGGACAGCTGGCTGCCACCTCCGCCTCAGCAGTTGCTCTGTGGCAGCCCCACGTCAGACAACAGGGTGGTGGCCTGGTCATGCCCCCCTGCCTGCTCCCACCCCTGCCCAGGTGTGGGCCTCGGGGGAGAAATCTCAGACTAGCAGAGAAGTGGCCTTGGGATGAGCCAGTTCTGCCTCCTTATTATAAAGACATAAAAACCCCCGAGGTCCAAGGAAGGGAAGGGGCTTGGTTGAGGCCACCTGCATTTGTGCCAGAGCAGGGGTCCGGCCCCTGGGCTCTGTGGCATCACCGTACACCTCTCTATAAGAGGTAAACATGGCAAAAAAAAAAATAGGCAAGGTGTGAGTTCTTCCTTTCTCTCTCCCTCTCTTTATTTCTTGGGAAGGTAGAACACGCAACAGATTTCCATAAATGCTAAGAAAATTAAATATATGAAGAACACGCTCCTTCCTAGCATGCTGAGAAGCCTGGTGCACAGACTTGACTATCTGGCTAAGTTTTTAGTGTTAGAAACCAATACAAGAGGAAATAGGAGCCAGCATTCCAGCTGCTTCCAGTGGCTCTGCAGGCAGTTTTCTGGGCCCTGGGCCCCCAGGAAGTACCAGTGCCTGTGGTTCCCAGTGTGGCCCAAGGTCCCTGATTCCCTGACACAGGGATCTGGGCAGGAGGGGCTCTGGGCAGGAGGGGCTCGGCCACTGGGAACAACTTGACCCCAGCCTCGCAGAAGCTAGTAGGGCCTGGGAGCGCCCTGCCCAGGTTCCAGTGGGGAGTCCTAGGCGGCTGAGTGTTAGCTGAAGCGGCCGCCTACGCAGCTTCTGCCTCAGCTCCCGGGGCATCCTAGCTCCTGGCACTACGTGCTCTGTCCCTGTGTATCCTGTCCCAGCGGGGCCTGCCTGTCGATGCTCACCTGGCAAACGTCTTTTGCTCAGACCTATGGGCTGAAGAGCCTGCCAAACTGGAGACGCCAGGGACGGCCTCCTGGGACGTGGATAGCCGAAAGCTAGCAAGGTAAGCTTGAGAGCTCAGGGACTCGATGTGGGCTTGCCACCGTGGCCCCTGGTCAGGCTAGGCACAGTGCCTTCCTCACAGCCGGCCACGGATGTGGGCCTCAACAAACGAGTGGCTTCCCAGGAGAGCCAGCCTCAGGATCCAGCCCCCCGGAAGGCTCTGTCCGAGCATGGCTTCTCCGAAGGTGGCACGAAGGAGCTTTCCTTGCTGCGGTGAGCCCCCCTCACCTCATTTCTCTGGTAGAGACCGGACAATTCCCTGCGGCCGGCCAGCCACCCTGTCTGTTTGGGCTCCTATTGTTTCCCTGCCCCCAGCTTTGGGTTCTAGCTGTGAAGGGTTCAAGTGGCGGGCTATCCGGGCAGCATGGATTTGTTTGCCACTATGCTGTCCCGTGAGCGCAGCACCCGCCAGCACCGAGCCCGAAAGCCGTTGGGGGGGGGGGGGGGGCGGTTCTCAGGTTGGCCTTAAGGTGGGGCCTCTATGGCTGTATCTCATACACCCCAGGGCCTCCTGCATTCTTTGCTGGTCTCCACTTTTGAAACTTGAGCCTCTTTGTCCTGAACTCCCTTTAGGAAATTATCACTTCTTAAAGATACAGAGGGAAAGCTGTGTACCTCAGGGGCCTAGGAGCTGGATCAGGGGAAAATTGTCCATGATGAGTGGCAGTTGCTACAACTTGTCTTTCCAAGGAATCCTAAAGCCTACTGGCATCAGTTCCTCATTTTTCAGGCTCTGCTTCTGTTTTGCTCTCAGACTTACTGGAAGCAGCAGTGCCCGAGGACGTTCAGGAAATTGTTCTGTGTCTGTGTATGCATTCATATGCGAGACTCTAGGCAACGCCAGGGGGAACACTCATGAGGGAAAATAAGATAGGAAGTAAGCTGGCTTTTAAAGAGGGAGATTTTGTGCTTCACCCTGAAATCACATGGTGCATTCTGCTACTTCTCATACTTCTCCCTGACCCCCCCCTGCATCCATGAAACTGCAGAACAGGTTACCTCAAGGGAATCTGAACTCTGGGCAAATGCACATGCACCCCACATAGTGACTTGGGCTCTGTAACCCAGTTCCCACCTGGGCCTGCTATTTTTTGAACCGCATGAAATTGTCAGTACTAGACCATTTTTGATGTAAAAAAAATGGCAGCTTTTTAAAAGGCCCAACCTAATACCTAAAGATGGTTTGATACATACAAATTTTAAAAGTCTATTCATTTAAAAATATACCTGTAAGTATACATTTACAGAAACCATGGCGGCTGTTTCCTTTGCCATTTCCTCAAAGTAATCACTAAACCCCAATACTAGTATCAGCTCCTAGAAAAATGTTGAAGGCCCAGTCCGACCAGGAACCCCTGCCAAGTAGTCTGCTTCAGTGACTGGCATCTGCTTCAGTGACCATTTCAAACAGCTTTAGATGGCAACTTCCTACTTTTAAGTTCTAATGGACTAGTGCCCATTAAAGGCACTAGCAGGGTTTATATCTGCTTCTCACTGTGTGCCACTTGAGTTTGACATTGACCTGCTCCCTCCCATCTGATCTTGTAGGCGCACCCCACTTGTGGGGACCATTTGCTATCTGGAAAAGCTGATAGCGGCACAAGGAAATATGGCCCATGATGGAAGCATGAACACAGGTGATCACAAGCACAACACAGAAGGAGCAGGCTTGGTACCTTCCTCTCGCCACAGAATGTTTGCAACTACAGCATCAGAGAATCAGAAAAGCAGGAACATGATTGAGAGAAGGAAAAAAGAACAATGCAATGTCAGCATCTTTATCTTAGTGATTCCATTCATGGATGTACTACTACCTAATCCATCATGTGTGGAGTCCCCATCACCCTCTGCCCCAGCAATAGCACTCTGATAGGATTCTGAATGTGGACCAATGTTTCCAGGTCTCAGGACACTTTTGATTTCTAATCAATCTTTGAAATCAGGATCATAGAAATGAATGGGATCTTCCACTTCTGTGGTTGACAAGGAGCAAGCACCATCTCTCCCAGAGCTCTTGGTTCACTTCTAGAAGCCATATTGATTTTCAGCTAGGATTCCCCTAGGAAGACCATCTGAAACACTTTTGACGGTCTCCTTTGATGATGAAGACTCAGAGTGGAGTCTTTGAACAAGGGCAAGAGATCATATCTATCACCTGTGTCCACGGAATCACACCTGCAGAGCAGTGGCTACAAGGGAGGGCACACTTGGCACACTAGGTAGGCTATGATCCCTGGAGCAAAGGTTATGTGTGCACGTGTGCCCAGGCCACTTCCTGGGCCCCAGTGGGACGGCAGCATGTGATACAATTATTGAACTGGCATCTAGTCTATCATATAGTGAATGTACATCATTGGCTGCTGGGTGATAGTATGGAGGACTGTGGTCTGTGGGTGAGGCCAGAGATTCTAGTCATAGGGCGAGTAGGAGGCAGACCTGGGGCTAGGGTATGCAAGCTTCCTTGTGGTCTTGGGCGCTCTCTGCTGTCCAGTGAGTTTCCCTGTCTCTGTGTTGTCTAGGTTGCCAGGGAAGATCTGCTCACCTCTGGGCCCCCTCTGCCCCCAGCTGTGAGCATGGAAGAATATAGGAGTTTACCCTTGTCTTCAGGGGCTCATAGATGGTGGCTGCGGCCCCAGTCAGTTGGTCCTCTTGCACCCAACACCCCCCAACCGGTGCAAGAAGCTCAAAGGCAAGAGTGGACTCACGGGTTTTTCTAGCCGAGTCTTCGATGAAAAGTGAGGAGATATCCTCGTCCACGCCCACTTCGTTTTTGGCAATGCAGGTATATGCCCCTGTGTCTTCATACCGGACACTGCCGATGTGGAGCTCGCTTCCGTTGGCTGTGGGAAGGACAGTGCTCCAGATGGTCTGCTCTCAGTTGGGACCTCCCACCTCCCTCCCATCTCCCTTCTATTCAGAGTGGTGAGGTTAAAAACACAACCCTTCAGCAGGGCTGGGGGCAGCCAATGCTTTTGTTGGGCTGGAACAGCTGAACTAAACTGTTGACCTGGGACCTGATTGACAGCTTATCATCACTGCATTCAGAAAGCCCACAAGACCTGTGTGAGTCCAGATAGCAGGAGAATTTGGGGAAACATTTGTTCACTCCCAACACATCGGACTTAGAAACACTTCCGCTGCTGGGGGAAGTGTCAGCTTGAACTTGATGAGGATAGCAGAAAGGCACTGAGGGCCGTTCTTACCTAATAGGGAGAGCTGTTTTGACATCTGGGTGGAGACATCCATTCCATTTTTCAGCCAAGTGATTCTGGGCATAGGAATGCCCTCTGCGTGGCATCTCAGACTGGCTGCCACCCCGGGCTCCTGTGCCTGGGTCTCTGGATACACGCGGATGACAGGTGGCACTGTGGATGAAGTTGGTGCTGGTCAGAGAGGGCCCACACCTGGCCTCAAGCCTGTGTCTGGCCCTGAGACCTGCTCCAGAGGGTGGACCCGGAGGCAACTCTGCAGTTCTCTCTGTAAATAGCTTACAATCATCCTGTTCAGCAACTCAAGCCCTAAAAGAGAGGGCTATAAAATGGATTGTAAGCAATAAATGTGTCAGGCTGTGTGCCCTGTAATTCATGACTTTTGCCATTATTCTAAATATGATCAGAAAGACATCTAGATATTGAATGCTGTTTAGCTGCTACACATAAAGGGCAATAGCCGCTGCACATTTATTTCTGAATGAATAAAATTCAGATACATTATTTCTGTTATCGGAAAGCCATTGGACAGGGGCTTAATTTTTTGCAGGAAGTGCTTCACAAAGCACTTATGATCACTTTCTGGCAGTGCTACTAATTATATCACCACTCTGGGGAAGTCCATTGATTTTCCAGGGGATCATAGTTATTTCTCTACTTCTCACCCCCAGCACCATGGGTGAAAGGCAAGTGTGCCCTCCTTGGCTCAGCTATGAGCCCTGCCAGTCAAGGTCAGCACTGAGGATGTAACCTGGTCCATTCATGGGAAGAACACAGGTGGGTAAGGTATTGGCATCCACCACAGATGGTGAGATGGGGAGGAATGTGGGAGATGCCTGGAGGAAGTGAAGATTGTCTGGAGTATCTTCCCTCTCATCCCTAGCTCTGGGCCCAGGAAGTAAAATAATTATCATTTTCAATGGGATTGAGGGCTCTTACCTATCTATATATTTTACTTTACATACTTCCAAAATGGCTTCCAATTAGCTTATGTAAAGACCCCTGGATATTAAACTCAACACACCTATTCTGGAAAGGTGGAAGATGGATTCTTCCTTAAATATGCTGCTACATTTTCCCAAAGGTATCTGGAAGCTCCTATTGTCTGATAAAAGAAAGTGTCCCAGTACTTTAGGACAGAGATTTTTCATGGGACCAGAGGTAGAACATGTTGATGCTTATGTAGAAGGAGGTAACACTGTTAATCCTGGAACATGAGCAAGATTTCTAGTGATCTAGCTTGGGAAGGCTGAGGACAAAGAAAAAACTTCATTCCCTTGTTGTGAGAAATGGACTGTGCAACTCCTCTCAAAACTCCTTAGGAAGCTGCTAATCCAATTAACTCAGTCTGAGTTTCAAATCTTTCCTCTGGTTCACCTATGGGGTAAAGCTGGGGGGCTGAGGAGAAAGCCAAATGGACAATCAGCAAAGGGCATGAACCCACCTTCAGAATAGCTCAGAGCTATTTCTGTAATATTGAACTTAGAGGCATCCTAGGACAAAGCACACAGAGACCCAACAACAACACAACCTAAATCATTTCCTAGGTTTTCTTTGTTGGCAGTTTTGGGGAAAAGTTCCAGGTACGACAGAAGAGTCTTGTAGATCAGGTCACTGGGATGGAAGAGGTAAATGGGGCTCTAGCTAAGACATATCTAGAGGGCTGCTTAGAACATGGAAGTGGATCTCCTTTCTCAGACTCCCTTTTGTTCAAAAAGAAAAGAAATAATAACTTATCTAGACAACTTCCCTACACTGTGAATTTGGAAGAGGGAGGAATGGGGTTCAAGTTGAATAGATAGTAGAGTTTTGATCAGGAAGGTGTAATTCAAGAGCACAGAGCTTGAACTGGGGGACCTAGGAGCATTGGACCAGTGGGGAATTGGAGAAGGTGGTAGAGCGCCCAGAGTTCTACAGTGTGGGTGGCCATGACCTAGGAGTTAATAAACTTCTGCTATATCACCATTTATTTATACAAGCCTGCCTAGCACACATAAAGTAGATCCAAAGAATGTGAGGTAAGGATCAATAGAGAAGCAGAAATGACTGAATCAGTCAAAAAAGACTAGAACTGATAAATAAATAAAAGACTTGGTTTGTTATATATATATTAATAAGATAGCCAAATCTTTGACAAGTTTGATCAATGAAAAAAATAGAGAAAGAACATAGGGAATTAAAAAAATATGAAAGTATTATATTTAATGATAGGTAATAAATCTGAAAATCCCAATGAAATAGATCACTTAAAAGGGAACATTAATGAAAAACTCTCAACAAAGTCGATATAGAAGGAATGTACACCAACATAATAAAGGTCACAGATGACAAACCCATGATGAACATCATACTCAATGGTGAAAAGCTGAGACCTTTTTCTCTAAGATCAGGAATAAGACAAGGTTGCCAATTCTTGCAACTTTTATGCAACATAGTACTGGAAGTTTTAGCCATAGCAATTAGGCAAGAAAAAAGAAATAAAATGCAGCAAAATTGGAAAAGAAGAAGTAAACAGTTACTATTTGCAGATGACATGATACTATATGTAGAAAATCCTAAAGACTCCACCAAAAAACTACAAGAACTGATAAATGCCTGTAGTAAACTCAAAGGGTACAAAATCAGTAAACAGAAATTGGTTTCATTTCCATACACTACTAACAGGCAATCAGAAAGAGAAATTAAGAAATTAATCCATTTGTGATTGCATCAAAAAGAGTAAAATACCTAGGAATAACCTTAACCAAGGAGGTAAAGGACTTGAACTTTGAAAACTCTAAGTCTTTGATGAAAGAAAGTGAAGACGACACGAACATGCAAAAAATATTCTGTGCTCATGGACTGGAAGAATTAATATTGCTAAAATGTCCATTGTACTCAAAGCAATCCACAGATTCAATGCAATCTCCATCCAGAATTAGAACAAAGAATTCTAAAATTTGTATGGACCACAGAAAACCCAAATAGACCAAGCAATCTTGAGAAAGAAGAAAACTGAAAGTTTCACTCTCCCTGATTTCAAACTATACTATAAAACTATAGTAATCAAAGTAGTCTGGTACTGGCATGAATGCATGTGCGCACGTGTGCACACACACACACACACACATACACCCCAACCCAAAAAACAAACCCATACAGATCAATGTAACAGCCCACAAAAAAACTCCACATATATATTGATCCACATATCCATGACAAAGAAGACAAGAACATACAATGGGTAAAAGACAGCCTCTTCAATAAACAGTGTTGGGAAGACTGGACAGCTACATGCAAAAAACCTAAATCGCACCACTCTCTTATACCATATACAAAAATAAATTAAAAATGGATTAAAGACTTGAATGTAAGACCTAAAACCAAAAAACTCCTAGAGGAAAATAGCTGGTAAGCTCTCTGACATCAGTCTTGGCAATCTTTTTTTTGGACATGTCTCTTCAGGCAAGGGCTACAAAAGCTAAAATAAACAAATGAGACTACATCAAGCTAGAAAGCTTTTGCACGGCAAAGGAAATGATCAACAAATGAAATGGCAACCTACTGAATGGAAGAAGATATTTGCAAATCCTACATCTGCTAAGGAGTTAGTATCCAAAATATGTTTAAAGCACCTACCCAACTTAATATTAAAAATCCACAATTAACCTAATTAAAAAATAGACAGGGGACTTGAATAGACATTTTTACAAAGACGACATATAGATCCAACAAGGATATGAAAAGATGGTCACCATCGCTCATAATCAGGGAAATGCAAATCAAAACCACAATGAGATCTCACTTCACACCTGTCAGGTTGGCTAGTATCAAAAAGACAGTAACAAGTGTTGGTGAGAAAGTGGAAGAAAGAGAACCCTGAGCACTGCTGGTATGAATATAAATTGATGCAACCACCGTGAAGAACAGTGTAGAGGTTCATCAAAAAGTTGAAAGTTACCCTATGATCCAGCCATTTCACTTCTGGGTATTTATCTGAAGAAAACAAAAACACCAACCCAAAGAAATATATGCCTACTGATGTTCACTACAGCATTATTTACAATAGCCAAGATATGGAAGCAATATAAAGTGTCCATCCATAGAGGACTGGATAAAGGAGATATGTATCTATACAGTAGAATATTACCCAGCCATAAAAAGAATGAAATATCATTTGTGACATCATCGAAGGACCTAGGGAGTATTATGCTAAGTAAAATCAGACAGTGTGGAATCAAACACAGAAAGACACATGCCATATTATTTCATTCATACCTGGAATCTAAAAAGCAAAACAAATGAGCAAACAAAACAAAGCAGAAACAGATCACAGACACAGGAAAAACACTGCTGGTGAACAGAGGGTGGAGGGCTTGTGGAGGGGGCAAAACAGGTGAGGGGATGAAGAGGTACACACTTCCAGTTATAAAATAAGTCAAGGGTACGTAATATATAGTGTAGGGGATAGAATCAATAATACTGTGTAACAATTGTGTCTGGTGACAGATGGTGACTAGATTTATCATGGGCATCATTTCATAATGAATACTGAATTACTATGATGCACACCTGAAACTAATAGAATACCGTATGTTGAATATACTTCTAGTAAAAAAATGGAAACTTAAAAGTATTGAGAACTAATCAAGAAGAGAATATTTAAAACATTTTCAAGTGCTACTTTTCAGTTACACAAGATGAATGAGTCCTAGAGATCTTCTGCATAGCATAAGGTCTATAGTCGACAACATCGTATTGTACATTTAAGAATCGATTAAGAGGGTAGATCTCATGTGACCGCTTTTTACCACAAACAAAAAGATAAGAAAAACGAAAACGAAGGGACACAAGGAAACTTTTGGAGGTGATAGAGACAAGTATTACTTAGATTGTGGTGATGTATCATGGGCATGTCCCATGTATACATGTCCTAGTATACAAATGGTATACATTAAGTATGTGTCTTTTTTTGGTAAATCAATTACACCTCAAAAAAGGTGTTTTTAAAAAAGTGCTATTAACCCCAAGATACCCTGAGTCATTTCATAGGAAGTTTCTTTTGTACATTTAAGGAATGGATACTTCCTAGAGAATATGACAGAGAAGATGCAGATTGTATCGTGAAGCCTCTATAACCTAGGAACCAAAACATGCCAAAGGGAGCACAAAAAAGATGACTATGGACCTAACTCATGTAGGACTTGATATACCAAAATCCCAGGTGACATACTGGCAAATCAAGGCTAGCATGATCAAATATAATATGTTTCAATGGCTAACTATCAGGAAATCTGTAATTAATCACCTCCCAGATCAAAGCAGTCAAAAAGGAAAAATCATTTGGTTCTCTTGCTAGACAGTGAAAGGGCTTTTGAGAAAAATTCAAAATCAATTCCTTAGAGGAAAAAACCTCAATAAAATAGGAACAGAATGATATTTGTTTCCTACAATGAAGAATATCTCTATAAAAAGAAGAAATAGCACCATTCTTTTCAGAATGATGAAACATTAAGTTGGAAAAAAAAGCAAAAAGGAAAGAAGGCAATATCAGACTCTCAACATGAAGCAGTGTGATTGTCAATTGAAGGCAAGAAATGAGAAGTATTAAAAGGATAGAAAAATGATATTTTACCTGTATATGCTCCAGATAACGAACCCCAAAGTAGAAAGGTTTAGTAAGTGACTGCAGAAAGGGAGCCAGTACCATAGCATATAAGACATATAAGCATATAAGTAAAGCATATAAGTAAGCTTACTTACTTACTGACAGCAATCTGACAGAAAACACATTGGGCCTAAATGAAAAAACTGTAAAACCTCACTGAAGGCATAATAAAGACTTGAATAATTGGAGAGACATGTTCTGGGAGCTGAAGCTTTACTATGGTTAAGAAACAAGCTACCCCAAACTAAGTCATGCATTTAATCTAATTGCAATTAAAATCAATTGGTGGGGTCTTGACAAGACAGTTCTAAAACTTACATGGAAAAAAATGTGCAAGAACAGCTGAGAAATTTTTGAAAAATGAGAGTGATGATGGGCATTTTCCCCTAACAGATATTACAAGTATGACAGCAGCAAATGCTGCAAAGCAGGGGGAGGTGAGGTGAGCAACAGGGGAGGGCTGAAGGAACCCCTACCTCTGAGTCAGGCGCCATACTAATGGTCTGGATTGGTTTTACAAAGCTCTGTCAATTCATTCCATGCAGCTAACATTTATTAAATACCGCCCAAGGGGCAGGTGTTCCAGACAGCAGGGAGTAAGAGCGTAGTAGTTCTTATCCACATGGAGCTTGCTGTCTGGGGGAAGGAGAGTCATCAGTGGATTCCAAGTGTGATGGGCATTACCAGAAGGGAGCTCTGGGTGCTTGCAGACAGGGGTGTGGGAAGATTTGCCAGAATAGAGCAGGATCCACTCTCCAACTCACAAAGGAAATCCCGAGCTTCCTTACACCTGCGCTGCTTGTCCCTTTACTGATGGTAGCTTTGTCTGCAGGACTGGGGACTGTGAACTGGCCTCTTCAGTGAGAGGGCCAGTGGTCAGCACCTCCTTGAAGACTGTCCTTTGTCTCAGCCCCGACCTTTGATAGAATCTGTGGACCTACCCAGGAAGTTTTCAAACCATAGTGTATATCTGCATCCCCTGGGAGGGGGTATGGTTGTTAAAACACTGGCCCCACGCCGTGGCTCTGATCCCGGAGGTCTGGGATGGGGCTGGAGGATCTACTTCTACCGATCAGGTTCTGAGAGAAACCTGGAGTCAAGTCTCACTTGGAAGCTCTGGAAGACCAATTCAGGGCTAACTCTGAGCTGAAATGCATGGCCCTATTCTAGAACAAAATGAAACTGAAAGTCAAGGGTATGGAATAAGTCATTCACTTAAAAATATAGGACTGTCTACTGGGTAAAGACACCTCCCCTGGCAGGAGTTGAAACACTGCTCACAGGTGCTCACAGGGAGGGGTACGCTCTGTTGGCTATGAGGTCTCCATGAGCCATGCTGGGGGCCGAGACCATTCCTCCTTGGATCTCCATCTCTCCATCTGCAGGACTACAGAGAGGGCCTCAGGCCTCTGCATGCTCCATCTGCCCAAGCCCTCTCTTTCCAGTCTTGCCCTAACTCCACAAATAGGGATACATCAGGACACTTTTCTTTGTGCTCTCCATTCAGGGTCATGTTCATCTTCACAAGTCGCCTGGGGCTCTGGGCCATCCCTCATCCCACAAACCTTCGGTGTATCTTCTGGAACTTATGTTCAGCCATGAGCAAAATGTCCTATATCCTCAAACCCTTGTATGAATGTTCCTTCACCTTCTCAAAATGGAAACCTGGCGACATTGCTTCTACTGCAGCCTCTTAAGGGGACATGGCTCTGAGCCTCACCTCCCCTCACCTCCTCCTGGAGTGGGCTGGGAGGTGGGGCATGTGTCCTCCTCAGTTCTCACCTTCCCTCCTCTGGTTCTGCATTGTCTGCCATGCCCAGCTGCATTCCAGATCCCATCCTTTCCCGCCTGTTCCAGGACATTGCCCTGGCACGTTCCTCCTACTCTGGTCCCTTTCCCCCTTCCTAATGAGCATTCTCATCAGTCCATAAAAAGCTTTTAACTTCCATCTTGGAAAAAGCCCCCAGACCTCTCCTTCCCCCAACTTCTCTCCCCAGTGCTGCCCTATTTTTGTCCTTGGAAGCCTCCTAAAGAGTTGCCCATATCTGGGGGCTCTAATTTCTCTCTCCATTGCCTCCTGAGCCAGTTCCAGGCAGACATTTCCCCACCAAACTGTGGAAATGGCTCTTTTCCAGCCACCCCCACATGCCAAACTTGACCCAATGGCCAACTCTCTGTCCTCATCTCCCCCTGAGCTGTCTTCAGCATTGGGCACAGCTGACCACTGCTCCTTGGTCCAACCTGTCCCTTCATCTTCAAACTTAGAAACCCAACTGGCTGCATAACACCCAGCATTTACCATGTCTGCATGAGCTTCTGAGCTTCCTTCCTGAAACCTGCTCCTCCCCCCTCCTCTTATTTAAGAATATAGCCAGTGTCCTCTGTCCAGATGTTCAGAACAAGAACCTTTGGAGGGACTGGTGACTTTCCCATTAAGTTGACAAAACATCAACTTTTCAGTAAGGCCTTCATTTGCCATCCCCTCTAGCATTTCTACCTTTTATCTGACTTTCCTTATCCCTTTGTGTTTTAATTTTTCTCCTTAGTCCTTGTTACCTGTAGACTTGCTCCACGAGGACGGATTTGGGTCTGCTCACGGTTTCCAATGAGTGGCCTGCAAGGGGCCTGCAGAACTCAGTACCTATCTGGATTATGCAGACACTTGACAGATGAAGTGGCAGCAAAGGGGTGGGGAGAGCATTCTCAACTGGGGGCAAATTCATGGGCTGGAGTATTTGGGGAGGGATGGGGGCCAAGAGATGAGGTTAGCAGGTGGTGGGAACCCAGATCACAGGGACCAGCCTGTATGTATGCATCTATGAACGTGGTCTATGGGCTTTTGTGGCCAGGAAGCTGCTGCCACCCTTCTGTGAATCAGTGACTAGGTCGCCTATCCTATTTGTCCTGATAGGCTCGCATGGAGGAGACTACGGGGGCATAGCCAGGCCAACAGCAACTGAAGGGACCCTGCATGCAGTCCTAGGCCCCCTGGCCTTCCTAGCTCAATGCCCTGCACAAAGGGGGCCTGTGATGTGGAATGTAACTGCAAGGCACCAAGGAGCTCCACTGAGAGGCCCCTGACTTGATCACTTGCCAACTGGCAAACTGGCAAAAGGATTTTTTTTATTTTTATTTTTTTAAAGATTTCATTTATTTACTCCTAGAGACAGAGAGAGAGAGGCAGAGACACAGGCAGAGGGAGAAGCAGGCTCCATGCAGAGAGCCTGATGTGGGACTCGATCCAGGGTCTCCAGGATCACACCCTGGGCTGCAGGTGGCACTAAACCGCTGCGCCACTGGGGCTACCCCAAGGATTTTTTTTTTAAAAAGTATCATCCCATCAGTAGTGGGGTGGGAGCTCACTCACTGCCCTGAAACCCAACTGTCCTCTTTATGCATGATGACAAGTCTAAGAATCCTGCAGCTGGTGTGGCATAGGCCCCTGGCTCTGACTGAACACCTGCTTGCCTTGAGCAGAAGCTGTGACTCCTGCCAGAGCTAGAGCTCTGGATCCAGCTTCCTGCTAGGACAGGCAAGCTCAAGAGACATAGGGGGTGTCAGAGACACGCCAGGAGCCCTGGTCCCCACCGGAATGGGGCCCAGTCAAAGTCCTGCATTCCCACTGTGAGAGACCAAGGGGTGGAGCTGGAGACACAGCTTCCTGCTGGCAACGGTGATCCACCTGTTTTCCTTTGGCCTTACAGCTGTATTAACTCACACACTAAAAATCATTTGAAATTAATATATTCTGGGTAAACACATTCATTTTCTTTTAAATTTGCAAAACCCTCCAGTGAAAACATTTGAATATGTAACACAAAGGCCCGTTTTCTTTGGGAAACATGGATCATTTCCAAGGTGAAAGGCAGCATAAATATGTCCTAAGTAAGAGGTGCCTTCACAAAAAATACCAAGCTAGAGTAATAAACAGATTTGGGGGAGGATTATTGTGTTTTGGGAAGGAATCGTTACTTGTCTGAACTGTGGGGAGTTCGAGGGTGTTTTTATTTTAATGGGTTCATCATTTATGTCTGAACTTCTCGCTCCTTCCTTTGAGGGCAATGCAGGAGGTTTGTGTGAAGTTATAAATCATGTCAGTGTTTGGGCCTCCTCTCTGGGAGGCCAGGTCTATGAGGAAGTTACACTAATAATTGGAGAGAAGTAGTTGTCTAGAAGGGCTCCCTTTAGCCGAGCAGGTCAAGGCAGAGTTGTGGACGGAGAAGCCCTCCCAAGATGGTGGCCTGGCCTGTATATGGGGTCTGGCCCCTGCACCAAGAAGTGGGGCAGCTCTAGAAAGAAGCATTTTATTCCTGGTTTGGCCAGTTTCTCTGGGTCTTGATTTTTTCCATCTGTATAATGAGTTGCATGCTCCCTGAGAGGCCACCAGCTCAGGCCATTTGTGTCCACCAACTATAGCTAAATGTGGCTTGAGACAACTGAACATCTATCCCATATGTGTCCTGCTCTGGACTGTGAACTCACCTGTATCAGGCATTCTCCAAGCATTTTAGATCAGCTCTCATCAGGCCTAGAAGGCAGGAGGTACTAGTGCTATTTCCATTTTACAGGTGAGTCTATTTGCCTTCCTTGTGTATCAAGGACAGATCAGTACAAGCTCTTGAACTCAGGTGTGTCTGGCTCTGAGTTCATGTCTTGACTCTGGGACAGAGCTGTTGCCAGCTCAGGTCTGCACTGGGCCTAGAGCAGAGAAGCCCCCACCCGGCTCCTGCTCCCTGGAGTGCTAGCTCTGGGTCTTGGGCTCCCAGGTCGCACATGAGCTCCCCAGGACATCTGTCATTTGCTTGGAGCCTTCCAAGAAGCAGGTAACTGGGCAGTGCCCTCTCTCTTCCCTTCTGCATTCCCAGCCCCTTCTCTCTGGTTGAGGAGAAGCTATCTGGGGGAACAGACACGGAACATCGCTCACGGTGTGCCCCATATGCTGCCTCAGCTTAGTAGGCCACAGGCCACCTGCCAGGCCAAGTGGGGACCAAACCAGACCTCCAATAGCACCGCTGAGCACCACACCATATCTCACCCTGGCAGCTCAGGGACCTTTTCCATAGTTTTCAATCATGCTTGGGATGAATGGCAAAAGGGAACAAACGCCCCAGGTAACTTTGGCTGCTGATTTCTCTCCCCCTTCTTCAGGAGACTCCTCGGCTAGGCAGCATTCCTTTTGTCCTGAGCACCAACAGTGCCCTCTCAGCCTTCCCAGCAGCTCTGCCTGAAAGCCTTGGCACCAAGCTGCAGCCTGCAGAGCCCCCTGCACCTACCGCCACTGTGAGCTTCCACGGTACGCCGGCCCTCCTGGGACCTGGAGCACCACTGGGATTCTGCACTGGGATGGGCTGAGCCCCACCGGAGCTGGACATCTGAGCCACACGGTTTGCCAACTTCAGTTCCACTGAGGCAGGGGTCACTGCTGTGGCCTGGTCATCATGTGCTCATGATGCCAGCTGTTTCCAGCCAGGCTTGAGTGCAGCACTAAGGGCAGAGGGGAATGAGGCAGGGTGCCCGTCCCCTGCCCTCCCTAGGGTGTAGTCCGCTGCAGCCCAATGCTGAGCTGCTGAATGACCACATCTGTATCCAACACCCAGATTCTCCAATAGCAGTAACACCGTGCCCTGGTAAGGATGGGTATGGTAGGGCAGGGCAGGTGTCAGGAGTCTGAGCTCTGGAGTGAAAGTATGCTTGGCAACTGCAGGGCTGGGTCCTGGGATCCTGAGATCACTGCATCTCTCTGAGTGCTAGTTACCTCAATCTTGAAACAGGGATGGCACACAGGAGGTGTTCAGTAGAAGCTATCATAATGGTCTCTTTCATACCATTCTATTTTCAACAACTTCCCATCTTCCTACATAGGACATTTCCCTTCTCTCTCCCCAACACAGCAACCTAACTTCTAAAATACTTGGAAAGCCTTGCATCTTATTCCCAGGTCAGCAGGCAGTGGACATCTGTCCTTGGGAGGCAACTCCAGGCATACTTTAGTATGGTGCGCCCTTGAGTGGGCTGGTTAGTGGTCCCCCACGTCACCCCCAAGTGCCTGGGGGTCAGCCCAGCCCAGGAACCTTGTGGGCTACTGGAGCTAGGGCCACCCAAGTGACCTTGTCTGGCTGTCATGGGAGCTAAGCTCAAGGGGCCAAATTAATGACATAGGACACTATCACAAAGTACAGAGGTCCCAGCATGTTCCTTCTGACTGCTGATAGTGCTTCCACTGGAAGAGAAGCCTTCAATCAGCAGTTAGGAAATGGATCTCAAGTGGCCTCTTTTGGTTCCCAATGGGAGGTTTTGATATGTGTGGACTCCCTTGGGTCAAAAGCATCCTCGTTGGAGACTGGATAATGGCAGAGCTCCAGGGTGGGGGTGAGAGGTGGCTGGGGATGGTGTGAACAGGACTCTCCAATGCCAGCTGCACAGCCTGCTTCACACCTGGTGGGAGAGGCCCAGCAATCCCTCATGGTGCTTCTGGGTCTGGGCCTTGCTCTTAGATTCAGAGCTGGGAGTGACAAACTGGCTCATCCACATCATGACCTCAGTCTCAGAATTCTGGGCAGCATGGGGCAGAAGGGCACCCTGAGCACCATGGACTTGCCACTTAGTGTATGAAGGCACCTAGGACCAGAGTATCTTCCTGAGGCGAGTATAGAGTCTTACCTGTGACATACTCAGGTCCCTCCCCCTCCACAGGTGGCTCCTCTCCCCTGAGAGAGTCATTTGGAGGAAATAAAGGGGACAAGGCTCAAGCCATCTCCCTGTGGCACCTGCCCCCCACTCCCCGCACCCCCCCCCCCCCCACACCCACCATTTTTGTGAAGTGAGGGCAGGATGCAAAGGGCAGAATTAAAAATCTGCGAATATTGATTCATTTCCCTTCTCCAGGCTTGTCTGAGGACCTGAGGGGCCTGGGACAAACCACATAGAGCTGTTTCCCAGCTCTGTTTCCCAGTGCTGTACACCAACACTGTACCATGCTGGGCACCACTTGCCAGTTTCAGATGGAAAAGCCCTCTTCCCACCGCAAAGCACGCGCTCTGCCACTGCTGGAGGAGAGCCCTGCGCACTGCCTGCTGGCCACACTTCACACTGGCCCTAAACTGAGGTGGGGTTAACTCCCCCAGGGGCTGTCATAGCTAGAAACTCCTGGGTTATTTCTGCGTCAATCCAGTGACATTATCACAGGCCTGCATTCAAGCCTGTGAGTACAGCTACAAAACCCCAATTAAATACGTCCCAGGTCAAGGGAAATACGAAGATATGCGTTAGCTGTGTATGGCTATAAAAATCCCTCAAACATCCTGTAGGGTAAATGTAGACTCCAGCTGAGCTCACCCAGGTGTCCTTAATGGCTTGTTACCCTGGTTCCAGAGTTAAGTGAAATTGAGCCTCATTATGTAATTATTCTTAACACCTTGCTCACTTTATCTCAGAGCAGAAGCCCTGAGCACCAGCTGGCACAGATGCTCTAGGGCTGACTTGAAGTTTCCACACTGACACAAGAACACCCTGCTTAGTGCTAGGCGTGAGGCCCAGCCAGGCTTGGCTGGGCGAGTCTAACTTCTCTCAGGTGTTGATCTGCTTTGCATTGTGATGGCTTATTTGTTCTGAGGGCTGGAGAGGCCAGGATGGGCCAGTCAGCAGTATGACGCAGAGGTCAAAGCACAATCCCAGGTCTAGGAAGACACCCACCAGTGGTGTGACTCCAGAACAATGGCCTTACCTAGAGATTTCTCCATAACCTGAGTTGAAACAACATACTGACTAGGAAAGTGCATGTGATGTGTTAGCACAGGGATTGGCTAGAGTAAGTGCTTAGAAAACATGATTTTAATCATTGGTGTTGTCATCAGGAGGGGTTTATTATTCCCAGCCTCTAGGAGTCCTGGCAACGCAGGGGTCCCTGAGAAGCAATGAAAACCTCCTGAGCCTGTTCAGGTTCTGTCTTAGCGGGCCAAGTGGAGGCTTGGTGAGCCTTTTGGGGAGGGAGATGGGAACCAGCCCCTGCTGGAGGAAGTCCTGCCTCCCTGGCCAAGTGATATGGGTGCATAGCACCCAGAAGAGCAGTGGTGTGTTAGACAGCGTTTGCTACTCACAGGGTCCAAGAGCACAGCTGCTGGCTGTCACTGTGGCATGGGCAGGGCACATTCTACAGGGTTCTGCTAGAGCCTCAGCTGCTGAGCATGACTAGCTCAAATGACTCACCCCCCCGCACCACTATCACTTCATCAGAGGTGGCTTCTGGGTGAAGCCAGAGAAACTAGTTGGCTGGTTTTGCCCTTTCTCCACTGCTCCCTTTACTTCTGAGAGAGATGGGTTTTATTGGGCTCAGACACATTTTTCAGATAGAATATAGAAGTGGGAAGGGTTGCTGTGAGCAGCATTTTGGGAACGCTTTGAGGGGATGACATGCATGGAGCCATTTACTAACCATTCACCTGCAGGACGTGGGTCTGGAAGAGCTCATCATGGCCGGAGGCGTGGCAGGTGTAGTTGCCCATGTGGACGGTGGTCACCTTGGTGATGTAGAGGGAGTTGTCCTCTCCGAAGTCCTGCACAGGGTGAGGAAGACAACGAGGTTGGCCTCTCTACTAAGTAGGCTGGGAAGGAGAGCCAGTTGTCCCGCTTTTGCAGGAAAACAAACCCTGCAGCTGAGCCCCCTTGCTCAGCCAGAGCTGCCTGCAGGGCTGTGCCGGCCTGGGCAACAGGAACTTCACTGGTCTTCCTTATTGTCTGCCTGGAACTTGTATATCCACTTAAGGCCTCATTCACCAATGTGGCCAGGCTGGAACACCTTCCCTGCTCGCTGCTCTCACTTTTTAAGATTGGAGCTCACCTCTTCCTCCTACTAATCCTGAGCCTGCTTGGCAGGTTTCCTGGGGGTTCTTGTCCACCTGCTGAGAAGCTCTGCAGGATGGCCTTGTGTAGGGCTGGCAAGCTTTTTTTTTTTTTTTTTTCTGGCAAGCTTTTTTAATAAAGCTCAACACCCCCAAACCAAATAATCTAATTAAAAAATGGGCAGAAGACATGAACAGACATTTCTCCAAAGAAGACATACAGATGGCTAACAGACACATGAAAAGATGCTCATCATCACTTATCAGGGAAATGCAAATCAAAGCCATAATGAGATATCACCTCACACCTGTCAGAATGGCTAAAAATCAACAACACAAGAAACAACAGGTGTTGGCAAGGATGTGGAGAAAAAGAAATCCTCGTGCACTGTTGGTAGGAATGTAGACTGGTATAGCTACTTTGGAAAACAGTATGGAGATTCCTCAAAAACTTAAAACTAGGGACTACCTGCAGACCCAGCAGTTGCACTACTAGGTATTTACCCAAAGAATATAAAACTATGAAATGAAAGTAATACACACACCCCTATGTTTATAGCAGCAATGTCCACAATAGCCAAATTATGGAAAAAGCCCAAGTATCTGTCAATAAATGAGTGGATAAAGAAGATGTGGTATACAGACACAATGGGATATACATCAAAGAAGAATGAAATTTGCCATTTTCAACAGTAAGGATGGATCTAGAGTAGAAGGCTGAGTGAGGTACATCAGAACAGGACTGATACCATATGATCTCACTCATGTGGAATTTAAGAAACAAACCAAATTAGCAAAGGGGAAAATAAAGAGAAAAAAGCAAACCAAGAAACAGACTCTTAACTCCACAGAACAAATTGATGGTTACTAGAGGGGAGGAGCCTGGGGGGATGAATGAAACAGGTGATGGGGATCCAGTAACCATACTACAGGGTATCTACCCAAAGAACACAGGAACACTAATTCAAAGGGATACATGCACTCCTGTGTGTACTGCAGCATTATTTACTATAGCTAAGTTCTGGAAGCAGCCTAAGTGTCCACTGACTGATGAATGGCTAAAGATGTGGTACATATACAAGGGAATATTATTCAGCAATAAAAAAAGAATGAAATCTTGCCATTTGGAACAACATGGATGGAACTAGACTAGAATGCTAGGTGAAATAAGTCAGAGAAAGACAAATACCATATGATTTCACTCGTGGAATTTAAGAAACTAAACAAAAAAGTGAAGGAAAAAAATAAGAAAAGAGGCAAACCAAGAAACAGACTCTTAACTACAGAAGACAAACTGATGGTTACCAAGGAGAGGGGAGTGGGTGGATGGGAGAAATAGGTGTTGGGGATGAAGGAGCACACGGTGATGAGCACCAGGTGATGTATGGAAGTACCAACTCACAATACCGTACACCTCAAACTAATACAACACTGTGTTAACTGGAATTAAAACAAGATTTTTTTTCCCTAAAGGGACAGATAGCAAATATTTTTGGCCTCATGGGCCATAGGGTTTTTGCTATTTAACTCTGCCTTGAACCACATAGATAACCATAATAATACATAAATTAATGAGCATCCATAAGCTCCAATGAGATTTATTTATTTTTAAGATTTATTTATTAGAGAGAGCGAGCTCATGACCAAATGGGGTGGGGGGGTGGGGGTAGGGAGAGAGAGAGGGGGAGAGGGAGGGGGGGAGGGAGAGAGAGAGAGAGAGAGAGTCCAAGTAGACTTGGGGCTGAGCCAGAGCCAAAGGAGAGACTGGATCTCACTACCCTGATCACGACCTGAGCCAACACCAAGGGTCAGACGCTTAACTCACTGAGCCACTCAGGCGCTCCCAGTGAAATTTATTTAAAAGAATAAGTGGTGGGACAGATTGGGCCTGCGGGGTAGATGGCCTACCACTGGGTCAAATCTACCTTCATCCCAAAATAATTCTAGGTGGCTTGCAGAGACCTGGATAACCCACGAAGGGAAACAGAACTCTGAGGAAAATGAAGGCAAACAAAATAGCCAGAGAAGGGAAATAGTTGAGGGGGGCGGATGCCGGGGGTCAGAGTACCCTGATAAGCCCCGCTAAGAAGCACTGCCCCAGGGCTTTTCCGGTCAGGTGCATGTGCTCTTGCAGACCTGCACATGGCGTGGGCCCTGGCCAGGTGCCCCCTGCAGACATGCTGGAGAGTGGTATTACCCTGTGTTTCCGGGAGGCTCCTCATCAGATTTGGGGTTAGCTAGCTCCTTGACATCTTTGAGGGGTGGTGCCCAGAGCCGACAGGGACAGAGGAGGTCCTGGCTTCCTGGTGAGAAACAGGGCGGTGCACTGCCAGCCACGCTGGCTGAGGGTGAGGGGAAGCCTGGCGTGGGACTCCGGAGACTCAGATTTTAGTTGAACTCTGTCACTGACCAAATGTCCCTTGTCCCTCTGGGCTCTGGTTCCTCCACCAGCAAGTGGCGGACAGTCCATGAACCTGCCTGCCTCATGGGGTGCTGAGGAGATCTGGCAAGAGAACACACGTGAATACTTTCCCCAGCGTGGGCAGCATGACATACGTAGGGGTGTCACTTGTTATTATTAACAGGACATGCAAAACTCCTCTTGACCCCCTGGAGCCAACACCAAACCACCCCTCTTGCCATTCCCTGTGCCCTTCTCCACAGAAGCCATCTGGTGGCGGGAGGGAGGGAAGGCCACCAGTCACCATGGCACAAGAGCTGTGCCAGAGCTGCCATGGAGCAGCTCCCTGACCCTCTGCCTTGCTCACATCCTGAAGGGCCTCACTGCCACCATCTTGAGTCCTTTGAAGGTGCTTTTTGGCTAATTAGCCCGGGGAGGGAGTGCGGGCCAGAGAGAAGCTTGGGGAGGGCGTGGGGGTGGTGGTGGTGGTGTTGCAGGGCAAGGTGGAGCGCAGATGCACGCAGCCCGCTTTCATTATCAGGAAAAAGCCACACGACAGCACTCCCACCAGAGTCAAATATTGCAGAGGGCTGCCAGAGCCCAGCGACTTTTCTCTGAAGCATTGCTCTGTTTAAAAAAGCCCCATTCCTATCACTCTGTGGAAGCTTCAATAATAAAAATAAAACACCAGATAGCTGATTTGTCCTGTGTCATAACAGAGTCATAAAGGGTTCATACCTGAGTTGCTTATGAAAAGTTAATGGTTAGTCAATTCTGGGCTGACATATTTCTGGTCTAAGCTGTTTGTGTGTCAAAACCTAAGTGTGGCGGAAAATATATTTGGCTTGGGGGCTCCGTGGCGAGGTGGCATGTCGAAAATAGGGCAGGGAAGTTGGGTGCGGTTCCCGCTTCGGGGACCCCTCTATACCTCACCTGGGTGGTTCCAGGGCCGACTCCATCCCCAGGAGCAATCCCAGAACCGCTAGCGGGGGGCGCCCTGGCACATTCCCTCGCCTGCCTCCCCGGGCCGTCGCGCCCACAGCCCATCCTCGCCCGGGGCCCCCAAAGCCCAGCGAGGGTTCTGGCGGCCCCTCGCTCTGGTTGCCTCCTTGCCGAGGTCATGTGGTCACGGGGCCCGCACATTGCTCAGGCTGAGAGGCGCGCCAAGGCCGAGGTCCGCACCGATCAAGGGTCAGAACACCAGCTCCCAGGCTTCGAGAGCTAGCCATGAGCTAGGAAGCTTCATATGTATTTGCCTTGGATAATCCTCAGGAAAGAAAACAAAACCCAAGCCAGAAAACGAAACAAAAGCCCAGTCCCCATGGGGTGAGGAAGCAGAGCTCTCCCTCACAACGTATTCAGGATCTGATCTTGTCTGATGACCTCACTGTGACCGGTGGGCCAAGGCCCCATCTTCTCATCTAGGGGACGGTGGGGACCCCCTCCCCTGCCCCTTCACTCTGTCCTCCACGCAGCGGTCAGACCCTACCCCTGCACCCCGAGTCACAGCCCTAGAGAGTCTGTAGGCATGACCTGCCATCCCCACTCCTTCCACTCTCCTGGCTCATTCCCCTCCAGCGCTTTGGCTCTTTGCTGTTGCTCACGAGCCAGGCATCCTGCGCCCTCCTCCCCAAAGGCTGTCGGTCTGGTTTGCACCCAGGCTCAAATGTCATCTGCCTGCCCTATCTGTAACCCCTACCTCTCACGTCTCATTTTGGGGCACTTACTGCCACTTCGCATACCATTTGTAACTGCCCCCCCCCCCACCAGGACAGGAGCTCCCCAGGGAAGGCAGGGATTGTGGTGCTGCACAGTGCTCACTGCCATGTCCCCAGTGCCTGGGAGGGCCTACCTCCTCATGGGCCGTCAGCAGATATTCTGTGAATGGATCAGATCACACAAGATCCGATCTGCAGGGACTGTGTTCTGGTTCTTTGGGTTTGACAACAGAGGCACCTGCCTCCTGCCTTCTCATCCACCTGAACATTGCCAGCGATATGGGGTCAAAATGAGGTGGTTGGCAGGGAGAGAACTGATCCCAAGAACAGTGCCCCTGTTTCCCAACCCCGTCTCTTTTTCCATGCTTCATTCCGCAGGCTGGTGCATGCTGGGATTGGCCAAAGAGAAGGCTCCACTCTGATCAGCAGGCAGAGACGGAAAAGCCCTTGCATGTGATCTCAGACTCAGCTGATGACTTTTGGGGAGCCCCTAGCAAAGTCATTTAACCTTTCTGTCTACTTTTCCTCATTGCTGCTGGAGGCAGAAGCATAGCTCCTGGGTGATCACTCAGGTGCTGAGGGGTGTGCGTCCATTCTTCAAGGGCACGAGGGGATGCTGGATGCATTATGGGTCTCCTTTGAGCACCTAACTTGTTACCAGCCTATGGCTTAGGCTCTGGGGAGAAGCTGACTGTGGGAATAAATAAAACAATGTCTCTGGGCTAAAACAATAGGCATCATATAATTATAGAACAAAGTGCATATTGTTTTCTGGAACATGAATACTGGCTACTGAAATCAAATTTCCCTCATTGGATATGAGGAAATTACTTTAAAATTGATTTATAAGAAGCTACATAAGACTAAACCTGTAATCCTTCCTCTCCTGAATGTTCTTTGAGATGTGTCTGAATACTGCTATCAATGCTTGATTGCATCTCTGTAATTGTCTTTTTATGGATGGCTTTTTTGTTGTTGTTCTGATGCTTAGAAATATATTAGCAAAATCAAGGTTCCTTCCAGAAATAAACAGATGCCATATTAGACCATTCTTCGTACTGATGCACATCTGTCTTTGGGAAAGAGACAATTTTACTAAAAGGCATAGTTTTTGTCTTTTAAAAAGCTCTTTTGTAAGGATCTGCCCTTAATAAAGCAAGTAATTAAATGAGATTTAAGTATTAAACAATATTTAAGCAGGGGCAAGATGGGGGATGTTGTCATAGTGATACATGTGACTCAAGTCTTAAGTAATATTAAAATGAGCCATCAATGCTGAATATTTAGTGACTAAATGTTCAATGCAAGGACTCCAGGGTGATTGTAGAGTTTAGGTTAATGATACTGCCAATGGTACAAGTTAACACTCAGCTTAGAATCATTCATTCTGAGCTTTTCTGACTTAGCCCTTCTCAGGAGCAATGCTTTTCAGGAGCCCTCTGCCCTGCTCTCTTTGGGGAGGATGGAGTCTAGGAGAGGGTCTTTTCCCCATGCTGGTTTGATTCCAGCCCCTAGAATTCACTAACCCTAGCATCCCTCCTGCATAAACATTTTAACAGGAAAGCCCAAACACTGAACAATATGTAGCCCCTGGATGATGGCTGGCCTCAGAAATGTCTGCACCTCACATGTCTGACATCCAGACCAAGCAAGGACGAGCTGCATCCTGGGTAGGCACACACAAACATCCACGTGAACACATATAGTACACGTAAGCATGCATGGTATGCGCTCACAGTACCCCTAGCTTATGGCTCTATAGCTTAACCCCACATTGGGGTTCTCGTGCTCTGGCCACTTCCTTTCAGACCCTTAAAGGACATACTTGCCACTCTGCATGTACCTGCTCACAGTCCTTGTAAGAAGTCCCTGCAACTTGAGGTAATCCCTAAGGAGCTGCTGAACATCTGGGGTTCATTGGAGCAACCCAAAGTCGGTCATTTCTCTTGCTCATTCCCAGGCCCAGGCCAGGGAGTCACAGGTGTGAGAGAAGTCACCATGGGGAGGGCTCCTGGCTTCCCCAGGACTGCAGGGAGTCTGGGGTCACTGGCTGACTCAGGTTAATATGATCATTCTCCCTCATGACTGTGGGTGCCAAAGAGGAGGCACCTCCTCTCTCTTGTCCCCAGCGTGCAGTTAAGTTGGTATTGCTGAACGAATGGAAGTGTGTCAGCCGACGGTGCTGGCTCTTGGGGAGCCCTAAAGGGAAGGGTAGTGAAGAAGTAACGTTATCCAGAGTGAGCCCTGGCCTTCGTTTGCCTGGAGGCTTTGGCCACCAGACTGTCAAATATATGATTTATGATGGGGGCTCTGCACCATGCAGTACCAGTTGTGTCTCCTCAGGCGCCAGGGGCTAGAGGTCATCCATGTGAGTAGTACATAATCAAGCTCTAGTGGGAGCTCTGGACACCAGGTTTGGGTGAGCGTCCCTGGCTGGCAGTACCTCATGTGTGTGGTTATATATTGGTGCGGGGAAAGGACAAAGACTGCACCATGACGCACCAGGAGAGGACAACGGAAGCTCTGTGTCTGGACCCCCCTGGGTTCTGCCCCATGGGGCTTCTTCCCTTGGCTGATCTTTTTTTGTTTGTTTATAAACCACAGAAATTTACTTCTCATAGTTCTGGAGGCTACAAGTCCAAGACCAAGGTGTTGGCAGATTTGGAGTCTGGTGAGAGCCTGCTTCCTGGTTCTCAGAAGGCTGTCTTTTTGCTATAGCTACATGTGCTGGAAGAGGTCAGGATTCTCCCTTTCTTAAAGGCACTAATCCCATTTATGAGGCTTCTACTGTCATGACCTAATCACCTCCCCAAAGTCCCACCACCAGATAGATACCCTTACAATGGGGACTAGGCATGAACATATGAATTTTGCTGGGATACAAATATTCAGTCTATGGTACCAACAGATGCTTCCACATAAGCAGTAATGTACAAAGAATAAAGGAGCTCACATTCTGGGTAAAACAGAGAAACAGATTTCAGGCTTACACCCAGCCTAACTCTAAAAATAGAATAAATATAGGACACAACATTTTTAAGCACAGTCTCTGATCTCTGAGAAAAGGAAAACATGAGATGATGGCCACACTCACTCCAGCTCTCTGTTAGAACTGCACACAGAACCAGCACCCAGGGAACTACAACAAGGGGAAAAGAGGTCAGAATACAGGGCCTTTGAGATAGCTGGAATTTGAGAGCTGGGGTAGCAGAGAGGATGGGGCTTTGTAGGAAAGCAGTACCAGGAATTTCCTAGGGACACCCTTGAATCACTGGCTGGACACTAACATCCCGATGCTCAGGCTGAGATTCAAGGCTTCCCAGAGGACACGTCCTGGAGTTTGTGAGCTGAGCAGAGGTTCTAGAGATTGCACACTGTTGAGAGCGTCCAGGAGGGAGAGACCTGGGTGAATATCCTAGGCATTCCCTTGACTGATTGTAACCTACACTTATCCCCTGTAATAAACCGTAAATGTGAGTTGAGTCCTTCTGGCAAATTATTTAACCTGAAGGTAGTTTTGAGTACTTTCCACTCTTGTAATTGATGCCAGAGTGAGAGAGGTCTTGTGTGGACTGCTGTTTCTAACTTTGTACCGGGTTCTACAGTTCAATCAGGGGGATTCTGATTGAATCCCCATCCACACCTGGCTGTGTGGATGCTGAGCATTAGGCCTGGGGGCAAATGTGAATGTCCAGGTGCACACAGGTGCCTAGGTACTTGCCCCAGAGAGTTCATGTCAGAGTCACCACTCTGAGCCCTCAGCTTATCCACCCTCAGAGGCCAGAGGGCAGACACCTCTTGACTCCGGGACCCCAGGGTATCATGTGGATGAGTTGTAGCTTGCGGGGCCCTCTAGGGAGTTGTAGGCCTTGGGTCCTTAGCTCATCAGCCTGGAGTGCTCAGCTGGGGCAGGGAGGGACTCAGGTGACACAAGGCAATTCAGAGATCACCTGAAGCTCCAGACCACCTCTAACCTGCCACCTTCACCTGGGCAACATGCAACCCTCCCAGGCGGATGCTCGATCAGGAATCTCTACTCTGAGAAGGCCCTATCAGCTCCTCTGACCTGAACCACACTCAGAGCCCTGATAGCCAACTGGCATTCTTGCTGTCCTTGAAACACTCCAGGGAACATTTGATTAAATTTCCTTTCATGGCTCATTTCAGAGACCAAGAAGACCTGCAAACAGGAATTTTCTCCTCATACATGTTTGAAATTCTTATACAGGCATACTTCGTTTTGTCACCCTTTATAGATACTCTTTCTTTATTTCTTTTTTTTCTTTTAACCAATTAAAGGTTTGTGGCAATGTGTATAGAACAAGTCAGCGCCACTTTCCTGACAGTATTTGCTCATTTCATGTCTCTGTATCACCTTTGGTAATTCTTGCAATATTTCAAACTCTTCCACTCTTATATTTGTTATGGTGATCAGTGATCAGTGATTGCCACTCATCGAAAGCTCAGATGATGGTCTTTTTTTCCAACAAGAAAGTATTTTTTAATTAAGTAGTTACTTTTTTTAGACATATGTTATGGCATACTTAAGAGACCATACGGCATAAACATAACTTTTATATGTACCAAAAATTCATTTGGCTCCCTTTATCACAATATTTGCTTTATTGGATAGTCACATTTTTGCAGTGGTTGGAACCAAACCCACAATATCTCCAAGGTATGCCTGGATACTGTTGGATGGAGTATAAACTGGGACAGCTTGTTTTGGAGGGAGATTTGGTGACTTCAATCAAACTGAAATCCTGCTCACCCTTGGATGTAGTCATTCTACTTCTAAGAACTTATAGACCCATTTACACAAGTGTGCAAGCAGGTGTGTATGAGGCTGCTTATTGCACTACCAGTTGCAGTTAATAAAGGCTGCCAATGGGCTGAATGTGAGCTCCCTTGAGTGGGGCTGGGGAGGAGAGCTGAGACAGGGCAGGCACTTGGGACTCTGCACCTAGGGTCTAGAAGCTAGATCAGAACTTCCCTGAGGGACCCTATGCCTTTGACATGGGGCCCAATGTGATCACTGAGCACAAGTGAAGCTTTGAAGTCAGGACTATGAGAGAAGAGAGGTGACCCCAAAGAGACCACTGAGAAAGCAAAGGCCCAGTAGAGGCACCTGATGGGAGAGAGGCCTCAGTGAGTTCTACGGTCTGTAGGATCCCGGCTCTGGGCCTGTCTCTTGTGGAGCTCTGGCCAATATTCCTAGTGGCTTGAGCTCACCCAAAGATCAAAAGAGCCAGATGTTCGTCTGCAACCAGGGTTTCTGATGTAAGCTGGAAAGAATTGGCCAAAGCCTTTGAGTGCCTCAAATATAGTGTTTTCCAAGATTTTAAAACAAAATGTACCCAAGCATTTAATGAGATTATTTTAATGCAGAACCTACAACCTGTCTATCGTGTTGCAAACAGCTCTCCATGCTAATCAAACGCCTCTCATCTTTTTACAATGGATTCATGACTGGTTCATATAAAGACAATAAAAATTAAATGAGTCATGAGCTCCTAAATCATTCTCTTTTGGTCTTTTTAATAAACTCACTTCCAAAGTAGAGCTGGCTGAGAGCATATGCTTCATTAGAGTTATTTGTTCCTGGTTTTATACCATTTAGGCATGGGAAAAAAGTGAACCTTTTAACACATCCTTCAAACACTACCACAAATACTTTGTTCTAATGGGTTTTGTTTTTCTGCTTTTATCACTGTACTCCGCCTACTGACATCTGAAAGCCCCAAATAGCAAGATTTGGTGAAGGAAAAAACCCAACAGAAAAGAGTAGCTCTTTCAAGTCATCGGAGATATACTGGGTTTGTTATAGACTCCCGTTTTAAAAAGACGAATACAATGGAAAAATGTTTCCTCTCCCTGAGACTGTCCTGGCCAGGCAGTTCCCTGTGCCATGCTCAGAGCCTCCTGCCTTCTGTTTTTGCTGGGACAGAGGCCAGAGGGCTAATGAAACCCTGCAGCGTGGTCCCTGTGGGGCCACCCCCAGAGTGGACACGTCCCGTAGGGGCCTGGGCACCATAGCGGGGGAGGAAGGGCCAGTTGGCCCCACAGTGAAGCCTTGGCAAGGCTGGGTGCTGGGGGTCATGTCCCCAGAGCAAGATTGACTGCAGCCCCAGCAAGTTCTGAGGCTCTCAGAATTACTTTATCCCCTTTGCTTCATGGAGATGTGCCTCCGCATCCCTTAGCTTCTGAGGTGGGGCAGTGGGCCGCGGGCCCCTGCAGGTGAGGTGGGGGCCCCACGGCCAGGTCTGAAGGCCCCGGGCCCACGACGGCTTTAGTAAAGAAACCAGCTTGGCCAGGAAGTAAATTACAGGTCATTTTTCGTTAGCTCTGGGGAATGTGTCCTTGGATAGAAACTATTGATTCCTCATCAAACAAACAGAAGGAGGAGCCATAATCCAGGGCTCCCTTGCCTAGAGGCTGCTGCCCATCTCTGAGGGCTCTGTGCTCTTGGTCCCAGTGCTGGTCTATCCTGGGGGTGGGGAGGGGGAGGAATTGTTTTCCCAGATGCAGCCAAGGGCCCATCTGTCCGTCCATCCATCATCAAGCCCTGGGCGGTAGTGAGGCTCAGGCCTCCTGCAAAGGGTTGGCTGAGGCACACCAGGTGCTTGCTGGCAGCCTTAAGAAGTGGAGGGCACTGCGCTGAGCCCGGAGCCCTACACAGCCTGGGGTGCTGCTCCCGGTTCAAAGCCACTAGCCACTAGGGAACCCAGCAGGCTCCTTTCGTTTTGGGGCCTGACAGTATTTGGGGTTCTCCTCGGTTACACATGTAGTCTTAAACTAGAAGAGCCTCATGACTCTTACAGGATAAACTTCCGACCATGTCACTCCCCAGTTAAAAATCTATGGTTCCCATCATTCACAGGGAGTGGCCAAGATCCTGTAGGTTAACATTCAAAACCTGTCAGGTTCTGGCCCCACCTTGCCCCTTTAGACCTCTCTCTTGCTTGTCCCTGTTGCTGGAGGCCAGAACTTCTCCTCCCTCTGGCCCCCAGAGCTGGCTCCCTCTTTCTAACCTAGAATATGCCATACTGTATTATAATTCTGTGCTTGTGGATGCATCAGCCCCCTTGGGGCTGGGGAGGGTGTCTTTGCTCTACACTCTGGTTCACGGCTTGCGAGTCACCAGCATTTGGTGAATCCAGAGGATGACTCCCCTGTATGCCATCTGGACAGCCATGAACACATCGGGTGGACGGTGACACTGCTCAGTGGGGAATCCGAGAGGCTCCTTCACACTTGGCTCCAGGCTAGGGAGGTACATTTACTTTCTGATCAAATATTATTCTGATGCTTGAGGCATCCTTGATGTTTGCAAGTCAGAAAAGTTTAATTACATGTGTCATTAGGATGGCATTCTGTAATAGCTCTGTGACTGAATTCATTAACAGAATTCTTAACAGATAAGACAAGACAAATTAATATTTTGTTGCCCATGAAAGCTCCTCATTAAGAGAGCAGTGAAAAAGTGATTAATATTTTGTTGCCAATCAAGATGTCTTGTACAAATGACAAAGAAAGGAGGCTCACACCTCTTGGCGCTCTCTCATTTGCCTGTCTTGGGTTTTGTGGATGCAGCCCTTCTGTGCCAGGTGGTAATTACGGCGGGGTTGGGGGGTTCCAGCTGTGGCTGCGGTGGGCAGGGGTGGGTGTGCACACACCAAGGAGCTCTAGAACTCACCCATCCCCAGTCTTCGTTCCTTTGGGGCCACCTCTCTGTCCCCTACTCCCCACTGGGGCTGTTCTCTCCTGACCTATTCTTTTTTTTTTTTGTATATTTTTTTTTATTGGAGTTTGATTTGCCAACATATAGTATAACACCCAGTGCTCATCCTGTCAAGTGCCCCCCTCAGTGCCTGTCACATGGAAAACTGTGTGGAGGTTCCTCAAAGAGTTAAAAATAGAACTACCCTATGACCCAGCAATTGCACTGCTGGGGATTTACCCCAAAGATACAGATGCAGTGAAATAGCAGGACACCTGCACCCCGATGTTCATAGCAGCAATGTCCACAATAGCCAAACTGTGGAAGGAGCCTTAGTATCCATCGAAAGATGAATGGATAAAGAAGATGTGGTATATATATATATAATGGAATATAAATATATAATGGAATATATGTATAATGGAATATATATATATATATATGAATATTACTCAGCCATTAGAAACGACATACCCACCATTTGCCCCTGACCCATTCTTGCTTCAAAGATGGCCCAAGAACCCGCATGCCTTGGGCCTACTTGTCTCCGGCCTGACCTCCCCCTAGGGCAGCTGTCATCACTGACTCTAGAGTGGGGCCACCACTTAGGAACACCTGCTGGGTGCTGTGCACGGGGCTAGGCGCCTCGCACAACACATTCACCTGAAAATGCCTACAGAAGGAGGACATTATCACCCTCACTCCCGCACAGGCTCAGAGAAGTTCACCAGCTTTCCTAGGGCTGCTCTGGCCTTGCTGAAGGCAGCTGGTCAGTGTGTCCCAGGCCGAATGTGAACACCCCAGGGTTGTATCTCCCTGCCTGGGAAGCTTCCTGGGGCTGCTGCTCATTCCTTATTAGGGACTCAGGCTGCAGGGGCCTGGGAATGTTGTTCGGCAGCAGTAGCAATAATAATACTGATGATAGTAATATAAGTAATAGTAGTGATGCTAAGGAGAGTGATAATAGCGTGAGACACCGTGTGCTAAGACCATCACATGTGTCTTCTTATTCAGTCCTCACACTGACTTCATGAGGCAGGCACTATTATTCATCCCTATGTCACACAGGAGGACCCGGAGACTTCGAGAAGTCAAGTGCCCTTTCCAAGCTCACTCACCTAAGAAGCCGCAGAGCCGAGGCTTCAACCCAGGTCCCTTTGCCCTCAGAGCCTGTGCTGTGCACCAGTAGGCTGTTCGGTCTCCCTCCTCGCCCACGGCAGAGGGAGGCAGGTGTGCGTGCGCTCGTGTGTATGTTGGGCAGGTGAGCATCCTGGGAGGCTGGCTCATGGGGCTTGTCTCTGGGCAGCACAGGGCTCTGCCTGTTTGCAGGCTGCTGACTTGACCACGAGCAGCAAGTGTTTGCCGGGAGGTAATAAGAGGCCATTAATCTCTAGTTGCACCCACAATTAACCCAAATTGCTAACCTCACTGTGAAAAGTAGAAATGCAATTGAGTTGATGCTGGAGGCATGTTCGAGGGAGGGGAAAAACACTCAAAGTAATTTAATTAAGCGGTGGCAAGTGCATTAAGAGGAGCTCCGCCTCCGCCTTTATTTAAGTAGAGCACCAAGTAATGCACATGGATGTTCAGACAGACATGGGCAGACCTGCCCTAGTTTTGAATTAATCACCACTGACCAAATACAGTTTAAAGCTGATGCCTGACCCCAAGAGCTTTTGCATGCACAAAACTGTGCATCCCAACACACACACATACACACACACACACACACACACACACACCAGTCTTTGCAAACAGGACATTACCTCTCCTTACTAAGATCTCAGACAGGCCCGAGGCATCTCAGGCTCAGAAGACAAAGGACTCTGCCCACCCAGCATCTGTCCATCAAGCACCCACTACGGTGGTACCGGTATTGATACTGGGAGATGGGTAGGATTCAGGCTGTACTCAGCACCGGAAGCTGCAAGGAAATCAATCTGCCCCATGTGACAAGGGTGAGAGAAGGGGACTCCTTGCCTGGCTGTGCCCAAGATAAAATCCCCACAGCAGCCTGCCCCTTGCCATCTGCTTCCCACGTGATCTCCTGGGTGCAGCAAAGGGCCTACTGAGTAGCACAGTCCCAACTTGGTGGTTTCTATAGAATTTTATGCTGGGCTTTCTCCTTACAAAGCAGTCTAAGAGTTGGAAGGAATCTTCAGGGTTATGGGGTTCAGCTGTCCTCGTCTGGCTAGTGGCATTGCTGACCACCGTCCCGCTTGAGCTTGTATGCCTCTAGGAATGGGGGGCTCACTGCTTATTATGATCGCTCACTCCATTTCAGGGCTGCTGTGATGGCTATCATGGTGTTCCATCTCAGCCGTCCAAATTGATTTCTTTTTGGGGAACACCCTGGCCCTCTGTGCTTATTGAACGTATGGCTCCTGCTGCCCTAGCACCTTCCTCACCATCTTAGAGATGTTAGTGGGAACTGATCACGCATCCCACAGGTCTTCCTTCCCTGGGCCAAGCATCCATTCTGGGCCAGTTTTCCTGTCCTGACCTAAGGAGACCAGGACTGCCCCCTCTTCTGCCCTGAAACTTATATGCCTGTTACTCTGGCTAAGACCTGTTAGCTGTCCTGGCAGTGTCCTACATCAGTGACATCACTCTTTCTTCTCAATGAACTTCTGGGAAGCCACCTCATTCCCTGGACCAAACCTGGGCCAATAAATATACTTGAATTATTCCCTTTTTTCTTCAAGTCCACTGGAAGGAGGGTACTGCCAATATTGGTTTTCTAATAGGATAGGTGGTTTAAGAAGTTTCTCAAGGTCATGAGGTTGGTTTGGGGTGACACTAGGAGCCCAGCCTAGGCTGCATGGACCCTCACAGAACGGAAGGATCCCCGTTGGTCACGTTAGGCTGCATGTGCTCAGCTGTTCTCTCTTCCACTCACCTCATCACCGCATTTCCACATCTAGCCAACAAGGCCCCCACGGCAGGCCACTCTGGCCTGATCCCTTTCCTTCCACCTCCTCTTCTGGTGACTGTCCTCCCGCTGACCCAGCCTGGAGGCTCATCCCAGCCCTCTAGGGAATCCCTGTTCCCTCCCCATGCCTGCCTGCATCCTACCCAGCTGTGGCATCTGGAATCTCCCCTGGCTCTTCCAGCCAGATGTCCTCCCCGCTTCAGTGCCTCCTGCCTGGCCATGTTTCCTGTGTGCTCGTGGTCCTTCCTCGCGGTGGGCTCCCTCACGCAGCCTGAGCCTCTCACCTCCCACTCCCATGCGCACTGCCAGGACTTCGCTGTTACAGCCTGAGCCTACATGGGGGCCTCCTGCCCTGTCCGCTGTGTCTTCCCAGCAAGTGCGCCCTTGCCCTCTTGCGGGTCTGGCTGGCAGGCTTGCAGCTAACATCCAGTCTGTTCTCTGTCCTCAGGGGGACGTGGATTTTCTGGTACCTCCAGCTATCAGACAACAGACTTGAAAGGCATCAAACTAGGGTGTGAAAATCAAACCCTCTGGCCCTGCCACTGCCACAGGCAGTTTGCAGGCTACTTCCCTGGGGCAGGTGTGCGTTCAGGGTCAGAGCTGAGTGACTTACACTGATGTCTTCCAAGGCCATGAAGTTGAGGGCAAGCCCATTGCGCTTCCAGACGATGGGCGGCCGCAGGTCTCCACGGATAGCGCAGGTCAGCACGATGCTCAGTCCCACGGTCACTGTGGCCACACTGACCCTCTCCTCGGGGGCGAGGCGGAGCTGAACCACCTCTGCAGGGGGAAAAGGAGAAAGTCATCAGGGGCACATCCGGTGGGTGGAGTGGGGCCAATGGCCACAGGGGTTTCCTGCAGGCCAGGGGCCTGGAGGCTTTGAGGCTCCCTGAAAACTGTGTGTTGAACTCACTTAGTGTGCCATCTAAATGTACAGATGGACACTCCTTCGTGTCTTCGTTCCAAGGGCTCTGTGAGTCAGAGAAATTAGAGGCTGTAGCTAGTGTAGGGAAACCATCTGGGCTATGGATTTAGCAGTTGAGCTGAGAATGTGGGCTGCCACACGGGGACTGGGGAGCCAGATGTGCGGCGGACGCCCTGCTCTGTGCTCTTGGGCCTCATGAAGTCTGAGCCTTGCTTGGTGCAGTCAAGGTCTGCTGGCTGAGCTGACAGGTCTCTCATCCATCTGGGGGTAATTTAAAGGTTGCACTGTCTGAAGTCTGGGGAATGAACTGGCTGACCTTTGAAGGTTTGTTTCTGTCTGAGGATTCTTTGAACTCGGATTTGGATTTCTGTTCAGCAACCATGCAGTGTAGCCTTTAATTTTTTTTGAAGCGTACTTCGGGCTGCACAAATTTTTAATCCTTGCCATTTTATACTTGCTAACCAGCATTAGGACTGATCATTCTTGAGGCAAATGGGAAGGATCTAAAATATTTGCTTGCAGCCACAGGCTTTTAGAAATTTTCAGGATTTGTGAGAAAATTAATGAGACTCAAGTTGTTCATATACCAACATGGGATCAGGCTTGGAGGGAGAGTTACCAGCCTACTGACAGGATTGCCTCTTCCTTACTCTTCCCTCAGATCTACAACTCAGAGCGCTTGGGGCAATAGCCCAGAGGTGGCATGAGCTGAGGGAGGCAGGCTGGCTGGCTCTGAGGGTCTGTGATTATCCGGGATGCCAACAAAAATGCTGGGAGCCCTACTCACTCTTACTACTCTTTTGGGACCTGGGGACTCTGCCAGGTGTGGAGCAAAGCACAGAGTTGGGAACCAACCTTTTTGAACTGCGTGGCCAGGGAGCATGTCTGTGCTCACACCTTCTTGCACATGAGGAGAAGGTTGGGGGTGGAGGGGGGTGGGGAGGGAGGGGCAGGAATGAAAACAGTGGCAGCTGTGATGTACTGCAAAGTAGGTGAAGTGAGAGTAGGTGCAGTCAGGTCAGATCCTGAGTAGCAAAGCCCCTTCCCCGCCACAAACACTCCACGGCCTGGCCCTGGGCTCACAGAGATGAGCAAGATATACACTAGGTGCTTAATCAGTGCTTGTTGGATGGATGGATGAAAAATGGAGAAAATGGAAATAAGGAAGGAAAGGAGCCAACAGGCCGGTAGAGAGGGGACACTCAAGCACAGGAAAAATGTGACTCCCCGTGAAGGAGCCGCACGGGGAAAGATAAGCACCAAGTGATTGATGCAGACGCAGCCGGCATAATATTTTACAAACATTAAAGTGATGCATTTCAGGTTCCCTCTTAAATCACGTCCTGCTTGCTGCCCTCCCACCTCTGAGTCATGAGGCTTATTGGTTAGGGCAGGAGAGAGAAGGCACGCATCCTCCCTAGCGGGCCCTAGGCTCTGGAGAGTCAGGGGGCAGAGAGACGGAGGGAGGAGGACGTGCCACGCTGGTCTGCCTCCTTCTGTGCTGTGCTGACCCTGAGGATTCAGAACCCAGAATTGTCCTCGAGTGAAGAACAGTATGCCTTCCTCATCAGATGACCCATGAGGCTCTGTGGAAATAGGCAGCAGACCCCCTCCTCTTCCCAGGGTGTTGTGGGGATGAGGGAACCCGTGAGAAGGGTGTGCCTGTTGGCACGTAGGTGAGGGGAGCCAATGGGGATTCTAGACGGGAGTTAAGCACCCCTCCCCCTCCCCCCTGGGGTGAGTACAGGAAGCGCGGCACAGAGCCAAGAGCCGGGATTATCTGCCAGAGGCCCCTGGGCTCCTGAGTGGTGTGGACAAGTCCAACGGTTCCCCACGCACGCGAGCTGGGCCCTGAGGTGCTGTGTACCTCTGAGCCCGAGGCCCCAAGGGAACGGCCCTGGAGCCTCCGGGGCTGCGTCGTGCCAGCAGGGGCTGCGGAGGCCAAGCTGTTAGGGGACATCAGATGCTGAGACAGCCCACACCAAGAGCAGGACCTGAGAGGCAGGTCCCGGGGCAACTGGGAGTCTTTGCAGGGGGCACCGATGGTGGCAAAGGACACCTGCTTGCTTCTGTTCCACACTCAGAAGCTAGTGTGGGGGGCAGCTGGGGATGCTGGTGGGAACCAGAGGCATAGGGCACTTTTCTTAGATAGAGCATTACTTAATACGGACTTGTTAGAACGACCTGCTCAGACTAAGCTTTGCAGCGGACGGAACGTTCAGGCACGTTGTCCTCCCAGCGCAGGTGGCAGGGGCTGGCGGAGAAGGCATGCGTGTTACAGAAGGAAATCACGTTTTCGCTGCGTGGTGGAGCTCTGGTCCAACTACACGGGAAAGGACAACGAAGCACTCAGCCAGCAGCCCCTGGAAGAGGCAGGATGTCCCTGGGCCAGAGCTCCTGTTCTCAAGGTGTGGCCCCCTACTACTGGATCGCATCTCAGGGGCAATGGATAGAAACGCAGATTCCTGCCCCTCCGCCCCAGGCTGAAAGACTCAGGTGACGGAGCATCTCAGGGGCTTCCATGGTATGCTGAGGCCTGACAACCACTGCCTGAAAGACAGGGGGGGTGGGGGGGTATGGGTAGATGGAAGAGGAGAGTGCTTGGGGTCCAGGGATGGGGACATGAGGTATTCTGGTTGGTTGGGATCTCATTTGCAATGTAAGACCTATGTGCAATGCAGGATCCTCCCTGTGGCCCCAAGGTCATGTACTTCAATAAGTTTAGCACAGGGCTAAAAGCAAACAGGTAAAAACCCGAGTGGGAGGGCTGCTGGGACAGCTGGCTCCAGCATCCTTCCTGAGTGCTTGCCGGATCATTCGTATGTCTGGAGATGTGCACTTTGCGTAGGAAAGGCTCATGCAAAATTAGAATGCGTGAATACTGACAGAACCATCATAATGCTGCTCCTGTCAGCTACACAAATATTAACCAAACAGCAAATATTTGGATCACTTAAAGTTTAATTAAATGAATGTTTTATTGGATTTAATTCATGTCAATATTCCCCGACTGGCTTAAAAATTCTGAAGAGATTCATTGCAACCAAAGCTCTCCTTCCGTCCTTCCTCCCAGTTATTTACTGTTCAACACACCTTCCCCAGGCAGGCCCCACTTCCCTGCTAAATGACCTCCCACAGTCATTTCCCAGAGTGAAAAATAGCATCATGGCCTGGGGCTGGAGTGGGCAGGGCAGATTCTGGACTGTGGCTCTGGACATCCACCTCCAGGCCTGGCTCTGCTGGTGACATGCCAAGTGGCCTTTGGCAAGTCCCTTCCTGCTACTTGGCCTCAGTTCAGACATCAATAAAATTAGGGATCAGGTTAGGTGGGCTCTGGGGACCCATGTTGCTTTGGGCCCTGGGACTCTGAGTGCATGGTTCTAAGTGTACATGCCTGCAGGCCCTGTTTCACCCTGCCAGGCACTGGCTGGGTGCACCTTCCCTTGCCCCCCAGCACTACCTGCCTTTGCTCTTTGCCCGTGTACCCACAGTGGCACCAGTGACACCTCAAGTGGTAGCACCGACAGTTGCCAAGTCCCATAGGGGCTTCCCTGGGGATTCCCCCGGAATCCTTACTCTCCACCCTAGACACCAACAGCCCCCTGTGTGCTCACCCCTCCAGATCGCCCCTGTTCCTGTGAGCACGTGATATGTTACCGCCCTGCTCAAAAGCCACCCACAGCTCCCATGACCCACAGAATTTAAAACAGTCCCTGACTGACCGGCCCCTGTCCTCTTCTCTTCCCATGTTACTTAAACGTGGTGCCCGCCAGTCCCCTCCTATTCATCTATTCTGAGACCCTAGAGATGACCTCAGGGAGGGTCTCTGGGATCTTGAAGTTTTAACACAAGGGGACACTTAGGTATTTGTGGAAGATTGAAAGACACTGTCCTTTTGAGTTTGGTAGGACCTTTTCAGACTTAAGAAACAGAAACTCTCAGAAATGCCGGACCACTTTAAGAAGAAAAAAGCAGGGTGGTCTTAGTTTTCACAACTGGGAAATCCAAGGGGGCGGGGTGGAGGAGGCTGTAGAGACATCGGGGACCCTCAACCAGGCATGCTCTACTCGGCTGCAAGATGCCCAGTGGCGGTCCCACACTCACACTGTCCCTGTGCAGAGATCCCACAGAAGGGGACCAAATGCTTCCCAAGAGTGCAGGCAACAAGCACAGGAGAGAACTCTGATCGCCAGACATGCCTCCTGTGTTCTTCCATGAAGCCATCCCTGGGGCTGGGTGGAATGGAGTACCATGCTGTCACAGGATTGTCCCACACTCTAGGCCTGGGTGCTGTGGCCACCATGGGGCCAGGTGCCAGGTGGTTGGAAGTGGGGACAGACGCCCTGACAGAAAGAGTACGTTGGGCCGATTGACACCCTATGACGCTCCAGAGGCGCAGAGAGGGTCTTCTCTTCCCTCTGTCCCCTTCCCAGTCCCACCTGGAAGGTTTGCCACCGTGCACAGTGAAAAGGGGAAGGTAAGTGGAGCCATGTTGTGAAGACAGGGAGGGCCAGCAGAACTGAAGGCTGGCTCAGGTGGCTGCAGGCTGCCTCCCCTTCTAGGGGAACTTTTGGGGACAGGTTGGTAGCAGTGCTGTGGCCTAGCACAGAGGACTCCATGGTCCTCTGGAGCCTCATGGTGTGCTGGGCACGAGAGGAGGGCCAGGGGGCCTGCTGTCTGTGGGGATGGCCCTAGCATGGGAGCAGTGACCACACACTTACTACCCCTGCCAGGCACACGTGTAGGCAGGGGACTCCGATCCCTGCACTCTGTTCCGGGGGAGAGGGAAGTGAAGCAGCCGCCCCACAGCTTTCCAGGGCAGCGGCCTGCAGAGGGACCACTGAGGGATCCATCTGGCTGCTGGCTGTGGTTCTGGTGGTCTGTGGCTCCGTGGGTTGCTCTTTGGGAGGCTTGTCAAGGTTTCCAGGGGACCACGCCACAAGATCTGCCCTGTGCCCAGAGTGTGTGGGGCAGTGAGAGGGGCTGGACTGCGGGGCCCAGGGGACCCAGTGGGAGCTTGTCTGGTACAGCTGCGCAAAGGCGCCCACGAGAGGGGTGATGCCCCTGCTGTAAGAATTGACACTGGAAGGCCGCCTGGTATGGAATCAGAGGAGAGCAAGGAAGTTGGGGCTTCCTCACAGCTTGGGACATCTGTCTCCCCATGAGCCAGGCCTTCTGGTATCCATGGATTTCCCCTGGATTCCTACCCCTCACCCTGAGATGAAGAGGCACAGGTCACATTGAATCTACTGTCAAGGTCAGCACGGTTGGGTTAGCATGAAAGAGATCCCTCGGGGTACGACCTAGGCCGCATGTCCAGCAGCAGAAACCTAGGGCTGTGCGGGGCTCCCATGCCTAGCACAGTGCCTGCACACAGTAGGTGGGCTTGAGGCCAAGTCTGGCTGACGCAGTCTCCTGGGAGACACCTGCCTCCCTTCCTAGGCCCTTCCAACCAGAGCAGTAAAACACATTGGTTTTCCAGACACCAGACCTCAGCCTCCTCACTGCATACACGCTCTCCCTGTTCCTGGGAGCCCACAGAGATGAGGAGGCCGCAGGGGATTAATGTGCCTACTAGAAGCAGGCTAACACCCTTCCCGAAAAGCAGGTGGCCATAGCATTTCAGGCTCTGGAGAATTGAGTTTTAGATCCTATTACAGCTTTTCCTTAATCTCAGGCACTATTTCTCACACTGACTTGAACTCGATGAGACACTCATAAAACCATCAGCACCCTCTCAAGCAGGATTCTGGTGCTTCACAGCAATAGAAATTAAATTTCTCGAATTATTGTCAAGTTTGCGTTAGTTTTCTTATGTTAGAAATGCACTAATGGAACACATTCCTACCTGGACATTTGCCATTTTTCAAATGATGCTCTTGGTGGAAAGACTCTGTCAAAAGCTCAATCAACCTGCCTGCATGTCAATAGGTTGCACTGAGCCTCCAAGAGCAGAACCCAGGCTCAGGAAGCTGAGGATTAGGATAATCCGGAGAGACACCAGGCTGGGTGCTTAGACACATCTCTGTAGCTGTAGTCTGTTCTCACACTGTTCTCCTTGTAAAGTGAGGTGCTTCTGGTAAGACCTGGGAGCACCCCCACCAGGAGGTGTGGCACCTGTTTGACAAACGCTACCCATCGGGTTTCATTCCTGAGACCAGGATCACGCTATGAAGTTGGCGATCAGGACAGAAACAAGGGTAGAAGGTGTGTGCCTCATGTCTCCGGACCACGTAGGGGATAGGCGACATCTCAACGTTTCCTGGACCCGATAACTGAACCTGGCCCTTACAGGGTGTGGCAGCTTTGGCATGACTTGGGGGAAGGTGCTGGGGGGATGCTCTGTGTCTCCTGTGTCCCCTTCCACCACAGCCTGCTCCTCAGGGCTCTTTGCACATATCTGCTGACACTTGGTGGCCGCAGGGCCGGGAACAGATTGTCCTAGGGCCCATTCATCCTGACATGTACGTTCTGAGCACCGGAGCATGTCTAGCTTGCACAGGTATCTCTGGACCAGCCAGCATTGCATGTGTCCAAAATGTTCTGTTTCTTTAGGAATCATCTGATTCAATTTTCCTGTCATTGTCATCTTCCCTCTTGCTTACTTCATTTTGGGGATGGCAATAAACTTGTTAATTACCTGCAGATCTGTGGCTAATTTACTTTTTCAATTGAGTCACATTGCTTGGGGTTGCTGCAACCATTTCTTTTCTTTCCTTTTTTTTTTTTTTTACAGTTATTAAGTGCAGGGCAGTGCTCTTCAGTGTAAATAAACACCTTTGTAAGCTGCAGACAGAGATCATGTCTATATGATGTCTTTTGTACTCTCAGCACCTAATATAATTCCTGACACAAAGAGGGGACTTGATAAGTAGTTTTAAGCAAGTGAACTATTAGGGTAGTGCACATTCAACAATTATTTATTGAGCACCTACTATGTGCCAGGATACAGCGGGAATATGCTGGCAAGCAGAGCAGGTCCAGTCCCTGCTAACCTGGAGCTAGCAGGGGGGGCCAAGTGTTAGATGTAGGGTGGGGAGAGGAGGCATCAGAGCCTGACCACTCTCTCTGGGTAGAGTCCTTCCTGTGGTCCAGTACTGGGCCTTGTGGATGTGGATGCAGGAGATAGAGCCATGCCTCACTCCCACACAGCCCCTGTGTGATGAGGTTTGCAGGAGGGGCCCCTGCAGGGGCTGGGCTAGCTGGGCATGCTCTGACTTCCAGGGCTCTGTTTTGCATCCTCTGGCCAATAAACCCTTCTAGCTTCGGGGAAACTACATCACCAGGTGACTGTTGTAGAGGAGCAGGAAGTCAGAGCTGAGCTCAGTGCCCAAGGGTTGTGACATCATTGCCTCGGGGTGCCCTTGCGTGCTGTGTGCCCTTGCCACACAGTAGAGGCTGAAGTTGGAAGCAGAAGGTCAGTCAGCACTGGGGTGGAAAGCCCAGGGTCTCCTGGTCAGCAGGGTGCGTGGCTGCTGGCTTTCCCTCCCTGGCTGGTCTCTGTGCCTAGCAGGGGGCCTTGGTCAGGCTGACTGGTCTATATACCTCCCCTGCCCTGCCAAGTCTACCCCCGAAGATAACAAACACCTCTGCTCAAGGTATTTGCAAAGTAAAGTATTTTAACTGCCTGGGTAGCTTTAGGGAAAAGAAAAGAATGTATTACATTATATAATTATCTGCTAGTTACTCAGAATTTGCCCTGTGTTCCCAGATGCTGGTTCATTTTCCAATTCCCAAGCACTCATTAAGATGATTTCCCAGCCTCTCTGGGAGCCAGGGTGTGGTCATATGGCTGGTTCTGACTAGATGGATGTGACCATGCCTGACCATGCAAACCCCACATCACTGCAATGGTTAATTTTATCACATGACTGGCCCAAGGGATGCCCAGATGGTTGGTCAAACCTTCTTCTGGGTACGTCCGTGAGAACGTTTCTGGATGAAATTAACATTGGAATCAGTGGACAGACTAAGGCAGATTGCCATTCCCAATGTCCATGGGCCTCTTTCAATCAATGGAAGATCTGAGTAGAACAAAAAGCCTGAGTATTTTTAGTATTTTTAGTATTACTGTACTATTATTAGTATTACTATTTAGTATTCTGAGTATTTGTAGTATTTTGAGGTCCTTCTCCTTGACTGCCTTCCGGATGGGACACAGGTCTTTTCCTGCCTTTGGACTTGAACTGAAACATCATCTCCTCCTGGTCTCAAACCTGCTGGCTTTCAGACTGGAACTTACAACGTTGGCTCGCTTGGGTTTCCAGCTTGCCAACTGCAGACTCTGGGATCTTAGCCTCCACAATCATGTGAGCCAATTCCTTATATTATTCTCTCCAACCATCCATGCATGCATCCATCCATACATCTGTCCATCCATCCAGGTATCCTATTGGTTCTGGTACTCTGGGAGCTCTGATTCATGCAGTCATCATGCATGCTCTCTTTCTTCTCTCCCCTTAAGAGACTGTGTGGTCGTGCATTTTTTGGGAGCAAAGAACACAGCCTCCTTGTTGCTGCCTGAGTCCACAAATTAGTCTTTGCTGCATCATGCTACTGAGACTTTGGGTCTTTACAGCATTTGGTGTTATCTCATAAACCCCCTTAGAAGACAAAGAAATTCAAGTTAATGTATTTCCACAGATGAAAGTATAATAAGCTGTGGAATGGACCTTTGAGAGGTCAAGTCATTCAGGTCAGGAACCCTTAGAATCCTCTGATAAGAGGAGATCTGACTTCTGTTCCAAGCCTCCAAACACCTCCTGTCCAGTGAGCTCACTCTGTTATCCCACAGCCATTTCTACTGTTTTCATCATTAGATAGTATCCAAACTCCCTGCTCAAGGGAGAGAGGGGTCTCAGGGTAGGCTGGGAGAGAATGTGTAAATAAGTGACCCAGGGTAATACACACTGTGCATGGGAAGAAGAAGAGAGAGAAGAGCAGTGAGACCTAATAAGATGCAAGTTGGGGTGGTGGTGGAAGCCTCTGAGCAGGAGATATTTCAGGAGAAATCTGTAAAGGGAGAAGAAAACACTGAGGCCAAGAATAGGAGAAAGGACATTCTAGTCAGAGAAATAGCTCATGCAAAGGCCCTGAGGTAGGATGAGGGCTCACAGCACTCTGGGAACTGAAGAAGGCCAGTGTGGGTCTGCAGCATGAGGAACAACGCAGATGTGTGTGGTACACATGTAGGCAGAGAGGTGCCAGCTACACAGCCAGGTGGAACAGGCCAAGGCACTGTTTTTTAATGGAAGACTTGATGATTTTAATTGAAGGCAATGGAAAGTAATTGGAGGATTTTAAGTCAAGGAGGGATGTGATCTGATTTACCTGCCAGAAGGATGGCTCCAGCTGTTGTGTGAATAATGGGCCTCTGCGGGAGAGGAGAGGATGCAGGGACCCCATTTAGGAGGCTGAGGTTGTCCTTCAGGGAGAGTTAGGGTGTGACTATGGGGGAGGAGAAGAGAAAGGGGTGAGGCTTGGAAACAGTTTGCATGAGGAGCCCCATGAAAGGGGATGTCAGGGGTGACACCCTCCTGTGCTCCTTGCTTGACCTCTTGCATAATACGGTGAAGTTCTGGGGGTAGGTGGGCTGGGAGCCTTGCTGTGCCATCTCTGTCTTGACTGATAACCCTCTAAACCTTCCTTGGGCATTCGATCTGAAAAGTAGATTATCACCTTATTCTTGGACTCTTCAGTGAACAAGTCTCAAGAGGATTTCTAAACTATAGCATTCCTGTTACCAAAAAACCTCAGCCCAGGAAGAGGGGCAGATGCAAGTCTCCATCATCCAGGCTGCTCTCCCAGGTCCCTGGGGGTTGGGGAGTGTCTAGCAAGGCAGCCCGGAGCAGCCAGACACGGGGGGGCTTGTCCCTGATGCGTGCCTCACCCCCACCCCCTGCAGTGCAGGCCTTGGCCTCTCAGAGTGGGGGACCCAGCTTCTCACATACAATGGGGAGGAGCCCCTGGGCCTTGCAAGAGCATAAATAAGTATAGCTTGTTTTCTGTTTAATTATCCTGTCTCCTGAGAATGCTAAGTCATGCCTGCATTTTGTAAACAAGCATCAGCAAACCATTTTGCAGAGCAGCTTGCATCAGTGTATTTGTTTTGTTTCAATTCCAATTTCCTGAGCATGCCACAGCTCTGATGAACTCCTGAGGAGGGGTCCCCAAGCCTGGCAGAGGGCTTTGCTGCTCCCAGGGCTCACAGAGATCCTGGCAGCTTCTGTATTTAGAGGAAACATTGCTCCATAGCCTCTGTCCCTGACAGCAGGCCTCCTGAGGACCTTGCTTGGCCCACCACTTCCTGGTCCAGGGTGAGCCATATTCAGACTCTGTCCTCTCCCCCAGGGAGCCCCAAAGGGTTCTGGTTTTAGGGTCCACCTGAAAGGCACCATAGCTTTGGTCACTGAATATTAACATGACAGGGAGCTCCGCTGAATCCATCTGTTGAAAGGAGAGGAGGTCAGTGGGGGTTGTTGGCCCCTGGTGGCCTGGTTTGGGCCTTGACAGAGGGGGTCCAAGGCTGGATTTTGGAAGAGCCCTGTCCCTCAGAGGCTAGTGAAGCTATGGGCATAGACAGCAGGGAGAGAGGCCTCTGGGGACAGTGGTCAGCGGTGAGGCTGAAGGTGCATGGTCAGGAGCCAGGCTGGCAGGGCCTTGCAGTGACGCTGAGGAGTTGGGGTTTTACTGCGTGACAAGCTCTTAGAAAATTTTAAGCAGGAGACCAAACTGGTCTGATTTATGCTTTTAAAGACGATCTGTGCATCGGCTGAGATATCTTCAACTGTGCTAACCCTGCCTGGAAACGGCTGACTAATAAGGAAAAGCTGTCATCTCCCTAAGAGAGAGGCCCTGGTGGGAGTTTCCCGGATAGGTCCCTCTCATGGTGCCAGGATGTCATGGAACCCTCAGGCTCTCTTCCTTCTGCCCTGCCACCCTCAGTGTGTGGCCATACTGCTGGACAGTTGTGGGCATCACAGGCTGGCACTACATTGTATGGCTTGGGAAGGGCCTCCTCCTGGTGTGTGAGCTGTAAGGACAAGGAAGTGGTCCCCCCCTGTCCCCCCGCAGTGAGTTCTCTCAGGTTTCATCAGTTAGATTTGAGTCCTGCGCTCACCCCTAGAGCAACTACTGGCAAGTACCACTGTGAATGGCTTGAGGAGGCATAGCGCGGGGGAAGTAGGCCTGCTGGGGCTCAGCGGGGGGCAGGGGGGTGCAGAGGTGGTGGAGGGAACGGGCAGCAGAAGAAGCTGGGAGATGTGTTAGGAGCCTGTGTACTGGGGGTTGGTGGCTTGGGCCACAGCAGGGACTGCGAAGGTGCTGGGAGGCAGATGAATTTGGGACACCTGTTGGGGGACAGGGCCAACAGATCTGGCGATCAACTGGAGTACAGGGGCAGGGATTGGGAGAAATGGACAGATCAGGGATGAATACTGGGATTCCTGCCTGGGAAACTGGGCAGGTGCTGCTGGTTCCATTTGCTGATAGGCTGAGGAGGAAAAAGTAGGCATTCCAGGTAAGATCCAGGAATTCTTTTACGGCAGTTGGTGGAAGGGGAGGCGGGTGGCTAAATGAGTGTGGGGCTCAAAGACTGGTCCAGCCCAGGGATGCGACGTTGGAATCCATCCATGTCTAAATGATATTTAAAACTATGGGACTGGGCAGCCGGGGTGGCTCAGTGGTTTAGCACCGCTTTCAGCCCAGGGTGTGATCCTGGAGACCCAGGATCGAGTCCCACGTCAGGCTCCCTACATGGAGCCTGCTTCTCCCTCTGCCTGTGTCTCTGCCTCTCCCTCTCTCTCTCTGTGTCTCATAAATAAATAAATTAAATCTTAAAAAAAAATTAAAACCATGGGACCAAGTGAGATGTCTGGGGACTGTGTGAAGAGAGGGAAGGGGCTGGAGAACTGAGGCCTGGACCTCCCCCCCCCCACGCCGCCACCGCCCCAAGGTTTAGAGGAGGGTTGGAGGAGGAGGATGGGCAGACGTCACTTGGAGTCTGAGCAGGAGCCTGTGAGAGAGGCTGTGGGTTCCCTGTGTCCAGGGCTGCCGGGGGCTCTGGTCAGACCAGGACCGAGGCTTGATCATGGGCTTTGCTAATGGGGAGGGGGCTGGAGCTCTGGGACCTGGACATTTGGAATCTCTAACGTTTCATTAGAGCACTGGGGAATGAAGCCATATCTGGGTTGGACTGAGAGACAACAGGACAGGAGGTGGACAGGTGTTCTTTGCAAGAGTTTTGTCATGAAGGGAAGCAGAGAAGTGGATGGCGAGAGGAAGGTCAGGGAAAGATTTTTTTTTCAGGTGTTGTGTTTGCGAGCCCAGGGGAATGAACAAGTGGAGAGGGAGAACTGCATGATGCAGAAGAGAGAAGGGGCACTTTGTGAATAAGAGCCTCTGAGTGGGGGAGAGCGGGGAGCCCCCAGGGAATAAATGGAGGCCTGGCTTCTGACCAGGCAGAGACTTTGTGCTTCAGAACAGAAGTTGGATACAGATGGAGATGAGGGGAAGTGCTCCTCGTGGCAGAGAGATGAGAGATGGTCCATTCGGCTCAGGTTAGCAGTTTTCAACCTAGGGTGATTTTGCAAACATCCCTCCCCACACCTCAGGACACTGGGTGATGTCTGGAGACAATTTTGGTTTAACGACTGAGAAAGGGGGAATTTTCCTGCTGGCATCTGGTGGTTACAAGCTGGGGATGCTACTCAACATCCTACAACACGTAGAACAGTCCCCATAACGAAGAATTACCCGGCCCCAAGTGCCAATAGTGGCACCACTGTGAGCTGTGCTATACATTAAGAACCATGATTAGCAGTAATGAGGGGACTTTCATGGCCCCAAATACTTATCCTTTACCTGTTGACAGTGCCCGTCCTCCCACTACCCTTTCCTTGAAGGGCAGGGCCTACAGGCATATGAGGAGGCAGCCCTGTCTAGACTAACCCACATCTGGGGGGGTCACACCATGGCATTAGGGGAAGCCCTTCATCTTTCACCCTGGCCTGACAAGGACAAGCCTTACACAGGACCTCAGCCATCATGCTCTCCTGCCAACACCAGCCTTGTGGACTGCCCCCTGCTGCTCCTGATGGTGGTGGGGTCTTGATGCAGGCATGTGACTGGGGAAGGGGACACCTCAAGAGAATGGCTGTTACGATCATCATAGTTGTGATATAGAAACCAACTCATTTGCCTTTGCTGGAACGTTCTCTGTGTCAGACAAGATGCATGGCACCAAAATATCGGGATGTGAGAAATCTCTTTTCCTTGTATGGGATATTTATCTCTCTCTTTGTCTTGGGTAGGTTCTTTAAATTATCTTTCAGAGAGAACCCTATAATATATGCTTTGTCCAAGGACAGATCTTGGCAAGAAAAATGCCTCTCGTTTCCCCTCCAAAGACTCCTCCGCCATCTGTCAGTTTGGAGATCTCCACATCTGACCCACGGCAAATTGCTTCTCGCTGCACCCGACATGGGGCTTGCCTTGCCAGGCACACACGGGGGCTGCAGGCTGGCTGAGTGAATGGTCCATTTTAGGGATGAATGAGCCAAAATCTCATCCACCTCTCCTCATCTTTACAATCACAGCCAAATTGCCCCTGTACCCCCTCGGAACCCCCGGGTTCCTCTCTATCTCCTTCGAGACTGCTTCTGGGCAGGACCTCATTATTGGTGGAAGCAGGAACCTCTTCCCTGGGAAAGTCTCACTGGCCACCCCTGTGCAGGCCTCCTTCTCCTCCACCCGCCTGGCATCATGCCCCACTGGCACCTCACTTCCAGCCTCCTCTCCTATGGCTCCCACCAAAATGAACTCCCTGCCATTCTCCTCATGCTTTCCTTTTTTTTTTTTTGGAATTATTTATTTATTTATGATAGACATAGAGTGAGAGAGAGAGAGAGAGGCAGAGTGTGTCACAGGCAGAGGGAGAAGCAGGCTCCATGCCGGGAGCCCAATGTGGGACTCGATCCGGGGACTCCAGGATCGCGCCCTGGGCCAAAGGCAGGCGCTAAACCCCTGAGCCACCCAGGGATCCCCTGTGTCCTGCTTTCCCATGCTCACTGGCCATGCTGGTATCCCATCACGAGGGAGCTTGGGCTTACGCAAATGTGCCCCCTCGCATCTCAACTCAAGCCGTTGGAAATCAGTGTGAATCATTCTAGTCTTTAATGACGTCTCAGGCCTCTGAGGGTCAAGTGGCTGTGGCCACTGCCCTGGACCCAGACGAGGCATCAGTCTGAGAGCCTCAGAGGCAGGGCTGGCCCAGCACATACACCCTCAGAAATAGAGAAGTTCCAACAAGGAATCACAAGGATAGCGAAGAAACACAAGGTTTAAAATCTTACCTTCTAATACTTGATAAAAGCATCATTTGGTGGGTTGATAATGGAGAATGGGCCAACAGTCTACATGCAGAGCACCATTCCCCTACTCACCGGGGACTCGAGGCTGGCAGCAGATGCCTGGCAGGCAAGCTACCTGGCATTTCTGCAGGGCTGGCAATCCTGGATCACATTCCACTGGCAGAGCTATCCCCATGTAGAGGACAGGAAAACTGAGGCCCGGAGAGTTATGGTGGCCTGACCAGCACCCTGAAGTTCAGCACACTGCCTTTTACTTCCTGCCACCCCGTTTTCAATGCTCTGGGTTTGGAGAGAGGGCAGCAATTATAAATCCAAGAAAAAAGATCTAGATCTCATCCTCAAGCAGCTAACAAGTTTGCGACAGGTAACTTCAGAGTTAAACATGCTACCTCTGCGCCCTACTACAGAGCCCTCCAGCCAGGCTGGGGGAGGTGGGCAGGAACAGCCACCGGGACTGGGCGCTCACACTACTGTTCCTAGCAGTGGTGGGGAGCCCCTGATCTCCATCTCACGTGTGTTTTGATTGTGGCAGCCGCGCTGAAGGCCTTTACGGTTACAAATGAACAGTTTCACACAGGCTGGAGCCGCCGCGGGGGTCCGTGCCCCCAGCTGCATCAGGGGACACGTATAGCAGAAGTCAGCATGCCGACAAATGGCTCCCACATCAGGAGGCCTGCAAGCCCAGTGTGGAGACATGTTCAAGGCTCACCTGGGACACAGCCCAGGCCAGTAACCTGCAGCCAAAGCTGTGCAAGCCTAGGCACCGCTTCTTTTTTTGTGCATTGTAAAAACAGGCTCAGGTTCAAGTTCAAAGGCGGCAGAAGTCTTTGGGATAAAATAATCATCTGCGTTCTAGGGAGTTGAGGCTGTATCTGTTATGCCACACACACACACAAACCACACAGATACCCCAGGGCCAGCACTGCCCTGTCCCCACTTCTCCATCCCCAGAAGCCCCAGTTTTACTGCCCAGGGATCCTGCTTTATACTGACCTCCAGCTGCCTGGAGCGTCCTATGAGGCGGTCCTTCCTGCCCACTGTAACCTCATCTGCATCAAGATGACCCTGCACGACCTCACCTCCTCCCTGCCCTTTGACCTATCAGGAAGCAGAGTCTGAAAAATGTTGTTCGTGCAGAGGAGGTGACCAGATGTCCTGGTCCTGGCTGTTTCTGGTCATACCCCACCTGTTTGCATCAGAGCCCTCATCTGCAGAGGTCTTGGGAAGGCTAGAGGTGAGGATGTGACCCTGGTACCAGGAGGCCTCCACCTGCTCTCAGCTCTGCACACACCGCTCACCATGGCCTCCCTGTAGACATGGGGACAGCATGGCAGTCCTTGGGAAGCGCTGCGAGTCATCGGTGGCCACTGACTCCTTCTGTTTGACCTATGGTGCTTCAGGAGAGTGGAATTCCTATCTTGGAACCCAGCTAAGCCCACCTTGGCTACACCCATATGGTGTGGTTGGAAAGCAATCATGAATATGAAAATCTATGCACCTTTTCTTACAGTGGTTCACACTCGGCTGAGTGCCTGTGGGGAGCCAGGCCCTGTGCAGCCCCAGGAGCAGACTGACCCTTGGCTTTCCCAGCTGGGGCTAGCCCGAGTTCTGGTGGCTCTGGCACGATGATGACCATGGGATTGCCTCCCTACATGGCCTGGCCCATCCCTCACCTCACCTTCCCTGGCTTGTCCACCGTCCTGGGCCCAACCTCACCATCCCTTCTCATTCCTTCAGCTGGGGACTCTTGTCTCAACACCTGGTCACCTCTTCCTTCTCAAGCTTTTCAGCTCAGCCGCCCTTCTGCTCCCATAGCCACTCTGGGAGCCTGCTCCAGGCCCACGTTGAGGGCACCCACCCTGACGCCTGGTGAAAGTGGGGAGCCCCCCGGGAGCTGGTGCAGAGAACCACTTCCCCTGGCAGCCCCTTGCCCTACCACCCGCTGTGCCAGCCTGAGGCTTCCCTGGCTGCCTGTGTAGCCACGGCCTCCCTCTTGAGGCTCATGGCAGAAACATAGCATTATCAGCAAGCTCTGGGCCATGTTCTGTGGAGACCAGGTGAATGACCCCCCAGAAAGCAATGTCAGCTGACAAAGAGCACTCATCAGGGCATGGTGGGGGAGGGGTGAGGCTAGGCAGGTCAAAAGTGGTAGGAACCCTATCTGCCTGGTGCTCACCTGCTCCTCGGCACCCCTGAAAAGACCCCCAGCCGATCCCAATAAACACCAGGTGAGTCAGGAACTCACAAACTTGTCCACTGACGCAGGTGCAAGGGGCAGCCTAGATGTAGGGGGACAGGAGAGGCCAGGGGGCAATGCGCAGCTGGGAGCTTACGGTGCCTGGGCCCCGCATGATGGCAGTGCTGCTTTTCCAAGCCCCCTACCACAGGAGGGCACCTGTCCTCGGCTACCCACCTTGTCAGGTGGGTGGCGGATCCCTGTGGCTCCATGAGTTGAAGGGAAGGCCTCAGGCACAGCGCTTGAGCTCTTGTTTGCCCACCGTGGGAGCATGCTGCCCTCGCAGGGAGGTTGGGACACACACCGAAGCTGAGGCTCCCTTCTGCCTCACACACACCCCTGCCATGGGGGATAGTTTAATGACTTCAAACAACTCTCCCCAGAGGCTGCCTGCAGCCCTGCCTATTCTGGGCATGTGGGCCTCTGACCCCAGGCCCACGATGGGGCATCTGAACTGTGGTTAAGGGTGCAGCTACCCCACATCGTGTGCGCAACCAGCACTGGCCAGAACCTTCTAAGCACGTGTCAGGTGTGGGGGCTTCTGCGTGCCAGCATGGACTTCACAGATCCCAGCACATGTCGTCAGTGGGCTGCTGAATGTGGTTTCCACGGCACTGAATGGTGGGCACTGAAAATGAGTTTCATTTGTCCTGGCACTTTGATAGTGGGAGCTGCGGGTTGGATGGCTTTGTGCGATCCTGAAACCACACTGGCCTGAAGAGCTCCTGCACAGGAGAGGCCATCGCCAGTGAAATGTGCCCATTAAATGTATGGGGTTCACAAGGACGCCTGGCCCTCTCCTGGCTGAAAGGTAGCTGTGGCATAGGGGCCTGTTTGCCTTGGACATGGTCCCCTTAGCCCCCTGGCCTCAGCCCCCTCCCCTGGAGGTGCCCTCCACACTGGCTCCCCTTGGAGAGCAGGTGAGGAGCCAGGAATGGTGTCAGTGGAGCCTGGGAAATCTGGGTCAGGGCTTCAGAACTCAGGGTCAAGCAGGCAGCCACCTGCCCCTGCCTAGCCTCTCACTGACTAAAAAGTTGGGGGGTCCCTGGCAATGCAAAGCAAAGGACACCATCTATCTCTGCCTCCTGCTTGCCTGGAAATCAGGGACACAGGTGTCCTGGGAGCTAGGCATGTCCCCATCTGGGGCAGGCCGAGGACTCTCTTATGGTCAGCCTGCCGCAGTTGAAGCAGTGCGTGTGGGGGGTCACTGGCCCAGAGTAGTGGCTAGAGGAGGCCCATGACCTTGTTCACCCACACAGGAACCCAGAAATTGGTGGGCACACCACTTCCCCCTGGGCCCTTGGAGACTACAGAGGGTGCCAGAAGTCACAAAGGTAAAGGGTCTGACTAGGCATGATGAGTTCCTGTCTCTGTGTTGCCCTAGCCCTGGAGTCTCTGTGACCCCATTCCAGGACCACTCTCCTGGGAGGAGGGATAGTAGGAACAGGAAAAAGGCTGGTGATTCTGGTTCAGCAGGTCCTGCTAGGGAGGGCTCGGAAAAGACAAGAGGCTGGGTTGGTGGAGGAGGACAGCTTCAGGGACCCTGGAGCCTAACAGGATTGTGGGGATGGGGTGAGGAGGTGGCCTTAGAGCAAGCATCTGTCAAAGAGCTCTGTGGCTCCAGCTGGCCAACAGGGCCTCAACCTAGCCCAGGCTAAGGAGGGCCACAGGCGGGGTAAGAGGGTGTCCTGGGGGCTGTGCTTAACCAGATGGTGGCACAGGACAGCCCTGCATCATAAAGCATTTTCACATCCATGGCCACATCACCCCCATGGGGAGGCAGGGTGGAAGGCATGTGCCCCTCTCACAAATGAGGCCAAATGGGGCGAGCTGCTACTGGGTAGAGGTCTTGGAGTGGGCTGTCTCCCTGATGCCTTAGCCAGGCAGTGCGAGGGAGCCACCAGGACCACAGCAAGGCCTTGGACACCTGCACTTGGGAAGCTCTCCTGCCAGCGGCTGTCTGAGTCCCCCACTGAAGGCCCACTTGACAGCTGAAATGTGCTTGGGAAAGTAGACCCTACTGTGGTTATCAGTCATTACCACTCAGGAGGCTGCCAGACTGTGTCTAGCTGGTGAGGAGGCGGTTTGCTTAGGGCCGAGGAGGGTCTCTAGAGAACAGAACAGAAGCCTCCAGGAAAACGTCACTGGACACAGGAGCACTTTTCCCAACCTCCAAATTTCACTGGCTTGGTTGGAGTGCGAAGGGCTGGGGCTCCTTTTGGCAAAGAAATTGCATCCAACACTCCTGAGGGAGCATCAAACACCCCACGCTTCTGCCAAAGCACACCTCAAGTGTCTTGAGCCAGGGATTCCCAAGCGGTGGAACCCCAAATGGGGTTTCAAATAGTGTCAGGGATGACCAGCATTTGCCTTCCTAGATTAGGTCCCGGGCTCTGGAAGCTTTGCCTGTATTTCTAAAAGCTATGCTTGCTGTCATAAACCACCGGATGAAGTGCTGACATTTAATCAAATGATGCTCTAACCCTCCAGAAAGCCCTTGCCTCTTGTTTGTCTCAGGAGCTCTCCTGACTGTTGTAAAGGTCACGTTGTACTGTCCTAACTCACTGGCCAGCCCACCCGTTGTCCCCGCAGATGCCTGCTGCCATGCCCTGCTCGCTCAGCGAACTGATGAGGATACGCTGAGAGGCCAGGCACTCGCAGCAGGGAGCCAGGCTGGCTGGGATGAGCCAGGTCTTCCTCCCTACTAACCAAACCAGGGGAGATGTCGGTGAGACGGCGGGGGCGTATGTGTGTGTCCGTGTGCACATGTGTGCTGGCACTGTGCAGTCTCAGTACCAGCACTTGCAAAGAGCTGAGATATCCACCCAGGCATCCAGATGTCTTCCTCCAGATGTGGTACCCATATCAAACCCTGGTCTGAGGGCTAGTACAGCTCTGTGAAAGATGTTGTCTGCTGTACAGTGAGAGGTAGGTGTGTGTATGTGTTGGTCTTGCTGTTACTATAAGGTTGACAACAGTCCTTCCGTTAGTCTGAAATTATTTCCATTGTAACTGATGTCTTTTACATCTCAATGATAGTAAAAGCTACTAGTCCTTACTTGGCCAAATGAAAAATGGCAGCCCTAGATCAGGTCTCTATATTATCTTTCAATGCAAAAAAATTAAAAACCCATTTTTTTTTTTTTAGATTAAAAAAGTTGGTTTGTGAAATGTGGACCACACTTTTTGGTGTGAGATGAGACACCAGCGTTCCCCTCTCTCCTCTTGGTCAGGCCACTGTGCACCAAATTGCATTTGTCATGTTGAGAAGGAGTCCGGACCACACCCAGGCCCAGCGCAAAAGAACAGTATCACTGATGTGCTTTGTCTGCCAGCAATGTGGGGAGGAACTCGCTTTTACTAGCGCCAGCCCTCTAGGTAAAAGTGAACATGTTTGCATTAAAAAAATAAAAAAAGAAAAGCCAAAATCAGTTCAGTGGATTCAAATCACATCTTAGCCAATACGCAGCAGTTTCTGGAAAATCCAGTTGGTCATAACTCAAGTTTTAAAGCGGTCTTTACTTTGGGAACAGATGTCAGAGATGGTGGACTTGATAATCAGGCAATCAGAACAGAAGGACAAGTCAGGAAAAATCCACGCAATGGACCTTAGAAGGAGCACGGCTCACCAAAAATGGAGGCTGGATTCATTGCTCCTCCGGAGCTTCCTCTGCTGTGGCCTGGGCTCCGACAGCATCAGGGTACAGTGCAGAAAACTGGGCTTTAAGCACCGAGCCAGTCAAAACCGTGCCTTCCCGCACATGTGGGGGGGTATGGAATCAGCCTGATGCCCTGGTCCAAGCCGTCCCATCCCAAGAGGCCAGGCCTCTGTCCTGCTGGACCTATCAATGCTGTTTGGCTGTGAGCCGACTGTAGAGTCTCTAGAGTTCTTCAAGGCACGGTGGTGTGTCCTCTCCCGTCCTGCTGGGTTGCAGGCTGCAGAGCAGGAGTGCAGCCTGGACTTTCATAAATAATGGTTTGGTGAACACCATGCTTGTAAAGCTGATGGAGAAAGGAGGCTTGCCTTTGATGCCATCTGTCATTCACTAGCGATTTCGGCATGGAATCCTCACCGCCCCCCCACCTGTCTTCTCTCCTCTCTCTCTCTGTCTCTCTCTCTCTCCTTCCCTCTCCAAGTCTTTAAATCAGGTCAACCTTCTTTGGCAGCCCCCAACTCAACAGAGCGTGTGTGCCTAACATGGCTCTTCTTGCGGGGTTCCACTTCATTATCTCAGTGATCCCACACGGACGTGGGGGAGGGAGAACATGGGCGCTCGATGAGTGATTTAACAGGATGCTTTAATGATGTATTGAAAATGAACATTGACCCCAGGTAAGAGGTGCTAAACGGATACTTTTAAAGCACACCATCCATTGCGCTCTGATGGACTCTCCTCCTTAAATCACCGTGTTGTCATTTTTACGATGCAGATCCAGCTATTGAGGCCACAGGACTGTGAAATGTCATATAAAAAGCCAATAAGAAAAAAATAAAATTAAGTTGCGGGGAGCGTGCATTAGCATTTCAAAAATGTTCTGTTGCATTATGCTATTATTCTCTCTCTGTCAAGGGGCACCAGGATCCTGTCCTCCCCATAAAAAGACATTGCCACAGAATGTATTAGCGCCTCATTCCTGAAACCGCATGGCAGCTGAAGGGCATAGTTACGATAATGGCGAAATACATTCTGGACTAAATTTGATAGGACACTGGGGCTGTTTGCCTCCTCTGATGACAAAGTCTTGATTGTTCCTCTCCTTGTTGGCCCAGGCCGGTGGCTTTCAGAGTTTTGACAAATTAATGTTTTCAGTACTTCTGCCCTGAAGAAAAGTAAGGCATGAGATCTTGTTGAAGTGAGGGTCCGATTCTTGTACTTAAGGTGACAGTGAGGGTCGGGTTGGCATTCCGTGAGGCACAGGCCAACACCACTCCAAGCTCCCCTGCTTGGCAGCCTATACAACACCCCAGATTACCCAATGCCCAGACCACTTGAATGGCTGGAGCCAGGACTGAGTAGGTGTGGTCAGCTGTGCCATCTGGAAAGTATGAGTTCCATAATGCATAATGGGCCTGGGTCTTCAGGTAGCCCCTGGACAAATTTATTGCCTTCCTTGGAGTTCAAACCCTTAGCGCTCTGAGGGGCATTTTGAATTCTAACTTGGAGTCCAGTAAGTGCTGCTTCATGAACTGGGCTTTCAGGCCTGAGCTAGGCCAGATGGAGGCACAGTGGCTGCAGAGGGAGGAAGCGCTGCCAACACGGCCGTGAAGAGCCTCCTGGTCTCCCGGGTAATTATGGGAATGCCGTTCCTTTCTATGGCTCTGGATTTGCCAAATTGGGGAAGATGAATCTAGTGCCTCTAATAGTCGATTACACTAAACCACTGAAACAATTGCAGCACTTTATCTGGAACTTTTCAGAAAGCTGACTTGTTCTTTAGGAGCCATCGACTTAATGGAATTCCACTGTATTATTTTCCAACGTGATGTGCTACAAAACGGGTTTGGTCAGCACTTCGGTTTGGGGAATATATTTTCATTTGAGAAGAGGCTTCCGCTGGGCTTCTTGAAACACTGTATTAGGAAGCACCAGATTCTCAGCCCTGCTGAGGGAAAGGGCCTGGGGTAGACCACCATGGCGGGTGTGGGCAAGCAGAGTGTTGTGTTTTATTTATTTATTTTTAATACATTCAGCATCAAGTCCAGCAAATGAGAGCCTGCTCTGAATTGAATTTTACCTTTAATGAGATGCCATGTCCCTTCTGTTCCCTGAAACTGAGACCTTGAGAGTCTGTATTAGAGAGCAAAAACAAAACTTTTCACTGTTTTCATGTCTCCTAATAATAGCCTGAGTCGTAACCTGAATTTTTATGCAACTGATTATGAGTGCGACTCGGGCATGAAAGATTTATATGATCAGAAAAGAAATTACCTGCGTGATCTCCGGGCAGGCAGGGGATGAGCCGAGGAGGTAAGTTAATCAGTGTTCTAGGTCACGCAGAAGGCGCCTGCATAGTGCTGGCTGGCCGGCCTGTCGTGTCACAGAGCGAGGGAGGGATGGTCACAGAGTGAGAGACACCCTTCTGGGACACTCCCAGAGCTGCCTGCACCCCCTCCATGCCAGGGAGCACCCAGCTTTGGCCACGAGGCCCCTGGAATCAGCACTTTCTCCTAACATGACATTTCTATCCTCTGCTTCCTAAGACCAACGTGTCCCACCAACAATCCCTGGGAAACCACATCGAAGCCCCAGAGATGACTGGGTCAACAGGGGATGAGAGACACCTCCCAACAGGTGGGAGGGTCAGGAAGGTTGAGGCCTATGATCAGAATGGAGGCCGGAATTCTATCAACTTTTTACCCCTCAAGTTAAGTTTCATTTTAGTTATAAACAGAGACTGAAAATTAATTACGGGGCCGCACCTTGAAGCATACGACTGAAGGAACGAGTGTTTGCCAAGAAGCAATAGCTCTCGCAACCATCACACTCACTAAATCACCTGCGTCCTGTTTATCTGCGGAAGGAGCGGCTGGTCCCTGAAGCCGGGGCGTCTTTGGGGCTGTAATGCGCATTTAGTTACCCGTTTGCCGAGGCCCACAACTGATTAATATACACAGGCTTGTTCATTTACTCAGCATTACGTTTAATCATTTAATTTTCGCAGGAGTTTTCAGATCTTTTAATCATCCTAATATTCGTCTTATTGCAACATATTACTAAGCTGTTAGTTCAATTCAATTAAAAAGTGTCATCCCAAAGTAATTTATTCCATGTGCGTCGTTAAGCGGATACCCCAGATATGTCTGCATTTTAGAGGAATAATAACTCTGCCGATTTATTAGTCTGCAAACGACCGCGCTGCGTTGGCAGGGAAAGCGATGCCGTGAGTGGTAAACGTCTATGGGCAGTGGCGTGGCCGCAGATCCCTGGCCGTTTCTCCAGATTTTGTACTAAGACTCAGAAGAGAATGTGAAAACTTGGGCCATCTGTCAGTACTCAGGTGGCCCCCCAAAACCCGGTTTGACTCTCTGATTCTGGTAATACTTGTAACGGCACGGCCTCAGAGTTTCCCTTTGGGGGCGTCTTGGCAAGAGTTTCTATCCCCACTGCCTCTCACTTCGGGCAGGCGCTAGGGGCCTCCACGGGCCCATGTTCTGGGAAGCACCTGCTGTGGGGCTGCTGGCAGAGAATCTAGTCCCCTCTCCCCTCATCAGAATTCTGGGCCTTTCTGAGTGACTTTCTAGTTACTTCCTCTGTTCTCTGGAGCAGTGCTTTCCAGTTGCAATGCAATGCAATGTAATGTAATGCAAGTCACATATCTGATTTAAATTTTCTGACAGTCACATAAGTAAAAAGAAACAGGTGACACTAATTCTAATGATATGCTTTAACTCAATATGTCCAAAATATTATTTCAACATGTAATCAACATAATAGTTAGTGAATGAAATATTTTACCTTCTTTTTCCACGTAAGGCTTCCAAAGCTAGTATGCACATCTCACTCCACACGACTCTCATTTCAGGAACTCAGCAGCCACAGGCAGCTGATGACTACTGCCTCAGACAGGGCAGCTCCAGACCCCTGAGGCCTGGGCCCCATGCAGCCAGGCTGTGGCTTGCCTGTACCTGTGGCTCCCCTGAAGGGCTTGGGTTCCATCAGGGTCACCTGAGGGTCTGTCTGTGGAAGTTGGTAATGCTCCTGTGGGGTTCAGATATAGTCACAGGGGACAATGGCTACGGATGACCTATGAGGCTCATCTTACCCTGAGGCTGTAGGAACCCAGCAGGCTCGGGAAGGGGTGGCTGGTGGGAAGAAACAGCTAGAAAGATGCCCCTGACCACATGTCCTCATCTCTGGGCCTTTGTGAGGCCAAAGGGAAACCCAGGCTTGTGGTGGAAGAAGGAAAGCCGCTCCAGGGAGCGCTGACAGAAGGATCCACATCTGCTTTTTAGCTCCTCTGCCCAGCCAAGCATGAGCCTGGGTGCATACAAGGGGTGCCCACTGCTGGGGGAGCCCCCCTCCATCCCTGCCTCCCCATCAGGAGGCCAGCCCTGAGGGCTGATTGCCAAGCTCAGGGAGCAAGTTTTGTCCTCAGCCTGCTGTGTGTCCCACAGGGCAAGATTTACTTTCCTTGGGGAACAAAGTCCTCCATGATGATGACACTTAGGATATTAATGCCTGCACTTTGAGGCCTAAGTGTTCCTTTTTCTTTGGCAGACTCCTCACAGTCAGGGCAGTGAACAGGCGCTGATAGAGTGTTGTTTGCAGAGACGGGCTCTGGACAGGCAGGATGTTACTTGAGTCTGGTGACAGCGGCCAAGTGCCACTTCCACATGTTAGAACTTTGAGCAGTTAATTCCCCGGGTCTGTCCCCTATATGAGTTTGCTGAGGAGCCTTGAGAAGTCAGGGACAAATAGAGAGACCGTGCAAACTTTTAATGCCCTTTCCTGTTCTTGCAGAATGCTGTGATTATTAATATCTCATTCTCAGAAAAGGGCTATGTGTGCTGTTTTTTAGGAGAACAGCAATAAAAAAGGGAAATTAAATTAGCAACTCGGTGTGAGCTTCTAATCCATTAAAGTGTCTACAACTCCATAACCTGTTAACTTAAACTCTGGCCACCTACGTAAGTGGTTTCAAGACAATAGCAGTATGCCACCTGGCCCCATTCTGTACCAGTTACAATAAAAGTGATTGAATGTCAGTGAAGCCTGGGGCTCTGCTCCTGAGCGAGAGGGCTCTGCATGGGGTTGATGTGCTCAGCCTACCCGTGTGACCAAAGAGCCACCCCCACCCCTGCTGTCAACACACCTGTGTCCTCACCCCAGTGTGCATACGGGGTGCATACTCTAAGAGTTAGCCAAAGGCACACACACACCCTATCTCTAATCCCTACTAAATAATGTGAAGAGAAAACTGGCTTCAGAGGAAAACATCACAAAGCAGCTAAACCTAGTACCAAGGACAGGGGACCAGGAATAGCAGCTCACGCACGGTTCCCAAGGGCCAGCAGCATGCCCTGCTCTATGCTGAAGAGGACCCGCTACATAATTTGTGGGGCCCAGTGCAAAATGAAGAGACAGACCCTTGTTCACAAAAGCACTGAGGATTCCAAGATGGTGACAGCAGAGCATTTAACCAATGACGCCCTGCTGAGCACAGAGGCCGCCTAGGTGGCCTGCCCCATGCAGCTAGCCCTGGCCGTGTCCTGTCTGGGTATCGACTGGCTTACTCCTCCTAACAGACACTATTGCTGTCTCCACCCTATGGATGAGCAGACAGGGGCTCAAAGAGGTTTGGAGACTACCGGGTGGTCTGAATGGAGGGCTGACTCCTCCGCCTGCAGGCGTCAGAGCCGCAGAGGATACCTGAGAAGGGCAGCAGGCTTCCCCAGAATCATGCTGTGAACGCTGATGGGGTTTCAGGGAAACAATATCATTTGTCCCATTAAATTAATGTTGTTAATTTGAAGTTTATTGGTTTTGCAGTTTGTTTTTATTTCATTTATAAATTTGCTTTGGCTTTATGGCTGTAAAAGAGCCCTATGCGTAAGGAACATGTACCTAGTTTTATGTTTGTATGTATTTAACTAACATTATACTAAATGTAATTTAAGCCATCAGAGAGAAACCACATTTCCCCTTTACGTGGGGTCTGCACATTATGCAAGGAGGGAAATACATCTCCTGGCCCCCAAGATGGGAGGCACAGAAGGTACCCAGCCCAGCAAAGGAGACCAGCCCCTTTGCTACTGCCAACAAGGGCCATCCTGGCTGGATGCTGGACCTCAAGGGACAGAGAGGGGAGGGAAGGGGGTACAGAGGACGGGATGGCAGGTGGCTTCCACACACAGGTAGCCATCTAAAGGCTGGCAGTTGAAGGTCCCTGAAGCTCTGTGTGGGCCTGGCTCCCCTCCTGGCTGCTGCTCCACATCCCTTTGCCTTGACCTGGAGAACTCTCAGCCTTATGATACAGGCTTCAGGACAGTAGCTCTGGCCCCAAGTCAGGGAGAGGCTGGTAGGTTCACCAAGGGGCTCAAGGTCATTGTGGGGGAGGGGGAATGGAAACAGTTATGATGCCTCCAAGCTGCCTTTTTACCAACCCTGAACAAGTGCCTTGAGCTAAAGCCACCCTCCCCATGTCTAAGTCCCTACTGTTACTACAGGGGCATATTTCAAACTCACATTTTCTTGTTACTCTATGTGTGCTCTCAATGAGCAACTGCATACCAGGATGTATTTCCAAAAGCGAGGCGCGTCAATGACTTACACGAGAATGTTCACAGAGGCCTTGTTCATAATTGCCCCAAACTGGAAACAACCCAGGTATGTCAACCATGGCATCTTCTTACAGCAGAATATTATACACCAATAAAAGGGTGCAAATCTCTGCTAGAGATGACATTACAATAGAGGAGTCTTACAAACATAGTTCTGAGGATGTAGACAGACACAAGAGGGTCCCACTATATGCTTCCATTGATATATGAAGATCAAGAACCAGAAAAATGACTCTATGGTATTAGAAAGGCAGGATAATAGTTACACTTGAAGGGGAGAAGGTTTCTGGGTGCTGTAATGTTCCATTTGTTCCTTGGAATAATAGTTAACAGAGGTGTCCACGGCTACTTCATTGAACTTATACACTTATGATTTGTGCACAGTCTATGTATAGTATGTCAATTACAATTAAAAAATCTGACAGAAACATTATATGAAACAGTAAATAAAATATATAATGAGAAAAATACACATTGTTATTGTCAGCTGTCCCCTAACTTCTCATGGGAAAGTCCCGAGAGGAACCTCCATGGAGGTCAGGGTCCTTTTCCAGGCCTGACTTGTCCCTTGGGGTGAACCCCGATGCTCTGGGTAAAGCAACCCATGAACACAGCTGACTCCCTTGAAGGTTCTAGGGTCCCCGGGTTCCCTGCGCCACCATGATCTGAGTGAAGTCTTGTTCTCAACTGTTTCCAGGGATTTGTGCCAAGGACACTTGGTGCTAATGCAAAGCAGAAGATGAGTAGCAAGCCTGGGGAAGGCAGGGCACCCTTTGTGAAGATGAGGATGTGACAAGAGATGTCATCGACCCCTTGCCCATCCCTGTGACCGAAGCTGTGCACCCCTCTGAGCTTGGTCCCTTGGCCTGAGAGCATGTGGTGCTCCACAACTCTTTCCAGGGACCTTAAAAGATTTGCTCCTTAGCAAAGGGCATCTCCAGAATATTGGTGGACACCTGGTCACACAACCTGTCCACAGTGCCGCTGGGCTGATGCCATTAGTGCAGTGATGTTCAGAAGCACTGAGAGGTCTCCATCTCCCACAGGAGGGCCAGGTGCCCACACCCTGTCCAAAGGTCTGTCTGCCCTAGAGCTCCTGGGTCTGACATGTCATGTGTGTTTGCAGAAAAAGGGATCTTGTAAGGCCCTGTGTAATTCTTGCGCTGGGCCCTGCCCACCCTGGCTCACCAGGACTTTTGCTCTGCTTGGGCTGCAGTCTTGGCTCTTGTTCCTAACCCCACCTTCCTGCCAGCCACATGGGCAGTCTTTCTGTTTTCAGATATTTGAGGAGAGCTCTGCCTCTGCTGGAACTTTCTTCCCCACCTTCCATCCAGGCTGGCACAAGCTCATGCTCCCTGCTTTGTCACAACTCAGACGTGTTTTAATAATGACTTGCCTCCAATAGAATCTAAGGAAACCAGGACCTATGCTCTTACAGGCCCCAGGAGGCCATCCAGCAGAGGAGGCATCAGGACATAGGAAATATGAGGAAATTCTTTGTAAAAGACTGGGCCCCAGGTGCTGGGCTCAGAGGGCATGCTACAGGGGGACGGCCCTCCCTGAAGGGGCAGTTCTGATAGGTCTGGAGGTCACTCTCACCTTGAAAATTCCAGCCATTCCCTGATAGTGGGGCAAGGGCATTGCTATGCTTCAGACCTAGAATGTGAGGGAGGGAAGTGACCTTGAACACCACCTGGCCCCTGCTCTTCTTACAGATGAGTAAAGCAAGGGAGCCTCAGGTGTACAAAGCACCAACAGTCTTGCTGAGCTTGAGACTCAGGTCTCTGGGCTCTCAGACCAGAGTGGAGGTACTGGCCACTGTTTCTTGAAGATTCAGCTGCACAGGGTCCAGCCCCCATGCACTGTGGGGCCCAACCCTTCACCAGCCCTGGCTAACCTGCTCATACTGCATGGTGTAATTCAAGTGCTGCTATGTGCTGGGGGTCCATACAGAAAAATGCTAACTTGTATAGAAAAGTTCTTTAGAGCTATGTGTTCTCTGGACTTCTAGTATCCCAGACAGTAGCCAACACTTGGGTTCTAGGAGCCTGGTGAGGAGGTGCAGGTCGAACATGGGTAGGTGGCCGTGTCATACATCTTCTAGGAAGTACATACATCCCCTCAAATGGACCCAAGGGAATGTGAGAACATGGTGACAGAGTGGGAGCTACAGAGCATAGGAGCATAGGAGCAGTCAGTGGTGGGGCTGCCTCATGACTAGCAAGCATCTGTGAGGGCCAAGGTGGCACACAGCAGGCATCCACCACCAACTCTCTGCCAGGACCATCCTACTTGGGGCCAGAGTGGGATTAATAGTGTCCTCCCCAAATTCATGTCCACTGGAACCTCAGAAGATGACCTTATTTGAAAATTGGATCTCTGGAAATGTACTTTCTTAATGGTCTTGAGATGACATCATCTTGGATTTAGGGTACACTCTAAATCCAATGATTGCTGTCCTTACAAGAAGAGGAGACAGAGAAACTAGGAAAAAGGCTGTGTGACGATGAAGACACAGATGAGTTCTACTACTATGAGCCAAGGAGCACCAGAAGCTGGAAGAGGCAGGGGAGGGCCCTCTCTCAGAGCCTTTACAGGGATCATGGCCCTGCCAACACCCGAATTCTGACTTTAGGCCTTTAGACTATTAAAGAACAAATTTGCATTGTCTCGAGCCACCTTGCAGGAGTCTGTTACAGTAATTCCATGAGACTTGTATAAGGCTTTTGTTGAGTTCAGAGGGCAAATCCAGCTGAGACCCATTCTAGGCCTATATGTAGTCACTAGGTCTGATCTCTGGCCAATCATTTCCTTGCCCTGGCCTCTAGCGGCCACATTACTTACAATGGCACAGTTGGAAAGTGGCAGGTGGGCACGGGGGAGAAGGCAGAAGAAGGAGACCTTGAACTCTCAAGCCACTGGCTCAGTCCAGTCCACTCAGCACAGGTGCAGTTAGCTCACAGGCCTCTGTGTTGGAGCTCAAGCATGAATATTCATGAGCTATGTTCCTGAGAGCACCCCAAACTCTCAGCCATGGCCCACACCTCTCAGAAGGTGGACTGGGCCAGGTGATGCAAACAAGGCATGAAAGTCATCTCCCATCTGCTCTGAAAACTCCAGAAATGTGGCTGCACCGAGACCCCTGCCCCAAAGGAGAGCTCTAAGATAGTCCCCACCATGTGGGAGGCTCCCCAGGGCAGGGACCTTGGCTGCCTGGTCTCATAGGGCCTGGCATCCTATGCTCCCCAATCAGGGCATCTGAGTAAGCAGCTGGGCCTGATGCAGAGTAAAATCTAACCCCCCTTGCTTCTGCACTGACAGCCTCCCACAGCATCACCTTCCAGCCCAGGGCCTGTCTGAGTTTCTGGGAGCACAGTAAGCTCCTTCAATCCTGGGTCTTTGCAGGTGCCCTGTCCTCTGCCAGGACTCACAGCTGGCTGCTTCTCCTCCTTTAGATCTCTTTCCTTACATTATCCCTCACAGGGTGCCCCTTCCCCATAGCTGCCCTATCTAGAGTGGATCTCTAGTTTTTCTGTTTTTCTCCTCAAAGACTGTAAGTTCCTTGAGGGCAGGAATCACATGCGGTCTTGCTCACCACTGGATTCCAGCAGCCTGCCCTGTGCCTGGCACATGCAGCATGCTGGGTAAACGCTTGGTGGATGAGCAGTGAGGCCTGCACGCTGGTTCCCTGGGGCTAGGACACCTCGGGGATGCTCTGACGCAGGGAGGGGTGGTCATCACTTCAATCCTGCCTCTGCCACCAGGCACCATCCCCACCCCCTGCCCCATCTAGAGCCTCAAGCTGGCTAGTACTCCCATTTGCCTGGTGTAGGTGAGCTGTGTTAATGGCCCTGAGAGCCACTAAAGACCACAAGTTTAGTGGCCCTAAAAGACCCCTATTGCCTGTTGGCTGGAATCCTCTTTACAGGAAAACACTCCCAAATAGGTTGGATTTAGGAGGCCAATATTAGTAGTAATAAAAGCTAATATCCCTGAACATCCTGTCTTGCACTAGGTTGAACCCTTCACACATACTTCCTTGAGTCTCCAGAATGACCCTACCAAGCATATGCTCTTATGACTCCCCAGGCTCCAAGCGGTGAGGGAGACCAGCTCTGCAGGACTCCCAATCTGAGCACCCCAAAAGCTGCTGCAGCCCTGGTCCAGCACCCTCCTGAAGTCTGAGCTGAATGACTGGAACAAGAGAATAAAGTTGGAGCAACATGGTGGCCCTGGATACCGAGGGGTTTTCTTTTCTCATGAGAGACTCAGGCAGTGCGGAGATGCTGGCAGGGCATTGGCTCTGTGTACTCAATGTCACCTTGAGCAGGGGACAATTGAGTTGAGTCTTAAAGGAGTCTGAGCAGAGGATGGGTGAGCGTGGTGCCAGGGGAGGGTTTCCAAGCTGAGAAAACAGCATGTGCAAAGGCCCAGTGCTTTGCTGTGAGTGTAGACGAGCAGTGTCAGGAGCACCAAGCCATGTGCTGAGGGCAAGGTGGACAGTCCTTACATTTTGGGGGCCTATGAGGGGTTGTCTGGTGTCTCCTTGTGTATCCTGGGGCAGAGAACCTGTAGCCATTGGGAGGGAAGCTGCCATTTCTGATTTCTTGCCAGCTCACAGTAGCATGGTCAAGTTCCAATTAACATTCATGGAATAAATGAGATATGTAATTGGAAAACTCACAGTGCATTTTAACCCCATTAGCAGCAGGATTGTATTCTGCTCCTATGACTCCTCTTGTGAGAGAAGACTGGAGGCCCAGTAGTGGTTCTGTGGGGGCTCAAGGAGGGCCTTCTCTTCCAGGTGACAACTCTTCATCCTGCCTCAGGGCTACAGCTGCCCTGGGGTCCCCCAAGCAGACACCTGGGCTACCGGGTGCGTGGGTGCAGCCTGCTGATTCTCCCTGGACTGCGGATGAGCCCTGAACCCTCACTGGGGCTCAGCCTACTGGACCAGGCATCTGTCACACTCACTCATGTCCTCTGGGTCCCTGGATCCTGCTCTGGAACGGCCTGCACCAACCTAGTTACCGCACGGAACAAACAAGCCCCTTTGCCAGGAAGATAACTCTCTAAACAAACACCACAGTCTTGTAAGGCTTATTGGATCTGACATTTGCCTCTTCTCAGAGAGACAGCAGTTGATACTCACCAAGTTCTGAGAAGTAATTTGGGAGCAGAGGAGCATGGAACACCTGTCAGCGCAAGGTCGGAGCCCTGGGTAGGCAAGGAGCGCCCCACCAAAGCAAAGGTGTGTTTGCACCTGCTGCATGCCTCTGAGGACTGCTCACCATCGACAGATTTGGGAGGGGGGATTCCAAACCATGTGCCCCCTAAAGGTATGTTCCAGAAGTGCCTCCTCGGGGCTTTTGGGTCCTGAGCCCAGCTTGTGGGGTCATGTGTGTGTATGAGGGAGTCCTTCATGGCTCTAACAGGGCCATGCTGTGCCTTGAGGATCCGGCTCTGGGGTTGGCCCTGGGCTGTCCCAGTGGTGGACAGTGACTTGGGCTCTGTCTTGGAAAGCTATGTGCCCTGGGAAAGGAGAGATGGAACAGCCACATCACTGCAGCACAACTCGTGAGAATCCGACTGCAAACCCCAGACCCAGGTGGGTGGACTGCCCCCAACTTCCCTCCTTCCTTCCTGCTCAGTGCAAATCAGGGCAGATGTCTGGCACTTTTCTCTCCATATAGACCCTGGGGAGCAGGTTACCAGGCAAGTAAGTTTCTAGGTGCTGCTTGGGAGGGAAATGAGAGCAGGCCTCAGAGGTGTGTGGCCAAAGGATGCAGATGGAGCTGGTGGACACTCTCGGAGATGCTTGTGGGGACTGCGGACAGTGGGGTGTTGGCTCACAGCCCTGCAGGAGCAGTCTGTGGGGGTCGGATTGGCATGGCAGTGGCTGAGGCCACTAGGGCTGGCCAGCGTCCTGCCCTGATCCACTCACGCCCTGGGGCAGACCATTTGCACATGCTGAACTTCAAGCAGTCATAAGGAGCAAAGCTCCCAAGTCCATGCCCCCAGGTCAGACCGACTAATCAAAGTGTTGTTTCCTCTAATGAGAACAGACTCAAGTAATTAAAAACACTATTCCTTGACTGTTGGGAGTGTGGCATTCTTTTTGATTCTAAGAAGTGTCCCTTGGGGTGGAAGCTGGGGGAAGGGTGTGGGCAGTGGTCGCTGTGAGCCGAGCAGACTTGGCTTTGGTGTCTCCAGCTGGTTGCGGTCCCCGCAGATTGGCACAGCTGCCCGCTGGTTCAGTCCCCCCCCCCCCCCCCCCCGCCACTCCGCTGACCTGTGCAGACACAGCACCACACGTGGTTCTGCCCAGGGCGTACAGCTCTATAACTGCTCTGAATCCTAACTCTGCTTTGGACAGAAGATGTTACTCTTAGGTCCTTGGCCAATGCTCTTGGAGAGGACTCCAGCATCTGACACCTGGATAAGCCCTCCACCTGCCAATCTCCTTCCTACTGCCTGCTTTGGCATGGTTAATCAACCAACACTTAAAATCTGAGAGGCTGTCTAGTGTCAGATGCTAGGGAGGTAGCTAAATCAGGCACAAGGCACAGTCCCTGTGCCCCTCTTGAACAAATTAGCTTTTTTTTGGTGGGTGCCAGAGGGGATGCAAATCAGCCCATGAGAAAAGACAGGCTGGGTAGAGTCAGGGCACCGTGAGCAGGGCTGGCAGGGTCATGAGACCCCAGAAGAAGGTGGGGGTGTTCAGACTCAGTGAGGCGGGAAATAGCCATGGAAGGCTCTGGAGTAGGTGAGAGCAAGGTGAGAGGTGATGCTTTGGGAGCCCTGCCAGGCTGCCCTGAGAGCGGTCAGGGCGTGGCACTGAGTCAGCAGCAGCACCTTGTTGCTGCCCCTACCATGCCAGCCAGTCACGGCTGCTGCTAGCGCCGAGGATTCCCTCTGACCTGGGCAGGAGAGACCTGCCCACTGCCCTGGCTGTGAAGCCTTATCCTTAGAATGACCATGGAGTGGGATCTGAACTCTCCCACTTTCCCCTCAGTGGTTCCAAAGGAATCACTTCCCCGTGTCCCCCAGGGCCCAAGGATGCATGTGCTGTCACCCTAGGGAGCTGCCCTGACCCTCCAACTCATCCGGTCTCCCTCCTCCAGACATGGCCGGTTGGATGGAGCTCAGCACTGCTGGACACAGCTTGGCGCTGGGATGCTCCAGGTGCAGCAGAAGCAGGAGCTGACATCAAGTGTTCCACAGAGCCTGGGCTGGGCCCATGAGCAGACTCTGTCAAGACGGGCCTTATGGGTTCTTAGCGCTTTCAAGGTTGACCACAAGTCCCATGCACAGGGTTGAGGGACCGCATCAGTGGTCCCATCACCCTGGGTACCAAGAACTCGGCTCTGTACCGAGCCCTCTCCTGAGGGCCAGAGCCCAGCAGAGCACACTGTGGCCCGCCTCCATGGAGCCTGCAGCCTGGGTGTGTGTGACAGGGTCATTAGTGAGGCCTACGGCTGCGCATTCCAGGGTGTGAGGTCAAGCAGTCCTTTAGAGCCTGGGTTCTAATCCCAGCTCTACCATGTACTGACTGTGCAACCTTGGGCAAATTCCTTTGCCCCTCTGGCCCTTGGCTTACTCTTCTCTGATATAGGAAGCACAGCAGGATCTGCTGCAGACTCTGAGAGGACCTACTATGTGAACATCAGTGAGCATTGTGCCAGGCTCACGATGCACACCTATTAGCTTGTGCGACTATCAGAGGGAGACAGCAGACCTGAGAACTCTGGGAGACATTCCCAGGTCTCCAAATTAATGTATAAAGACACTTGTACTGAGGTCTGGTTTTTTCCAAAGGGATCTATGAAGCACATTCTAGACATACATCTACCCACTACACGTTAATCACCTCCTTAGTCTTGATAGAAAACTTCTTTCTCATCCATAGGCTATGATCGAAAAGGCTTTAAAATCTGTTTTCTATTTAAAAAACATCAACTCAGGCCGCCGGTCCCGCAGGCTCTGCATGCTCGGGGGGCTCTGCGTGGGGCCCCACGGGCAGGGCGGGCCGGCTGCCCTAAAAAGAAAAAACAAAACAAAACAAAACAACAAAAAAAACCCCCATCAACTCAGAGAAGCCACCATGTGAGGAGAGAACAGCATAGCTTGGTGTGTTATGGAAGCAGGAGGTGGAGCTGGGGGCGGGAGGGCGCGATATTGAACTGGCCCACAGTGACTGGGAGGACCCTCCCCGAACTGGGCCTTCCTGGCTGCTTTGGAGAAACAATTTTGGTTCTCTTTGTTTTTTTGCTCAAACTGTCTGCGCGCGTCTGGAAGTTATAAGACACACTAATCACCTCGATGCTGCCCTCAGACCACATTCCTCCTCTGGGCTTCAGTGGAGCATTTTTTAATCCGATAAAAGGAAAACCTAATTCAAGAAGTATTGATTTTAAATTTTTTTCCATCTCTTTCACTTAAAAACAACCCCTCTACTCTGGGCGGCCCCTGCTTTGCCGGGTTGTGTGGACTAGCAATCACATCTTCACAGATACGACAAGGCCAAGCACCAGGGCTGCTCAGCTATGAGTCCTCAGCTTCAGGGGTCTCGAGGCTTTACAGAGCGACTATTACACCAGGGAGGGAGGGAGCACTGCTGCCGCCGCCGCTGGCCTAGGTGACTTCCAGCCCCAAGCACCTTCGTGAATCAGCACTGGTTTGGGAGCACTGCCCCGGTCCAGCCTGTGATGAGGGCAGCTGTGTGGCTCATTTCCTTTCCCTCCACAAGGCACGGGGTAGGGGGGCACCCCACTCATCTCTCACCCCAATCCTCTTCTGTCCAGAGGGTTGTCCCTGGCCTGGTATTCGAGACCTGTATGCTCTGGCTGACCTCACCACCACGGCTCCCACGGCCCCCGTGGCCTGTGCCCTTCGCTCCAGGTACAGCAGCAAACGCGTGCTGCGTGCTCCAGCCTCCGTGTCTTCGCTCACACTATTCAGCCTGCCATTTACGTCAATTGCACATATTTTCTGGAGCCATCCAAATGCCAAACACCACCCCCTCCAAGGAGCCTTCCCTGACTGCCACATCACAAGCACTGGGGTCTCTCCCTGCCCTACTCCCACTGGGAAGCAGAGTGGCGTAGTGGAAAAGCCATGTATTGTGGAGTTGGACTTGTTTGGTTTTAATGCCGCCTCTGCTACTGCCTGACCACACTCGCCTCATCTGTAAAATGGGATTAAGAAAAGTACCTGTCTGAGGAATGAATAATGTAAAACATATGAAGTATTTAGTACAGTGCCTGGCACAGAATAATGGCTCAGTAAAGAATAGTTATTGCCCTTTTCAAAAATCACTGACTCATTTTTAGTATTCTAGCTCCATCTCTTATTGGCTTGGTAGCCCTGAGAACAAGTAGCTTAACCTCTCTGAGGCTGGAGCCTTGCAGAGTCTGTGGACCCTAAATGAGAGTCTTAGGGACAAGCACAGCCAGGTGAGGTGCTGCACGCTGCTCCCAGGGCCTGTCTGGATCTGCTCAGGTCCTGCTCTGGCTCACTCCCTATCAAGCTGTCCATGGCCAACATTGCTGCACGTCTGCAAATTGTCACCTTCAATATTCACAAGATCAAATGCAGAACCCGCCAGCTATGAGTGGCTTAAAACCTGGCTCAGGGTCCTACCACAAGAAATTCAAAACAAAGTACCAGGCTTTTGACTAGCCCATACCTCGTGCCCTATGGCCCCGGGTGCTAGGACTAAACCATCTTGGAGGGCCATTACTACTCAAGAGCTGAGGTGCACCCAAGGTCTGGGGGTGTCTGTGGGAAGGACTGTGGCTGGGCTCTGCTGACTGACCCACACTCCAGCCGTGTTAGGACAGCTGGACAGCACTGAATGGGACTCAGAGGCGCTTTGGCTCTTTGGGTCTCATTGTCAACTTGCTAATTGTTCCCAGTTCATAGGAACAATTCCCTGCCCTCCCTCCAAAGACAAATGGGAGGGTCCTGCAGGGGCTGCTCTCCATACCTGAGAGGTGATGCTTTGCCCTCCCCTTCTGGGCTCTGGGAAGCATATCGAGGCCTGCAGGAGGTCCCTGGCTCCAGGGAGCTCCAGGTACTGCCTCTCTTTAAGGGAGCCCCTAACAGGAGCAGGAGCAGCTCAGTGGCGTTGGCCTCCCTGCTACTCTGCCAATGTTTCAGTGGTCCCAGAAATGCCAGTGCCACTAGGCAGTGGGACACCCAGGTACCTCCCTGTCCGTGGGGTGAGCACAGCTTCTATGACTCCGAGGGCTGGGATGACAGTAGGGACCTCGGAGGCTGCATCAGCCCAAGGGGAAAGCAGGACAGAGCTAGGGGTGCATGTCTCAGCCTGGCCTTGGAGGCCCACCTCTGCTGTCCAATTTCAGTCCTGCATCACGCAGGTCAAGGACATGGGAAGCACTTAATTAACATCCAGTATCCACGCCTCAACCTAATGCCTCCGTGAACTCTTCTCTCACCTCAAGGTAGAGCCCTTTCCTTCTCTATTTGCATCTATCTCATCCCCATTTATCAAGCCCGGCTTAAGCCCCCCTCTTCCAGAAAGTCGGCTAAGACTCTCTACCAGAGGAAAACCCTTCTAAGACTGTGTTTTAGACTCCAGGACTTGAGCAAGACATGACAGGGTGTTGGGGCAGATGTCCTACAGTTGGGGATACCGATCTCCTGTCATTCCCCACTCCTGGGCCACCCAAAAGCCTGTCCTGGCACAACATAGTCTATTGTTCCAACTCCGGAGCCTCCCGAAGCCCAGCACCAGCCCTTGGCTGCTGAGGCAATGTGACTGCTCTGTGTCGCAGTAAGGGGTGGAGGACTTATTCCACCCGGCCCAGCCAGGCACGGGCCTGTTTCTAGACTCTTTGGCTGTCAGTTCACTTGATGCAAAACAGAAACGGAACCATGGTTTCAGAAACAAAAAGAATTTCATCTCAATTGCATTTGTATTCAAGTGGGCAAAATAGGTTTCAGTGCTTTCCTGAGTGTGCCAGGAGTGGGGCCTGCATACCTGGGGGTGCTGATGGCACGTCGCCCTGAGAGTGGCCAGGATGAAAAACGAGGCTGCAGAGCAAACCCTCGCCGTCGGTCTGTTGGCAGTGGCACAGGCACGGCGCTGGGAGGGAAACATTGTCTGGGCCGCTGTGCCCCTTGCAAAGGCAGCTCAGTGATTAATTATCACACCCTGGGCCCGGGATTGTGAGGAGGAGGGCGAATGAATACGATAGAATTTTATCTCTGCATGCGCCGGGTGGGAAGCAGGTGAACCTCTCTGCTGCTCTAAATGAACTCAATGTTTAGAGCTGCATCAATCACAGGGCACACGGAACACCCACACCTGCCACTTAACCCCTCCCGCACCAGCATCAGGTCACCGAGCTGGAGGGCAGAGCTCCTGGGAACGCATCAGGAAGCCAATCGGCTTCCTCCAGGTGGAAATAGAAAAAAGCCTTGATCCCGAGAATCTCCCATCATCCAATATGATGCTTCCTGGTGGGGCAGCAGCCCCCAGAGAGGACGGCGCTCAAGGAGTTGTCTTTTTGGCAGAGTCTGCACATGGATATCTGAAACCCCTGAATTTTAGCTGCAAAGACCATGGCTGGGCTTCGGTCACATTGGCTCACTGGGGCAAACCAGTGGCCTGTAGCTTCTGAAAGTCCTCCCCAGAGCACTCAGAACCAAGCCCATCCTCTGCTCAGTGACCATCAGAACACCCAGAGATGGGCAGGCCGTGAGAGGTGCCCATGATACCTGCCTTTCTTTCACCTTCTTGTTTGCATCTGGCAAATGCACCCACGGTGACTTCTTTTCCTTCACTATAGCTCTATGGGACCCCACTGAAATGCTAAGATCCTGGGCTGGTGGGGGGCCACATACAGCAGCCCCCCGGCAGCAGCCAGGCCCAGCAAATCCTCAATGGTGGCCTTCCCACTCCAGGGCCATGGGCCCCTGCCCTGCAATCCCTCCAGCAGGCCTTCAGTCCCCTCCTTGCCCCCAAGCCTTCTCCCGCTGACTGAAGCTGACCACCCTTCCCGTGGCACTTAGCAATCAGGTTTCAGAGGAAGTGGGTTTAAGGGAGGGAAGGTGGGCTCTGCAAGGGTGGGGTCGAGGGGTGGAGAGTTTGGGCTCACTTGGTGTGTGGTGGCCATGAGGGCACCAGGGCGATTGCAACACTGTCTGGAGGCCTGCCTGGGGTGAGACCCTGCGGAGAGCCGTGTGAACGAGGAGGGCAGCGCAGCTAAACATCTCAGGCGGGCCCTGTGCCTCTTCTTGTCAAGTGTGGCTGCTGCACAGCCACACTCATTTGTCTAATTGCTTTTATGCCACAGTGTCAGCACTCCATGGTTGGGACAGACACCGTATGTGCTTCATGGCCTAACAGACCTGCTGCCTGGCCCCCTGAAGAGCTGGAAGACGCTGGAGGAGGAGAGGTGCTCAGCAGGGAGAGGAGGAAGAGGAGGCTCAAGAAGTGAATGTGTCCGAGAGAGGTCAAATCTGCAGAAGACTGAAGCCCATCCATTGGCTATGGCAGCTGTAGGTCATGGCGACCTTTGCTGACCTCCGTTTGCTCGTTGGTACACACTTGAGGGGAGCAGAAAGGCTGCAGAGGGGGAGCCAGGAGGGAGGCTACAGTGTGGACGAGAAGGCCCCTTTAAGGTGCTTGGCTGCCTTAAAGCACCAGGAGGAGAGAGGGCCCGCAGGTAGGAGGGTGCATGGGGAAACCAGCCAGTCCTTCCACCTCAGACCCAACCTTTGAAAACTTCTCTGCGCAGATCTGAGTCCACTTGCCTACCTGGGCTATAGCTGCCCAGCCAGCTGCACGCAGCCTTGCCAGGCCTTTTGAGTCTCCTCCGCCCAGGCCTATGGAGAAGGGAGGAGAGACACAGCCCCGGGGCCGAACGTCATAGGTTGTGTTGTCCTGGCTCTTGCCTGGGTCAGCTTGCCACTTCTTTTTTAAAATTTTATTTATTCACAAGAGACAGAGAGAGAGAGAGAGAGAGAGAGAGAGAGAGAGAGAGGCAGAGACACAGGCAGAGGGAGAAGCAGGCTCCATGCAGGGAGCCCGACGTGGTACTCGATCCTGGGTCTCTAGGATTAGGCCCTGGGCTGAAGGCGGCACTAAACCACTGAGCTACCCGGGCTGCCCATCATCTTTTTATTTTTTAAGATTTTATTTTATTCATGAGAGAGGCAAAGACATAGGCAGAAGGAGAAGCAAGCTCCCCACAGGGAGCCTGATGTGGGACTCGATCCCGGGTCTCCAGGATCAGGCCCTGGGCCAAAGGCAGTGCTAAACTGCTGGGCCACCTGGGCTGCCCTGCTGCTTCTTTCCCCACTGCTCACCCCTTTCCCATACCAGGGCCCAGAAAACAGGTCTACTGAGTTGAGGCTCTGTCATGTGGGCTTTTCTGATCTGTGGCTCCCACCCCTTCCTTCCGGGGCTGCACTGGCCCCTGGGTTCTCTGTAGGACCTGAGAGCTCAGCCTTCCGGGCCTGACCTCAGCTCTCCCCGTGTCTAGGTGCCCCCTCTGAAGACTGCACCTGCCTGCACCACGGCGGACATGGGCTCAGGGGTCTCAGGCCCCAGGAGGGGTTGAGCAGCCCAATGGGGGCCTAGAACATACCATCACGATTCATCACCATGGTGCCCTAGCCAGGCCTGGGGCCCAGCCTGTGAATCCAAAAAGAAAAAAAAAAAAGAAAAAGAAAAAATCGAGTGTGAAGTTAAGTAGCAAACTCATCATTGAAACTCTCACGTTTGCTGAGATGAGATGATTCCCATTAACAAAACACCTTCATTTTCAGAGAATCCATGTTCGCAGCTTGCTCTGTAGAGCCTGCCCCCACAAGTTATGATTTATATTTTATTACAAGGTGAAAAGAGACAAAAAAAAATCCTCACAAGGGAAAAAAATAAAAAGCCCGCAGACTCTCTACAGCAACTCCCAGGGCATTTGATTTAAAGGGACATTGTCATCTTTAATGTTTTCATCCAGAGGAATTAGAGAGCGCCACCACGATAATTTAGAAGCTCCTGATTTAAGGGGCAGCCGCCGTGGTCTGGCTTCACTGTATTTGCCTTTTTATGGTTCCAGAGAGTATTTTCTGAGAGATAATAATGTTGGGTGATATTTCTCCTTTGTCATGTGGAGGCCCAAGAAGAAAATTAAAATAGGTCCTTTTGTCTCTCCTCTCGGCTGCCAGGCTGTGGATCGAGGAGGACTGTCACTGGCCACCTGCAGCCCCTTCATCTTCCCAAGGCCAGGGCCTGCCTTCTGGTGCGCCCAGGGCAGCGGCGGAGAAGCCGTGGCCATGAAGGCCCCCAGTGAAGCCCTTTTGTGGCTGCACCTCTGCCGCAGCCAGTGGTCACGGGAGCCTCTTAGCAGTGTCCCTTTGGGGTCCCTGTCCTGCCTCCTTGTAGATCTCTTTTGCCTCCAGAGTTCCCCCATCCGTGGTCTTCCTTGTGGGCACCTCCAGCTCAGTCCTTCTCCTGCTGGCTTTGATCACAGCCTTCCCTGTTTCCTAATTCTCCGGACTTGTGTGACGAGCCCAAACCCCGTGGCCTGGACGTGGGGGCCGATGGCAGGAACTGCGATGTGTTCATGGAATCTGGTTCCTTTCCCTGCTGCTGCCATGGCCACGTGACATCCTCTAGGCGGCCCCTCGGTCAGGGGTGGGCATGTGACCGAGTCCTTGCCCGTAGAGTAAGCCAGAAGGAATGCACACAGATCCTTGCTGGGCTCCCTACCCACCCCCCACCTCCGCCCCACCATGGCTCTCCCCCAATTCCCACATGATTTGTACTCTACTCTCTCTGTCCCTCTATACTGGCCAGGTCCAGGGCAGCCAGGAAAGGAATCGGACGCCCTATGAGATGATGGACCACAAAACTGAAGATGCCTGGGTCCCTGTGTCACCGTACGGCTGCAGACTGAACCCCAGTGTCACACGTTCCACGGAGTGGAGTAAATCTGTATGGTGTCACGGCTCTGAGATTTGGGGCTGGTTTGGGACTGCATCTTGCCCCCCTGATGAATACAGGTCTCTGCTGCTCTGTGCTAGCCTCCCTCCAGCATCACCTTCCGCTTCTCCCTCACTTGACTGTGACACAAGGGAGAAACTGGCCATCCTAGGTGGGGGGCTGTTGCCGGGGGTGTTGCCATCTGTGATGGGATGTCTTTCCCTCCTCCCATATCTGCCTGGGACAGCCCAGCCATTCTTCCCGGAAGACTTCTGGCATCTTTGTGATGAGAGCTGTTACACCCTTCTGTTTCCATGGCGTTCTTCTGGCAAACATCTTACAGCCTTTTGGCCTTGTCTTTGCCCATGTATTCCTTTCTCACTGGAGACTGAACCCCCTGGGGGCAGAGGCCACATCTTACTCAGATCCACCTTGCTGATGTTGCACATAATGGTATGGTGCACTTAACAGATTACAGTGTAGTGTGGACATAGCTTCTGTATATTCTGGGAAACCAAAAATTTCCTGTGATTGGCTTCATTGTGATAATCGCTTTCCTGCAGTAGTCTAGAACCAAGCCCCCAGTGTCTCCGAGGTATGTCTGCTGTCCAGTGAGCTCTTCTTTGTCCTCACCGAAACTGACCTCTCAGCTGCATTTGGCACAACCCACCACTTCCTGACTCACTCTTCTCTTGGCTTCCAGGACATCACACCTGTCTGGTTTCCCTCCCACCTCTCTGGCATCTTCTTCATACTCTTTTTCTGGTTCCCCTCGTCTCACCTCTCCCCACTGGAGACTCTTCAGGCCTCATCTTGGATATTTTTCTCTGCCTACCCTCACCCACTCAGTGACCTCATCCAACCTCATGGCCTTGACCACCACCAACAGGTTGAGGACTTCCACCTTTTCATCTCCAGCCTGAACCTCTCACCTGAGCTCAGTCTTGTGTGGCCAGTTCCCTATTCAATGCTGCCATTTGGCTGTCTGGTGGGCACCCCAACCTCTGTGTGCTCCCACATTAACAGCTGCTCTTCCCCACCTAACCCTACTTCACCCCCAGTTAATGGCAATCCCAGGCTTCCAGTCCTCATGCCAAAACCCCCTCTTTTCTCGTAACACATCCAGCCTGTCAGCAAATCTTTTTGGCACAGTCCTTCCATATGCACCTATAAACTGACCACTTTTCACCACTGTCCTGCCCATTGCCTGCGTGCTAACCATGTACGTCTTCTCTGGACTGTTGCAACAGCCTCCTTAACTTGGCTGCTTGCTTCTACCCTTGCCCTGTAAGTCTTTCCTCAGAATAGCAGCCAGAGTGATTCTTTTAAAATATTAAGTCAGATCACGTCATTCCTTAACTTGAAACCATCCCCCAAAGACTTTCTGTTTCACCCAATGTAAAAGACAACTCCTTATGCTGCTTCTAGGGTCCCCCGGGATCTCTGAGCTCACCACCTCCTTCCTGAGCCACCTTAGCCGCCATGCCTTTTTTAAAGATTTTATTTTTTCTTTTCTTTTTTAAAGATTTTATTTATTTATTTATTCATGAGACACACAGAGGCAGAGACACAGGCAGAGGGAGAGGCAGGCTCCCTGTGGGGACCCCAATGCGGGCTCCATCCCAGGACCCTGGGATCACAACCTGAGCCAAAGGCAGATGCTCAACCACTGAGCCACCCAGGCGTCCCCACCATGCCTGTTCTTACCTGAGGGCCCAGGATGTGTCTTCCCGAGGTGACCTCATGGCTAGTGCACCTGCCTCCCACTACATCTGATGCAGCAGGCCCCTCTGAGGGGCCCTCCCTGAACTCCTGTATGCCCCTCACTTGTCCCTCATCTTCCTCTAGCTGTTATTCTCAAAATACTTCTCATGTTCTGTGTTCCTGTTGTGGCTTACCTGCGTCTCTTCCCTGGAGTGAGAGTTTCAGAGAATGAGGATTTTTGACTATTTTGAAACTTGCTGAATCTACATGGCTTGGAACAGTGTCTGCCAGGGACTATTTGTTGTGTGAATGTGCTCTGCTTCCAGGGCTAAGCACTTTTCATCTGCAGACCCTCCTTGGGGGCTGGCGGTGGTGGGGGTATCATGCAAAGCTAGGCTGTACATTCTACAGTGGCACCCCTGAGGCCACATGGTGGTGGGGAATGAGCCTGCCTGTCTGGACCATGGCAGACTGCCCTCTGCCTGAATCTGTAATTGCCCCCTTTGATGGAAAAATATTTTGGAAAAGAAAAGGCTCTATACAGGAGACAAGAGTACAAGTTTTCATGCCAAATAGCATCACCAAAAAAACTGTTTTGCACGAATGTGTCCTGTTCCACATGCCAGATCTCAAAAGCACTTTGCAAAACGTATTAATTGATTTTTTTAACATCTCTGCCAGACAGAGGAGGAATCAGTCCCCTGAGCAAAGAGAGAAAACTCAGTTTTTGTGATTAAATCGGGCACAAAGATGGAGCAGGGGAGCCTCAGGGTTCCAGGAGTGGCGTTGGGTGCTCAGATCTGTCCTCAACTTAAAGCTTAGACTCAGTTGCATGTGACTTTGTCAGAGATGTGCTGGTTGTGGGGAGGGGCTGTGGCCAGAGTGCCTGGTTTTGAATCCCCAGCCTACTGGCTCCCCATTGGGTGATTTAATCCTTTTGTGCCTCAGCTTTCCCAGGTCTAAAAGGGGGATGAATAGTATTCTTTTCATTAGGAACACTGTAACTAGATACTGATAATTGGGTCAACACTCAATAAACGTTATTAGGAATAGCAGTGTCACAGCAGAGCCACTGACCACAGCCTCTTGCTGCCTGCCCGGTATGTGTGACTCCTGTGTGCCTGACTGGCTGCAGCTCCTTTGTCCACTCAGATCCACAGAAGCTCTGGGACTGGACACATGGAGCCTCAGAAAATATTTGCCAAATTACTCCCGATTGCACTGGGACTAGGGCTCCTGGAGCCCCACAGCAGTCCTTCACAGACTCTAGAAGCAAGAGTGCTTCTCATGGGCTGGTCTTTGTGGGCTAGGAGGCTGGGGAGTGGGGGTGCGGTGGGGGGGCCCAGCAGTGTCCCCCTTTTCTGGATACACTCCCCCTCTGTAACCACTAAGACCAACATTTGCCTCATTTGAGGTGCCACCAGGTCCTGCTGGAATATGTACTGGGGTCAAGTGTCAAGAGTGACATGAGTGGCCATATAGCTTAGCTGGAGCTCTGAAGTCCAATTCTCAGGTCCAGATCCTGGCCTGTAGGTCTGCAGCTTAGAGATGCAGGCAAGTTACTCAGGTGCTTGGTGCCTTTGAGCCTTTTTTGCAGAAAGGGACTAATGATCGTTCGTCCCTCATAGACGGTTGTAAGGATTAATGAACTCACTTAGAGCAGTACTACGGCACACGGTGAGCACTTAGTTAGCATTGGCTATTAATGCTGTTATTACCCAAGATTAATTATATGGCTTTGGAAGCAAGCTCTACCACACATCATGGGCCCTGTAAGGCTCTGCTTCTGAGCCCTGGTGCCTCTGCAGCACGTGGTGGGTATCCTGCCCACACGTCATGGGAGGGCCTCCCTGTTGTGAGGCCTGAGCTGTTTCCTCAGTAAGCAGCTTAGAGACAAGGTAACAGGGCCAGGCCTGCCATGGTCACCGCTGTCCTCCCAGGGCCCGGCCCAGAAGATGCCTGGAGTGGGCACCGGGCAGGAATGAATACGTGAGAGCAAACATTTATCTGTTGCTTCAATCTGAGGTATTTCCTTAAACTTATACTTCCTGAGAGCTTCCTAACCTGTTGCTTTTGTGACTTCAAACACCATGGTTGCCACATCTGAAAGCTTCCTCCAGTAAACTAAGATCTGGTGCTGACACATCTGATAGCTGCTGGGGTGTCTTGGCTTGCTTTGGAATGTTGCTGGCCTCTATAGAGACTGCAGGGGCAGCTGCCTCCTGGCCACCCACCCTGGGCATGTCCATGCCTCTGAGCATCCCTGTCTGAGTGTTAGGGGCAGGGCCTGGCGTCCAGGAGGCCATCCCTATATATTTGGTGGGCCTGACGCCTGGCTGAGGCCCTGTGGCTATGCTATTGTAAAGACCACACTGTCCTCCTGTGATGAAGGCCACCTCCTGCCCCCTGGGTGACCTGGTAGACGGTCCATTTACAGACATTACAGCGTCTCTGTTCTTCAAAGGGCTGGGCTTGGTGCAGCCAGTTTAATCCAACACAGGCCTTTCCAAGTTGAGCCACCCAGCCTCTGGGCTTGTGAATATTTCATGTGCCCAGCTGCCTAGCCACGGCTGCCCACAGAGGGGCTGGGGCCCGCCTTCTGGAGGCCAGGGATCATGGGCTGGATCTGGGTCTGTGCCCTCACCCCAAAGCCAAGATCAATGCCCTCTCCTTACTTCAAAGGGAAATGGGCACATGCGTGCGGAGGCTTAGGCAGGGCTCACATTGTTAGATGACCGCCCCCCCCATCCCATATCCATTTAACCCTGGGTCCCTTCACCTCTCCAAAACCACCACTGCCCACAGCCATTCATCAGCAGCACATCCAGCTGCTGTGAGTTCTGCTTCCCCTTCTCAAGGGCTGCTTTTGAACTCCAACCAGGAGGTGCCTGGCAGATGGGGAGGCAGGGAGGCTGGGAGGCTACTGGGAGTCTGGGCATGAGTAATTCAAAGTGGACAGGCAGCCTGTGAATGATGGAGAGCTGACTCTGGGGGCCTGGGAGTCCTGCTCAGCCCACACCTTCATTGTGAACTCAGAACATGCAGGAAGCACACTGACATGGCCTTCCAACGAGGTGCCGCTGATCACCACCTCTCCATCCAGCAGAAGCTGCTGCCACCCTGAAGGCCACAGCTCCAGCACCTGGACAGTCTCCCCTTGTGGTTCCCTCCTGGGCCCTCCTGGCTGGGAACATGGTGTATGCACATCCTTGACTGGCAGCCAGGGGAGGAAGGGGCTCTTCCTCCCCCTGGTGGGGCTGGGAGGTTAAGGCCCCAGGAAACGTGAACAGAACTCTGAACCGTGTAGGGCAGTCTCAGAACGTCTATAGGGCAGACCTGTGCAGTTAGGTTAGGGCATACTGGGTGCCTCCAAGGCTCCTTTCAGGTGGGAACCCTGCGGCTCTCTTTCCCAGCCGCTACTTCCCTTACAGCCAACCTCCTTGCTGTGGAACATTCCTATTTCTTTCATCGGAGCTCCATCAGGAAGTGCTGGCACCAATGCTCACCGTCCTGTGGGACACTGATTCTGTACACACACCACACCCGCAAGTCCTCCAGGGTCCCTGGACAGCCACAGGCACTGTCACAACACTGCAGGAGGCTTGATCCAGCCCACATCTCGCATGCACCACATTCCCTCCAGGCGGGGTCGTGGCCCAGGAGACATGACGACCACTGTCTGCAGAGTCTAAGTGACACTGGTCCACTGGGTTAGCAACTCCAGGTGTTAGGGGTCAGCTTGGGAACTTGGTCTTGTTTGACCTCTGGTTCATTTGGGTCCAGCTCTCAACTCACTGCCATTTGTCATGTCTGAGCTGGCTGCAGGTGGCCTCCACAGGCTGTTCCATCCCCCACCGTGCCCTGTGCCCTGTGCGCTGAGTGACAGCGACCCCCCCCCCCCCCAGTGGCCCGATATGGCTGGTGCATGGAGGGTGCCTCCTGCCAGGGCTCCCTGGCTGTCAGCTGTTAGTGGTGGCACGTCAGCGAGGTTCCCCGATTGAGGGGTGCTCTGAGCACTCATGAAGGCGCCCCGTGACTCCTGCTTCCTACCTGTCCTCTCCCTGACTTTGAGCCTGCTGTCAGGTGCCGGCACACCTCTCGGCGCTGCTGCACGGAGGTGGACTTCGGAAGTTGGGACCAATGCAGGGGCTAGATGGGGCTGAATAGAGGAGTCTCTGCAAGTGCATTTATTTGTGACAGCTGGCAAGGGATGGGTGTTTGATGGGGTTTGTGTTGAAGAGGAAAGAAAACATCTCTCCATGGGGGACTTGATCACTCGGGAAGCTGGTGGATGCCCGTTCTATGTGATGGGGGGCTCCTTGGGGTTTCTGTCTCTCGGTAGAGCTGGAGCTTGCTGGTCCTGACGCACTGTCTTTATGGTTGTCTGAAAGGGATGTAGGGAACTGTCTGAGACACCTGCAGCACATGAACTCGGACGTGGGGAACCAGACAGAGAATGCAGGTGCTGGGCTGGGCCCTTGGCAGCTGCACAAGGGGAAGGCCATCAGACAGGGTTCAGCCTCACTGATTCCACACCAGGCCCTACCCTCGGTCACAGACCACAGCAGACTCTCTGGAACCGGGTCTCTCTAGGGGAAGAAATGGAGGGTCCTGGTTAGAGCAGGACATGTAGCCAGGGCCCTAGAGTCAACAGGACTCAGTTTCCCTGGGCCTCAGTTTCCTTACCTGCAGGACTTGGGGGGTGAGGAAGGAGACCTGGCAGGTGCCTGGTACAGCATCTGGCATGTGGCCAGCACTCAGGTCAGGAGTGGCTCTGCCTGCAGGGCTTGAGAGCTTTGGGAAGACAGGGGAGCCCAGAGTGGCTACTCGAAAGAGCCACCCACCAGCCTATACATCCCCCTCTGCCACCTGTGGAGAGGACAGAGTCCTCTGGGCCCAATTTCCACTCCCACCTGGATGTGATTTGCAATCCCGACAAGTGTACAAACAGTTGCTATGCCTGAAGCACCTGTCTGAAGATGGCCCGTGCCATCTGGAGGGGAATGGTTCTCCAAGGGCTCAGCTTACCGGCTGCCTGGGGTGGCTCCCACACCAGGCTCCTTCCCACGTTCCCTGGGCAGGTCACGAACACGCATGCAGCGGGACAAGGAATGGGATGGTGCTGGGGGTGCTGGCATCCAGGCCGAGGCCCGACATGGGAAACCACTGCCAAGGAGCCCCATGTTTTAGAGAGTGACGGTGGGCCACTGTGTAGGGGCGACCCCTGCTGGAGGTCCTCAGCTCAGCCTCCCCCTCAGCCCCCGGGTTCGTTGGAAAGTCTTTCACAGAGAGAACAAAACTGATTTTCCTTCACGTGCCTCTGCTGAGTCCAGCCCTTGTTCAACAAACTAGTTTGGCCTGTTTGCTTGTCCCACTATCAACCTGGCGCCCTCGGGTCTGAGGACGGCAGGAGCTGTCCCAGGCAGAGGCCAACGTCTGAGGCCCCCAGCGATCTACCAAATCCTGGGGAGCTGACATGGAACTCAGGGCTTTGAGCAGATGGTTGTCAGGAGGCTTGCCTCCTACCCAGAATCGGAACCTATGCTCCTCGTCAGTGGGCAGCACCTCCCGCCTTCCCAAATCACTGCAGCGAGTGCTTAAATCTCAGTCCTCCTGTTGGCCTTGGGCCTCCTTAACAGAGTCCAGCCTGGGAGCACTGGGGGGCAGGCTTGTCAGATGCCAGTGTCATAAGGGGATCTAAGGGCGGCTTTTAACTCTCGGGGGGGGGGGGGGGGGGAAGCTAGCTCTTGGGCAGAAACAAGTTCCACCAGGAGAGCGTGAGTGGAATGGAGCACGGGGTGGGGGTGTCCAGGCCGAGGGGGTGACTGCAGATTATGTGGCGCCTTTCTGCCAACCTAGCGATCCAGCAAACCCAATACCTCTGTGGAGCTAACCGAGGGTGGGTAATAAGACGACCTCCACCACTGAAGGGAATCCACGGCTTGCTGTTCTTCATTCTCAACTGTTACAACCGCTCTACCTTTTCTCTTTGTTACCAGTAAAAAACATCCATCACGGCCCTTAATAAGCACCTACTATACACCAGGCTGAACATCTACCTTACGGAAAGCTCCAAGCTTCTCCCTCTCTGCCCCCCTCCCGCCCACTGGAACAAAATGCCCCAGGCAACAACAACCTTGCCCCTCAGAGGCAGCCTCCTTTGTGTCTCCTTCCCTCTTTTCTGCCTCCTGGGTTTGTGGCTGCCCTGACCCGTCTGCTGCAATCTTCACGGAGCCACTCTTGGTGCTCTGACCTCTGCCCATATTTCAACTGTCTACCATCTTCCCTGCCCTCAGCCTGGGGGGAGAGCCTGACGGGGGCTGGGCCCTGGGCCAGGGCAAGGCGCCCTCAGTCTTTGGGGCTGGAGGGTTGCCGAGGCACAGTCACGAAAAGGCAAGGACCAGTGAGCCACCTCGGAACACTCAGGGCCCCCCAGTGCTAGTGAGGTAACACCTGCCACCCAGGCCACCCCCACACTCAGACTCCAGTGGGACTGACAGGCCCGGAAGGCAGCGGGCCTGTCAAGTTCAGCCTTGCCCTCTGGGCTCTTGCCTGGAGCCGGGGGAAGTGGCCTCGGCCTCAAGGGGTCCTTTTGAGATCTGGGCTCTGGGCTGCTCTGCCATTCACATCCCAAGGTTCCTCAGCACTCAGTGCCAGGGAGCAAGCTTGGAAATCCGTGATGTGACCTTCAGTGCTTAATTGCACGTTGAAGTCCTTTGAAGTCCTCACAAAAGCTTTGCAGAAACATTGAGATTTATGAGGACAATATGGTGCTATCCTGGTAAGAAGCTGACATTTAAATTGTTCTCATTTTATATCTTTGTAATGAAATTCTTTGTTTCCTCTGCAGCCATTTCTGAGTATTTGCTAACATTCAGAGAGCTCTCCATACCATGCAACATCTCAAGTTTCTCTGGAGCGCTTGATGTCAGGCTGGGCTGTGTGACAGGAGATCAGAGCCTGACCTGCAGACCTGCTGGGAATTCTTACCAGGGGAAAACCCAGGAACAAGGTATACAGCTATCGTGCCCCTGCCTCTCCCTCCAAGCAGAGGGTTTAAAAAAAAAAAATCACCAAAGCATCATATTTTAATGAGTTTTCTTTGCAATTTGTGTATAATAGATTTTCAATAACAACCTGTAATTAGTTCATTTTCTACTATTCAATTGCTCTGCACTGAGGCCATTGACAGCTTCCAGCTGGGATCTTTAAAAATGGAAAGTGCTTGAAGACTCAGCTCTAGACAATGCTGGAAACTGCAGGCTGATAATGCAGCTGTAAGGAGCAAACCAGTGAGGATGGAGATGGGCAAGAGGCAGGAACTGGCGCCAGTACACAGCAGTGCTGGCTCAGAACTGACCCTTCTAGAGTGTGATGAGGGGCGGGATGGCCCCACCCCAGAGCCCTGGTGTATGCACGGGGATCCCTGTTCGGCAGCCCACCTCCCCAGTGATGCTCACCGAACATCACCCCCACTCCAGGGGCCGCCAATGGCTTTTCTGGCACAGCTGGGGCAGAGAGGTGTGAGCACGCCCTCAACTGCGTTTGTGCCCTCAGCAGAGGAGAGCAGCCTGGAAGGACAGAGCTCGGGCACTGGGGAGGCGCCACACACAGCAGCCTTGCTTGCTTTCCTGTCCATCATCAGTGGAGACTGGAAGCCTCTAGTGGTGAGAGCAGCTCCTGAGGCTAAGTGCAGCCCTCCAGCTGGACACCCAGGGCCCAGCCCGGGGACTTGCCTGGGCCTGTACATCTGCAGACCCCTGGAAGGCTGGTTGAGGGCTGGGAGAGGCCGGTGCGGATCCAAGCGAGGTGGGCTTGCTCCTGCCCCAGCCTCTCCCTCCCAGTGCCACCCCGGCAGCCATCGGCCCCGACAGCCTCCTCTGGCACCCCCGGCCCAGTGCCCCTTCAGGGCTACACGCGTTACCCACCTGTCCGGCCACCTCTCTCTTCATCCTCTGCCTGGTTATCTCCAACGTGGCAGTCGGGCCTCAGCTCCCATGTCCCTTCCTAACCTCTCACTGGAAAGCAGGTCCTCCCAGCAAGCCCTGCACCCAGTTATTCTCTGCCCCAGCTCCCACTTTGTTTCCGTGGTTGTCTGTCTGCCATCGTGGTTGTCTGTCTGTAAGCTCCTGGTGGGCAGGGCCTGCCAGCTGGGCTCACAACTCTGGCCCCTGCCAGAGAGCTGCTCTGGGCCTCTTTCCTGATCTTCTCCCTTCCTACCACTCTCAGCCTCTGGTTCTGAACCTGTCCTCATGCGTGGTCTTGCTTCCCTGGCCTGGTGCCTCTGAACTGTACTGGTCAGCTGGCCTGCTCTGCTCTGGCACTAACCCGATCAGGGAGTGGGGCTCTCTGTGCTCAGTGGTTTTGGTCAAGAGGCCTGCCCTCCTACCCTGCCAGGGCCCAGCTTTGGAGGGGGCCCTCAAGGAGCCAGGCTCTCCAGTTTTCCAGAGGGCATCCTGTGTCCTCCTCTGTGGGTGTCGCCTTTGCCATTGTGATGTGGCCTCAGGTGGGAGGAAGGGGGCCCTGGGGGCCCAGCAGCGATTGTGCTGGGTGGGTGTGTTTCAGGTTCTGGAAGCTCCACTCAGAGGAAGTACAATCCCATATTCAATGCTAAGGAATTTTCCTAAGGTGCACAGATTTGCACAGAGATGGCAAAGCCAGCCTCCTGGTGGGATGGCAGGAGCCCGAGGGCCTGTGCCTGGTCCTTTCACAGCCAGGGGTGGGGCGGGGCTGGGGCTAGGCTGGGGGCCACTGCGGAGCTGAGCTGCGGCACAGAGCAGGAGCCCTTATCTCCACACACAGTTGTCAGAGGTAGAGGCAATTAAGCAGCGGGCAGGTGGCCTAACAGCCTAACAGAACACTTATCCTGAGGAGGGCTGAATGGCCAATTAGTGGCCCTGGGAGCAGGATGTGAGCTTTATGCGGCAAGGAGCTTTTATCTTCATTAAGGAAGCATTAGGCCAATGTGGGCATCGGGGCTTACCTCGAACCCCAGTCACTCACCCAGGTGATCAGGGTTGTCTGGGCTGCTAAGGAAGCCACCAGGGTACCCTTGCTGGTCTGCTACAACTTGGCTGGTGCTCCCCCACCAGGGGTCCTGCCTGTGGGACTCCAACAAGGTGCTTCCTCTGCTCCCCCTGGAGATGGGCAAAGACCCTCTGGGACCTCTGGGGGACAGTCACACTGTGTTTGGACCTCTCTGCTTGCCACATGTATTTCTCCTCATACTTCATCCCCTCACTGAATGCACATGTGCCAAGGGTCTCCTGGGTGCCAGACCCCACTCTAGGCATGAGCACACAGTAAGCAAACAGCCTTTGGGATCATGGAGCATCTGCACTAATTAGGGGCAGGATAACAATGACAGGGCACAGGGTGCTGGGCTGAGATCTGGGGGCTGTGGGAACACATGCAAAAATCTTCATGTCTGTCACTGACCTCCCCTGTTCATGATCACTTAGCACTTACCATATGCAAGGTATCACTCCAATTGTCTTACGTTATTATCTAATTTAATCCTGAGTATGCTTCTATTGTAGTTTTTATGCCACTTTACAGATGAGGAATTTGAAGTTCAGCTTTAGTGCTGGTAAAGAACTATCCAAGGTCACATAGCTAGTAAGTGGCAGAAGGAGGATCTGGACCAGGTTTGATACTTAACCATCAGGTCACAGCCTTGTTATCGTGTAGAGGTGAACCTGAGGATGTGACCACGCAGAAGAAGATGTGTGGGGCTCTGTGGAAGGAAGAGAAATCAAGGATGACTTCCTAGAGGGGGAGACCACTGAGCTGGGACTTGAAATTTAGGAAAACCCATTGTAGGGACAGCGAGATTCTCCTTACTAGAGAATGCTGATGAGTTGTCAAGTGTGTTTAAATGCATGAGAAGTCTCTGGAATTAGGCATTTGGGTTTGAGCATGGTCCTGCTACCTGCTGGCTGTGTGACTGTGGGTTAGCTACTTAAATGTTCTGAATTCCTATCTATTCATCTGTAAAATTGGGTCATAATACTTAGTGCTGATGCATGATTAATGTTAGGTGTTGTTTTACAGGACTCGATATCAAGAGTCCACTATCAACTAAAGTCCTAGTAATAAGCAGAATGATTCAGATGGTACCCTGACTTCAGCTTCAGGTGCACATAGCGAGCTCATATGGAATCCTCTTTGGAAGCCCTCTCTCTGCACCTGAGATGAAGAGAAAGCACCATCCCCTCTGCCCTTGGAGTGGCGGGGAGACTCCCAGTACTGCCTGTGTCCTAATTTTCAATTCCTCCTTTGGCTGCTCCAATTTAACTGTTTTATACCCCAAGTAAATGAGGGACCAAAGACAGTGAATCAGATTTTTGAACACGTGATTTGCAAGTCTTCTGTGAGGAAACCAGTTTCTCCCTTGGGGGTTAAGGGTGTCATGATAGCTGGGGCGTCTGGGTGGCTCATTTGGTAAAGTATCTGCCTTCAGCTCAGGTCATGGTCCCAGGGTCTTGGGATCGAGCCCCTTGTTGGGCTCCCTGCTCAGCAGGAGTCTGCTTCTTTCTCTGCCGTTGCCCCCTCCCCCCGCTCATGCTCTCTTATGCTCTCTCTCTCTCCCCCAAATAAATAAACAAAATCTTAAAAAAAAAAAAAAGGTGTCATGACAGCAATGGTCTGGGCCTCCACCAGCACTGGGACCGGAGCACAGGGATCAGTTGCTCTCCAAACTCAAGAATGGAAGGCATAAAGTTTTTGATAGACTCCATGCTCTATACATTTTGCTACTCACAAGAACTCAGGAACCAAACGGAAGAGGATAAAGCAGCATCCTCGCCATCTGAACTGAGTCTGAACTCATCTTATACAGATAAGGAGCCGGATAGGCTGGATGCTGTTTAGGTTTAGTGCTGTCTCAGCTCGGGGGTGAGGGGTGTGGGGCAAAGGCGGGGGAGGGGTGCTTGGGGGCCGCCTGAGATAGTGGGTCCGGCATGGTGTCTGGCCTGTGGCGGGCATTCCTCATTCCAGAGGATAAAGACATGGAAGGTTAGGTGCGCCTTCCTTCCATTTTGCAGCAGTGATGGCAGAAACACAGCTATAAATTTGCCAGGTGACCGTTCCATCTGTTTCACAGAGTTGCCCTGGATACAGACATATTGCCGTAATCAGATGAAATCACCGTTTCCTGCCTGTGTGCCTGGAGCCGAGGGAGGGTGTCCTGCTCCCACACAGGCGGCTCCCCACGGCTCTCTGGCCGCAGGTTCTCCTCCTGGACATGACGCATCCGTGGTCTCAGAACATGAACGCGTGAAGCCCTTCATCCCACACTGCTCGCTGCACAAACCCTTCCTTCCCGTCCAACACATCGCTCTCACAGGATTAATTAAAAGGACAAGTATCTTTCTAAAAAGCAGAAGAAACTTCTAATGAATTTAAAGTGAGAGAAAAATCCTCTTTCAGGAAACACGTTTTCCCCATGATCCCAACCCAAACATTCAGAAAAGTGCAAAAACATGCATTATTGAAAAGCTTTTTAAACGAGCAACTTTTAGATTAATTTATTGTGATGAATGGACAGGGCCGGTGCGCATCTTGCTGGCCAAGGACCCTGGAGCCTGGGCCTCTGCCTCCCAGCAAGGAGCAGTGGTTCTGCTGCCCCTGTGTGTGCAGGTGGAGAGGAGGGTGGAGGACATGTACTCAGAGGGCCCTGTGTCCTTAGTTCTGAGATCCGGAATGCCAAAAGCCACTTGGAGAGAAAGTTTAGGTGATAGATGGAAGCCCTCCTCCTATGTCACTCCTGTCACTATACAGAGATGCAGGTGATGGGGAGACTTAGCTCCATGTGACAGTTGGATAGAAGTGACTCCCATGGCTGAGGGACCTGTCCTCTGCACCCCTGCCTGGAGAGGGGTCATCTGTTCTGCAGAGACAGGAGGAGGATGCAGCCCCACCACAAACCAACTCAGCTGAGTACAACAGCCACCAACCCGGGGTTTCCGGCAATGCCCTCAGCCAGCTGCAGACAATGGCAAACACTGGTCCAGCCTGAGCTAAGCCAGCTGCATGAGAAGACATGATTTAGGAGACCCTCTTCCCCTAATACCAAAAACTTAATACAACCCACTTCTCAGGGAAAAGTCCTCCAAACCCATCCTTCCATAGAGTGGCCAAGTCTTACCAGGAGTCACCCCAAAGACCCTGTCCTGCTTGGTACCCAAGGACATCAGCAAAAAAAAAAAAAAAAAAAAAAAAACCAATTTCAAAGTCTCAGCCTTTGCCAGCCCATCAGCAGCTCTGGTGTTTTAAAATTAAATCCAAAATGTTCTGCCGAAATGTTTGAGATATTACTTTCTGAGTTTTAGTGAGGTTTCCTTAATGTCCATTGATTTCTGGGTAATAAGTTGTACCTATATGTCTCATTTCAATTACCTATTTAACATTCACTGAACCATAAATCCATTCCCAGAGCTATGGGAATTCAGCATAGAGTTCCTATGACTTTGAAAAACCATTGATGCCACATGCTCTGAGTGGCCACATGTCAGGCCTTTATGGCTGGGTTAACTCATTTTGTGGCTTCCTTAATGGCTGTGAGTTTACATTTTATTGCATATCTATTTTTTTGGGTTGGGTTGTGATGAATGGTTTGGCTGCCTGGTTCAAAACAAGTCCAAGGCGACGGCAGAATTCAATTTGCTTTAAAAAATGATGATTATAAAGCTTTTCAAATAATAATCCAGGAAGGAAGGAACAGATACCACCTCACTCTGCATGGCCAGAGGCGAAGCAATGACTTTCCTCCTCTCCCACGGGTAGCTCACGTTTATAATGATCTTCATTAGGGAGGCCAGAGAGTCCTCTTTCGTCATGGGCAACTAGGACACTCCATTTCCTCGAGGATAAAGCCAGCAGTTTGCTGTTTGGCCTGGATTGATCCCCAGGAACAGAACTCATGGAGCAGAGGCTTCTGTGGTGCCGGGTACCAGGATTGAGCTAAGCAGTACCATGTTCTGCTTAGCGATGTCATCATGAGACATCTAAATAGTGATGCCTGGTGCAGCCTGCAAGTCCTCGAAGTCCAGCCTTGGCCCCTAGCTCCTAAAATGTGCTGACCTTTCCTTTCCTAGCATCTTTTGCAAAGAGGCCTGAAGCCAGAAAGCATCGCTGGGAATATCTTAGAGCTGTCCTCAGGACACTGGTCGCTGCTTTCCTGACGTGGAGAGCTGCTTTCCCTGTCATCTGCCCTGACATCTCCTCTTTTCTTGTTCACGTTCTATGGGATTAGAGTCCTCAGGGGGTCTCCATTTGGGAAAGTGGAGAGAATACTGCAGGAGGCAGTGGTGAGGACAGAAGGGAGGGTCTTGTCCAGGGATGTGCAGATCAATGCCTAATGACTGGCTCTCCAGAGGAAAAAACATCCCTGCCCCTTGCAGCATTGGTGTGGTATACATTTCTGCAGTGGAAATATTCCTACCATGGCTGGTTTAAAGCTATCAGTTGTTTAACTATAAAATTCCTGAAAATCTAATAATTGGTTCTCGTGAGCTAGGTCTAGGGAACTGTTACTGCCACACATTCTAAAACTTTGAGATTTATTTCAAGGCATAAATTATCCACAATGCAAATACCTCCCACAGCAGGTGAAGCCTACCAGTCATTTACACCTTATTATGAAATACTATACGTCGATACAAGTGTCAGGAGCAGGCAGGGAGGAGGAAGATGGGGAGCCTAGCTAGTCACAGGATATCAAGCAGAGCCCTGTAACTGGGGTTAGACTTTGAGCCTTGGCAACAGGGACGCTGTGAACCAGAAAGGCACCTGCCACCACCATCCCATGTCAAGCTCATGGACACTTCCCACAGGGAAGAGTCACATTCCTTTCTCTCCTCCTGTCATATGAGGACCTCTGCCTCCTACCACAAGAGCCCTTCCTGCCAATGAGTCAGGAGGCCTCCTTCCCAGGCCTGGTGAATGTTTGCAATAATAGCACCAAAGGGATGTCAATGCGGGGCAGGAATACTTTTCTGAAAAGCAGAACTCCTGGTAGAGGTTGGGGTTGGGGGAGAGGATGCCGCGATCTGTGGTTCAGAATCCTCACCGCACCCTGTGGCTTTCACATTTACTCCCTACATTCCAGGGCCTGCTGTGGGGAGCAGTGAGCTTGCGGGTCCCGTCCAATGATGCCCCATGCAGGAACACCAATCACCTGCTTTAAGCCGAGGCCGAGTGTTATTTGACATAACAGGGCTTCCTCTCTTTGGGCCCAAGAGTGTCCCCCCTCTTGTCTCACGTTTGGGCCTGGCAGTGGCATCCCCTCTGCTCACTCCTGAACTATGTGAGCTCTCTGCTGAAGCTCCCTACTCCTGCCTGGCCAAGCCTCCAGAACCCTCCTGCAGGATTTGCCCCCAGTGTGGCCAGGCTGCAGTCCGGAGAAAACCCTAAGAGCCACTCCTTCCAGGCGCAGTCATAGACTCTCCCAGACACAGTTCACTATCCTGGGCTCCTCTAACCATACCAAGGAGAGCCTTTCTCCAAAAGGAACAGAGCAAGTGCTCCCTCTTCCCACCCATGCTCCTTTTGCCCTTTTCTTAAAGCTCAGGCTTGTTGCAAAACAAATGCAAACTGCTTTCATGTATAAAAGAAACAACTCAGGGGTGACTGCAGAGCCCTGCTGCCCAGAGGCTGATTGCACATGGACCCTGCCTTGGGGCTGACTTACGGAAGGCTGTGTAGAGCTCGTGGAGGGCCAGGGAGCCGTCATTGTTGTAGTCATCAAATCGGAGGAGGTCGCTGGGCGAGCACCCCAGGAAGTCCTCCTCCAGGTCCTGCTCCTTCAGCACGTGCTGTGGGTGAGGAAAGGGATAAAGTCAGAGCAGGGAGTGAGCGCAGGGCTGTGGGTCTGGCTGGGAGATGGCTCAGGTCAAGAGTGGCTGCAGTTGCCGCCTGAGAGGGGGGTGAGGGCTCCTGTGATAGCTCCACAGCCATGGGGAGCACCCCACACTCTGCTTTTTTCTTGCCTGTCTCTCTCTCATTCTAGAGATAAGGCTCATAGAGGGCAAGGAGTTTCCCAAGGTCACCCAGTGGTGGGGGTAGGTGGACAGACCCCCAGACAGTCTCAGGCCTGATACTTGGAGATCCTGGTCTACCCTTTTCTGCCACAGATGGGAAAACAGAGAAGAGAGGGGCTTGATCAGATCAACTCAGCAAAGAAAGAGCGGCTGAGTTCCCAGAGCATGGGAATCAAGGGCTCACGGCTCCCAGTTGTGTAGGGCGGCGAGGTCACTGGTGCATCAGTGATGCCTGGCTGCCTTCCCTTGAGCCTCCCCAAAACCATCCCTCCCAGATCTCAGGACAGCACCTCGGAGCCACAGCACCCTTCCCCCCAGAAAGGGGGCGGCTGCCATCCTATGACTTGGCCTGAGTCCCTGGCCTCTGGCTGCCCTTGGGATTCTGGCATGGTGCTGTGCATGTGTCCTTAGGAACTTTTCTCTGCATGTGGCCTCCCCAGCACCACGGGCCACAGGCCAAAAGGTGATCCAGTGTGGAAATTCCAGGCACCCTGTCTCAGCTGGAGCCAGAGGCCGGGGTGTCTGAAACTCAAGCTGTGCAAGGAAAGCACTCAGGATGAAATCTCAGAAGAAAGGAAATGATTTCATTTTATTTTGGGGGGGCGGGGCAGGGGAGGCCGGAGACATTTTCTCTTTATTTAACAGTCTCAGCTTGGCCTGCTATATTAAAGGCAATTTAATGTGATAACGTTAAAAAAAAATGACCCTTCACCCAGCAAGTAAGTGTTCAATAAAAAGGAGATGAACCATAGCGCCGGAAATCAATCTTCCAAAGATGGAAATTTCCCCTTGTCTATTTCTGCATTGGATATTGATTGACTTTTCAGAGGACCGACAAGTTTTTCCCTGACGCCTTTGATTCAGTGTCAAGGAAAGACCCACTTTAGCTGGGCTCCGCTTGGCAGTTTTATGAAATGGACTTTAAATACATTAAATTTCAAAGAGGAAATCATAGCTCAATTACCACGCTTGTTAACGGCTTCAGGTGCCCCGGGGCACTTCCCCGCCAGGTTAGAGCGACATGCCCAGGAAGGTTCTGTTTACTTGTCAGCCACCTGGGAGCCACGCAGGGTTGGGGGTGGCGGGAGCCCATAGGTGCTTCTATCTGAGACAAGCCAAAGCTGCCTGTTCCTGCATAGCCTCTAGCATGGGGAACTGCTAGATGGTTCTTCTTTCAGGTAACTGTAACCGATGGGACCTGGGCTTTTTCCCTGAGTGGCTGGGGTCCTCTGTGGGTGGCTGGGTCTGCTCCTTGGGGTCGTAGCCACAGCTAGGAGCCGAGAACCCCTGCAGCTGGTGGCACGATAGCTGAGAGGGCTGGGGTGGTGTGAGCCTGGGAGGCTGTGGGCAGCAGGCAGGCTCGGGATGGGACTGGCATGTGTTGCCCAGTGTGGATGAGCAGGGCAGGATCTGCAAGTGCCTTAGGATCTGCGGTTCCCAGCTCACACTGCTAAGCGGGCTCCGGGCTGGCTGTAGTAGAGGGCCTTGTGTGGCAAAGCCTCCAGGTGACTGCTCTGTACTCAGGTTTTGTGGGTACTTTCTGGCCTCACAGACCTTGAGAGGACAGGGTGGAGGCTTTTGGTGGGAGCCATGCTGCCCCAGGGAGACTCCTATGCTGTGAGGAGAACAGGTGCACACACATCAGCCCACCTGTGTCTGGCCTGAGCACTGTCAGGTGCTTGGCAGTGAACACAATGCAGGAGAGGTGTCTCATTTCTCAGAGCTTGGGTTTCCTCATCTAAAAGTATCTGTGAAGTGCAGATAATGGTAGTACTTCCTACGGCAGAGGATGGCTGTAAGGTTTGAAGGGGAAATAATAACAGAGATAATGATGGTGGCATTGACTCTGAGGCTATGCCACGTGCTGGGCACCATGTGGAACACCCCACATGCCTTGGCTCCTTAAGCCGGCCCACTGACCCTGTGAGGGTCACAGACAAGAAGTGGAGGCACAGTGAGGGGAGGTTGGCTCCCAGCACCCACTAGCTAGTAAATACCGGAGTGGGGGCTTGAGCTCAGGAAGCTTGGCCAGAAAGCCCTTGTGGCCTACCCAGCCTGTCTGTCATCAGCGTCCTACAGGCCCTCCCTGCAGCTGGCAGGGGCTGGTGCCCCAGGATTCCTCCTTCTTCACTTTCTGCTGTAGAAGATAACTGCTCCAGCACCCCACCCCCCACCCCCCAGGGCTGGAGTCAGGGACACGTGTGCCGTGCTTGGGGAGGAAGGCAAACCACGGGGTCCGGTCCAAGTCTGATCAAATGAAAGCACACAGCTTGGGAGTAGACACAGGGTTTCCTGCAAGCAGGCAGGCTGGGCGTTGGTTTGTTGATATCTAGACCCCAAAGAATGGCAAGATCTCTGGGGAGAAGACTTGGGGTTGCCCAGGTGATGGCCCCCGAGGTGCTCAGGGGAAGCCAGACCTATTGGCTTTCAACGTTCCTGCTAAGGAAAGTAGACGACTCAAGGAAGAGAAGATTAAATTCCTAACGAGAACATCAGAGACTTGCCCCTCTGAAGTGCGTCTCTTGCCAGCTAGCTGAGAGTGCTTCAAAGCTTGTTTGTAAATATTGGCTGAAGGTGGCTGGTGGGAAAAAGACGTTGACGTCCGTTTGTTTCTAAGATATTCCCAGAGGCTGTGAACACAAGCTCTGTGACTCCCTGGGGAAGGGCTGCTCTTGCCGGAGAGAGGCCCCCTTAGTGTCCCATTAACGAGACAGTTACAAATGATTCTGCTCACAGGGATCTCCCCGGTTCTCTCCATCTATAATGCCCAATGGAAAACCGGGCTCCTTCACGATTCAGTTTTCAGCGAATGCTGCACCCACCTGAGCCAGTTCAGAGCTGCTGAGTTGGCCGTCCCCATCTGCATCCAAGTCTGTAAACAGAGATTCCACCAGGAGGCGCTTCTGGGAGGCAGGGTCTTGTCTGCTGTCCCCATCTGGGAGTGGCCGCTGACGGGTCTGGAGGGCCAGAAGGACATTCTTCAGGCGGGCATAGTCAGCCACGGTGCATGGGTCATCTGGAAGAGACCATGAGGTTACTGCAGCAAGGCTCCTCCGTTGCTGTGGAGAGAATGTTACCCAACCCTCTCACAGAGAGTTCTTGGGCATTTACTGTGGGTCATGGGGGGAGCACGTGGGGTAGATGGGGCTGGTCTGTCCGTCTGCCTGCCAATCCATCCTCTCGATGTTTACTAAGCACTGAATACAGCTTCACAGGATACACATGCTGGAAGGAGCCACTTTGCTTATCCCACAAATATTTATTGAGCACCTACTACATGCCAGACATAAGAGCAGTTGCAGTGGGGAAGCTGGCCCAGGGGAATTCACAGTGGCAGCCCACAGCAGCTTTAGGAAAGCCGGCCCCAATTCCATTCTGTAATAGCTCATCTTTGCCTTAATCCCACCTTAAAGGCTGCTTTTGAATACTTGGCCTCATAGATTAGGGAATTTGAGTTAACAGGACTAATAAGCCCTGCTTGAGTTAATTAAGTACATTCCCAGAGCTGGATTACTTCAAAACAAACATGTGTACACAAGTCTATGACCAAGAAACAAAAAGAAGCTTTAAGAAATTAAAACCGAAGCACACAGCCTGTGACTCCTTGGTCTTTTATCTCAGGCGCGCTTGCCCAACAGCATCAGAACCACTCAGCGTTTTGGCAAATGAGGCCCGTGATGCACAGTGACATGATGTAGTTTATCTCACTGGTGACAGGCCAACTGGGGTGAATGCCACACAGGGCTCGGCTCAGAGCTGAGGCTGCGGGGCTATTGGCAGAGCAGGGTAGTCCCTCCAGACCTGCTTTCCTACCTCCTAAGGGACAGAGGGAGCATTTTGGCACTGGGCTTTGCTATGTCCGGGGCATGGGCGTGGGCTGGTCTATCCCATTGGAGGCCACTGTGCAGTGGTAGCTCTGCTGGGAAGGGACTGTCGGGTCCAGGGCTCTTCCCTTTAAGTCCAAGTCCAGTGTAGGGCACTAGGTAATAGCTCAGGGTTGGGGAGTCAAGGTAAAGCAGTGCTGGAGAGCACTGGCTCTGGAGTCCACTGAGTTTGAGTCCTGGCTTTGCTGATACCCGAATGGGTACCTTGGACGTGGTGCCTCGGTGATTTCATCTGTGAGGTGGGGACGACAGTGTCCTCCCCCTGGGGCTCTTGGGAGAGTTAAATGAAACACCCACATAAAGGGCTCAGTGCTGCCTTGGCACTGAGTCAGGGCCTGTAAAATGATAGCTACTCTCCCCCTCCTTGTTACTGAAGCCACATTTGCTGAGGAGCAACACACAAGGAAGGTATTTGGTGTGGAAAGGCTGATGGGGCATCTGTCTGTCTGTCTCCCTCCCTTCCTCCCTTCCTTGACAAGCCTGGACAACCCAACCACTTTTTCGCGTGCTTGTTTGTGTTTCTAGATTTTCTTCTAATTTGGGGTCAATTGATTCTCGTCACAAACAGATGCCTGTTACCATTTTCTGCTGCATGTTTATTTAGAAAAAAATCAATTGTTGTGTTCAATATAATCAAATTTATTTGCTCCCTGGGAGTCTCCATGCTCTGACAAGAATGGCTCTCCCATCCCCCAAATGTGGCTGGTATCCCTCTTTGGTCTGGTAGGATGTCCATTCCTGGGAGCTCTTAGGGTCCCCAGTTGACGATTTGGATCCTCAAGCCCATAGAGGCTCACAGTGTGAACAGCAGTGGCCCTGTCCCACTACAAACTCACTCCTGCCCTGGGGGAGGTGTGATGGCCTGTGGGCCTTTTCTTCTTCCCGGTCTGGATAAAAGTCTGTTTGGGGCAAGGGAATTAGTTTTGTCCCAACCATACCCCCCACCCCCAGCCCCCAGCCCCCAGCAGGCTGAAACGTAGGCCTGGCAAATGGACCAGAAGTCAGGACCCGGTACACGAGCAGTGTGGATGGTGGAGGGAGGTTCCTGTGTAGAGCATGTGCAGGGACCAGGCACAGCTGGGCCCCTGGAGGGCTGCACGAGGCTAAGGAGGATGGGCCAATGCACCTCATTCCTCCTGGTCCCTCCCACCTTCCTCACAGACAGCAGTGGGGCTCAGATCTGCTGGGAGCTTCCTACTGCCCTGGGCAGGGCCCCCACACCGGCAGGCCAGTGAGGCCCAGGGGGTGGGTCCCACCATCTGGGTCCCATCAAGTGCAGCCACCGTTCCAGGCTCTGCTCCTGCTACATCCCGAGAGTTCCCTGTGAGTTCAGGCTTCTCCACCTCAGCACTGTCCAACGCACGCCTCCTGCTCAGGAAGGTATGCATGTGTCTATGAATCAACCTGGAGACAAGGTGTCAGGAAGGGTCCGTTCCCTGGACTCCCAGTCTTGCCCCCTGCTAGGGTCCTCCCTTGCCATGCAGCTCCCACCCTCTGCCACCATTCACTTCCAGGGTCTGTGCCAGATGCTCATGGCATGCTGGGACCCAACGGAGCTTCCAGTCCTGGGCATCAGAGGTGTCCACGGAGGGGGAGCTCGGGAGGCTGGGGTGAAGGTAGCCTCCCTTGGGGAGCGCTGTCCAGTGTGGGCCCTGAGGGACGAAGGGCAAGCAGGGTAGATGACACCAGGCATCAGGGAGGATACAGGCAGAAGCAGGCAGCACAGCGTCTGGAGAAAGCTGATGTGGAGGCAGAGTGAGTTGAGGAGGAAGGGAATCCTAAATTCTTCTTTGTCCTAGAAGCAGTTGCACTTTACATGAATCTCAGCCTCAAAAAATGAAACCATTGGCTCAATGTTCCTGAGCCCCTCTCGTGTCCCTGTGGCTTTGGGGAGTCACAAACACCAGGTGCCATATCTGCACCCACAGAGCTGGCCATTTTAGATGAGTCCCAACCCTCTTGCTGAGACACCCTTTGATGCTTCATTTCCAGCAAGGATGGTCCTCGGGCAATCCCCACCCTGGGCAGGCCTTGGTTTCCAGGATGCTGAGCCGCCTAGCAAGGCCCATAAAAGTCCCACTTGTATTTTTTTCCTTCCAGCCCCCTGATGTCATCATGGGAGCAGACGACTGTGGCTCACTGAGAGGATCCGTGGGCGTTTGTGGATCTGCTAGACCTGGCCTTCAGCTAAAAGCTCTTCATGCTGCTGCCAGTTTTAAACAGTTGTCTTATTAGGAAAGAAATATGTGTCCATCAAAGAATGCTTGGAAAGTACAGATGAATATAAAGAAAGAAAAGACATCATTCAAGTCCCTCTCCCAGTGGTGGGAAGGAAGTTAAGCAGGACGCTCCGTGCAGGAGATTCTAAGCCCAGGAGCCAAATGAGCTGAGCCCCTGGCTGGCCCTGGTTCACCTCACAGGGTTTTCCCTTACTCAGCTTGGATAAGAGAGGGTCAGTATCCCAGGGTTGGGTTCTTATCTTTAGCTAGGTCATCCCTGACCCTCACCCAGCAAGCCCACACAGGGGACATGAAGAGGTGGGGGTGTGGAGGGACAGGCTGGCCACTAGATCATGCTCCTGCTTGTGGTTGTGGCCCCCCTCCACCATCTGGAGTGCCCTCCACCCAAATCACCAAGCTTCATTATCCCGGCCCCTGCTGAGACATCACTGCATCTAGGATCCCTGCCCCTATCTGGGGGCAGGTCTGGGGCCCAGGGGACAAGGGGGATCACTTGTCTCTGAAGCAGAGCAAGGCCCAGTCTTTAACTTTGGCCTCTGGACCCTCGGCCCTTTGGAGGGAAGGTCTCTGAAAGGGGTACAGCAGAAGCCTGAGGACCACAGTCCTCCTCCCTGGGTCCCTGTGGGTGCTGACCATGATGACAGTGAGAATGGCAATGGCCAGCCCTTCCTGGGAGCCCTGCACCAGGGCCGATTCCTGCTGCCTGTGCAAGTCAGTCTGGAGTAGAGTTGCATTTCCCCACTAACTGATTCACGGCTGCTGGGACTTCCAGAGAGAATTCTGGAGAGTCGGATGCTTGCAGGTGATGCTGAGGTCTGTGCCCAAGCCAGCTCAGCAGGGGCTGTTGAGCTGGGATATGGAGGGGGTCTGTTGTATGCATGAGTGGGATGGATGCAATCCACCCCGCAGACATTTCTCTCCACGTGCTAGGAAAGTCATTTAAAGGTTTCCTCTGAGTCTAGGTGGTTTCCATGTAAAGAGAGAGATTTGTGTCATAAGGGTTCCCTGGCTGGGCCAGAGCCTATGGTCAGGCTTGGAGAGTTCCAGGGAGGTCCCCTGCAGGCCCACAAGCTCACTGAGCTCTGACCACAGCTGATGCACACCTGTCTTGGGGCCTTCTCACAGGCTTTCTCCTCACCTCTTCTGTCTGCTTTCTTCAGGGCCCCAGCCCAGCCTTCTCTGCCAGGAAGCCTTGCTCCTCCTGTTTGCACACATAGACCTGCATCCTTGCGTCTGGTTTCCTACTCTGCCCAGTGTGGATTGTTTTTTGTGAAGCCTGTGCTCTTAGGTTGGGCTCTGGGCTTATACAGAGCAGCCCATGATGCAAGGATCTAGGCTGAGTAGTATTTTAGATGTGAATTCAAGAAATGTGCAGAAGGGAAGTGAGACTGGAGAGGGGGGCAGCCAATGAACCATCATGGGTTGCCACTCTGGGCAGCTGGAGCTCAGTCCCACGGAACCTTCTAGGGACTATGTCCAGCAGGCCTCAGAGCTGCTCCACTCAGATGAGAGGGTGCAAAGCACTCTTCCACCAACTTCTGTCCCTTGTTGGCCGAGGGTTGCTCCTGGGGCACTAATGACCGCTTCATCCAGCACTTCTGGACTCCCCACATGAAGCCCTGGAATACTCCTGAGGACTACAAGGGCCCTGAGGATGGAGATGCAGGTACCCAAGGTGGGGGGCTGTTGGCCAGTGTCATGGGCAGCTGTCCCCCAAAGCTACATACAATCTTGGGGGTTGATTGAGGGAATCTGGATGGGATGTTAGCATCTCGTATATCTCCTCCATGGAGGATACTGCAAGTTCCGGGCAGGTGGGACTGGAGTGGACAGCTGCTCATGCCCGCTCAGGTATGAAAGGTTTACCGAATGAGTTCATTAGGGAATATGGTTGAGAACCGAGTCTTGTGGCTCCAGGGCAGACTGTCTCCTACAGAAGCCATGGTGAGGGGACCCCCTGTAACAACCTTCCTGGTGATTTCACCATAGGTTGTTACTGTCTGCTTGATACTAACGCCATTAATGACGGTCACCACAAGGCTGGACGGAGCACTGGACAGGGAGCCAGGAGACCATCTGGTTCTGCCCTGACTGGCTCTGAGACCCTAGGAAGGGGGTTCATTCCCCTGCCCTTCGTGCCTCCACTTCCTCCCTCAGAATGGGGGCCACAGTAATCCCTCACTACCGTCCAGAGTCATGACTCAGAAGACAATGTAAAAGGCTTTGGCAAAGTCCAAGTGGTCGGCCAGGCCTGAGGGCTTCTTGGGATGAAGTAGGCTTGATGACCCAAGCAAGCTGGAGCATGGCTCATCTGTCACTGTCCCCTGCACCGATGCCCAGCACCTGGCACAGGTGGCTGCTGACTTGCTATTTGTGGATAAACAGAAGATTTCCTCCCTCCTCTTCCACTACCTGCAGACACTCCTCCCTCTGGGAGGGAGGCTTACGTCCAGGTCAGCCCGACAGAGACGAGCATCCCAACAGGCCCTTGGAAGAGCCCGCCACTTTCCCACCAGCCTGGGTGCCCTCTCTATGCAGCAGCCATCTGGGCAGCCCAAAGCCCTGGCCCAGGGCTGCCTGCCAGCCCATGTGTGGGGGGCTCCTCTTGCTCCTGGGCCGGGGCTGCTTTGGCAGATAAAATATTGATCAGCCTGCTGAGAAGCCCAGAGTGTGATCCTATTTTCATGTCAGAACTTGGTAATGAACTACATTTATCAAGCCCATTCTCCATGAGAAAGGTCAGCCACAGATCTAGCTAAGTTGTTATGACACCTCATTAATCTAGTTCCCTCAATAATTGTCCCTCTGTGAAGATTCTAATGTTCTCCCATTCCAGCCACACTCCCTCCATGCCGAGGGAGATTATTATAGCAGGAGCACGGGCACATCCGCATTTAATTTTTTGAGCAAAGAGAGATAGGAAGCAGGTAGCAGCCTCTGGAATTAAATGTCCATCAAAGAAACACTTTCTAGTGCACAACAAAGGGAAGCAAGGGAGGCATTGTGAATATTCCATTAGCCACACATGCCCCTGCCCGACAGGGCCTCACAGGGACTGTCTTCACTCTGAGGCAGGTGAAGCCTCCAGTCCCAGGTGTGGATGGGGCTGGAGGGCCCCCAAGAATCAAGGGGAGCCAGTCTGTACCATGCAGGCAGGTGGGGGAGGCACCATCCAGACAGCAGGACGCTTGGATTCTAGCTGAGAGGGAGAGATGGGTCATGTGGTTAAGGCCCCTGACGGAGGTCCAGGTTCTGTAACTGCTGAGCAGACAGGTCAGTATTGCCCACTCTCAAGCACCCTGGGGGGAGGGGGTCCTCCCACTGTTACCTAAGCAACAGCTATGGGCTACTCCCTTACCTTCCTGAAGCAGGCCCACAGACTTTACTTCCAGGTGCTTCCTTCCTGAAAGGTCCTTTCTCATAATCTGACTTTTCTGCCAGGGTGGGCACCTGCCGGCAGGTGAGGGTGTGGGCTGGAGACACCTGACACTGGGGAGGGAGGGCGGGTGAGGAAGATGGAAGGGGCCATCCCTGGCTGCCCCTCTGCCTCCCTCACCCCCAGCTATTCCTTCCCCGAGTCCTTTGGCCTCTTTGCCCATCATGCCACTCCGTGTAAAGAGGTCCCCGTGTGCTGCCCCCATGTTCTATCACTATACTTTGTCCAGCCTCCCTCTCTGCTCCTATTCACTCATTGCTGACTGTCAGACTGCCCTGTGAGAGTGGAAGCCCCCCAAGGCCAGGGTCTTGCCTTGTTGCAGTGCACACCTTGCACCTGGCCCTAGCACCTACACGGTGACTGTCTGTTGCCTGCACGACTGTAGAGTCCTTGGTGGAGATGGACAGCCGGTGGGTTCAGAAATGGCTGTAGCCCTGCCCAGAGGAGAGGACCATCTCAGCCGCCCTGCACCACAGTGACCGAGGTCTGGAACTCTGGAGGGCGCTGGAGCCTGGGTCATCTATCATGCCAGCTCCCATGGGAGGGCTGTGTGTGTGATGTGGGGTGGTGGGACAGCTCCGGCATGTGGTACATGAAGCCACGCTCACTGGAGTCTGAGCTGCCTTGCACTTGCCAGGGGGCATGGACTCTATCTCATCCACTGGGGCACCCCAAAGCCTTCAGTGGTGGCCCCACAGAATGAAGTCTGGCCTGACCAGCCTGGGGGTGGTGGTGGCATGGTGGTGAGCCACAGAGGGACTGTTGCCTCCCTGGACACTAGGTTACATAGAAGTGGCTCCTCTGAGTCCCCTCTTGGGGGTACACACGACTCCCTAGAAGCTGCCTCTGGAGAGGAGGCTAATGTACATTTCTGCCTTCCTGTTCTGCATTGCTGGTCATGGAAGGGCTGGCCAGCCCTGTGAAGAGGCCAGGTGGCTGGAGGGACCTAGACTTGGAAGAGCAGTCCCAGCAAGGTGGGCTGTGGGTGAATCTGGCCACAGCACAGCTTTGGGAAAGATCCAATTCCATACTAGGGTTCTGATCAGTGAGCATAAAGCTGACACCAGGGATTCTCTGTGCTTTATGAACAGGTGGCTTGGGGAGGGTCATGGGGGTGGGGGGAACCCAAGGCCACTGTGAAGATCCCAACCCCTGATGGCTGGCCCTCACTAGGGCAGCCCTGCCCTTTAGGAGTTCCCTACAAAGCCCAAATTGACTGGACAGGGAATGTCAGGCCAGATTACCAGGCGTGAGGGAAATGCTCTGCCACTACCAGGAGAAATCCTTTGGGGGACGGGTGTGGGCTAAGGGACAGGGAGATGGGAAGGAAGAAGTGCTGAGGAGAGGGCTGGTGAATTGTGCTCAGAGTCACCAGCATGGGGGCTGTGGCATCTCCCTTCCCAAACCACACCGAGGACATTCCTTCAGAAACTGCATGGTTGTCAGCCATGCCCTCGAGCCACACCCACTGGATGCCAGTCCTTCTTGGACCTGACAGGTGGCCGGGCCCCTAGGCTTGGATCCTGAGACTCTAGCCTGGGAACCCCCAGAGGGGCCCAAGGGACAGACTGGACGTGCCCACAACGTTGGCTGCTGTTAGATCTGCTTCTGGGCAGACACAGTCCCCACCCCCACCCCCACCCCCACATCAGAAGCCCTAGCTCCCGCACTGTCCGTCGCCTGCCTAGTAGGCAATGCCACTGCTGCCCAACAAAGCTGTGATCCCTCCCACCAAGGCAAAAACTTGACTTAATCGTCTGGCACCAACATCACAGCTAAACGTGGTTATGTTACATGGGCCTCAGTTGCAATGTGTCATTCTGAGGTCTATTTTGAAACCACTAAGCTGTGCAAAGAGCAAGAAGCATTTTACTCCCGGATCTAATTTATGAGCCGCCATAACTTTACTGGAGTTTAGCTTAAGAGGAACAGATGTTTAACTTGATGTAAATTCATGAACATTAACAATCTTTCTGCTGCCATTTCTGAGAAAATTCAATTAACAATAAATGCCAAAACCAATGGGTTTATCTTTGGGACAGTCTTTTGCCAACATGATGTAGTTTTGCTTATGGTGTTGACCAAGCCTCAAAATTCTGAAAATTCTATGAGATAGTGAAGCACACATGGTACCGTCTCCTCGCAATCCTCAACAAGAACAGGTGTACTCTAAGTCATGCCACCTGGTGACCTCCTGCTGGCTGTCGCCTGGGGCCCATAACTGCTGAGCAGACAGGTCACTATTGCCCACACTCAAGCACCCTGGGGGGGTCCTTCCACTATTACCTAAGCAACAGCTATGGGCTACTCCCCTATCTTCCTGAAGCAGGCCCACAGACTTTACTCTCAGGTGCTTCCTTCCTGAAAGGTCCTTTCTCATAATCTGACTTTCTGCCAAAGCCTACCTCTAAGGAGCTGCTTTTGTCTGCTCCAAGCCCCACATTCTCATCTTGTCCTTGTTCCCTGACTGTCCCCTCCTTAGATCATGTTCCAAAGCCTCTGTGTCTGCTGGGTGAAGATCTTCACTCTCTTAGAGAACTAGTCCACGGTGCCCCGTGGCAGGCATGGTCACTGGCTCCATGGGCACTGGTGGGCTGCTGTCTGCCCATGGTTCGGAGGTGCTCTGCTGGCCTCCTGACTCTTCCATCCTTCCAAGCTCCACCTTGGTCCCCTCCTCACCCACTAGTCCTACTGCTAGAATTGGTAACGGGCTCACCACACTCATTAGGAACACTTCATCCTTCCAGGTCCCAAAGGCTGGCCAACTGTCCTCTGTCCGTGTCCTCTGTTCTTTTCCCTGGGTGCCCTATTAGTGATCTCAGCTGGCTCTGAATATTCTGGGTTGAGGGCACAGGGCCCACTTTGGGCAAACAGAATAAGACTAAGACTCCACATGGCCTTTCACCCTGCCAGGGTCCAACCTACATGCTGCATGGACCACATGGTTCTGACCTGCTGTGGCCCCCCTGCACAGCAAGCCTGCTCCAGCGCAGGGGGTTGTAACCACCTCTGTGTGCACCTGAATTGGTGGATGAAGCCTCCTCTAATTTTTGCCCCAGTATCGGGTAATTTAAATTAACAAAACCACCCAGACCTTTGTTAGATAAATGGTACATTTGCTCATGAATGCCTGGTTCAATTGACGTTGCTATACAATCTGCCGTTTGACATTTACAATCCTCTCTTCTACTCCTATTAGAGGAAGCAAAATTGGTTGGATTCCTGGGAGAGGGATCCACAGACACTTTTTATGGTTGACTGGCACATCTATCAGGTGGCCCTGGAGTGAAAGAGTAATGTTTGAAAACTTGAATAAATGCTGAAGCCCTTCTGGCATGAAGAGCCTGAGTTTTCACTCTTGTGTAAGCAGGAAACCCACACGCAGCCAGGATCCTTAGCAAGTCCCTGATTCCTTCTGGAAGGAGGGCACCAACGCCCCACAGCCCCCAGCTCTCCCACGGCCCCATCCAGAGCTGGGCGCCTACGTACTGCAGTCCCACCCCTCACACGCAGCGAGAGGAGAGGCAGCAGGTCCGGATAGGGGGACCGCCACCAGGCACGAAGCTGCAGTGGATGAGGGGGAGAGTGTTGGGCACCACCCCTGCTCTTGATAATTGCATTCCTGAGACTCTGTCCCCCCAACCACCTGACCAAGGGGAAGAGTCGTGCTATTGAGAGGGCAAAAATGTCACTTCTCAGGAGTCAGTGATGTCCAGGAATGTCACTGCCTTGAGCCTTTGAGTAGTTATGGAGCTGAGGGGGACCTCAGCAGGGCCTGCGGCTGTCTCTGGCTCAGTGACCGGCCAGGACTAGGGCCGCAAACAACAGAGCAAGCACTTTGCTCTCATGTGGACTCACGTCACATGCAGGGCAGCTTCGTGTGAGAGCTCAGGAGGGGCAGTGCTGTTCCCAGGTGTACTGGAATCCTCTAGGGAGGATCTTCAATTCTCATGATGATCACGAGGCTTGGTGGCACTTAATGAGTGGGGCGAGGGACCCCAGGGATCCTAGAGTCTATAGCCCAGTCTTGTGCAACAAACTTCTGCTGGTCTGGCACCTCGTACAAGTTTTTGAATGTCTCAGTGGATAGTCACTGAAGTGAGGGCTCCTGCTACTATTCTATGAGCCCAGATTCTAACATGATGTTATAGACAAAGTATTTTGCTCTCTGAGTTTGGCAAGGATTTTCCAAGAAGGTACCTATGCTGTACACTGTAAATTTTGTTTACAACTTTATCAAGAATTGTTCACCATTTTGGAGAATCACACCTCCAAAAGCAATGTCACTTCAGTGCTCAAACTGTCAACATAACATGCCCATCACAGGCGCTGTCTGCAGCTGTTGTGTTCATAGGATCCACATAATATGTGCTAACATCTGACCACTATGAATCAGTATATGCAGCTGGTGTCCAAACATTTACATACTGAAAGGCATATTTTATTCCTACTACTTTTCCTTCCATCTATCTATCTATCTATCTATCTATCTATCTATCTATTTCTTTCTTTCTTTCTTTCTTTCTTTCTTTCTTTCTTTCTTTCTTTCTTTCTTTCTTTCTTCTTTCTTTTTTAAATAGAGATTGAAACAGAGCAAGTGTGAGCAGGGTGGGAGGAGCAGAGGGAGAAGGAGATAGAGAGAGAGAATCTTAAGTAGGATCCACATGGACCAGACACAGGGTTCCAGACACAGGGCTCCACGACCCTGAGATCACAACACTGAGATCACGACCTGAGCCAAAATCAAGAGTCTGATACTTAACTGACTGAGCCACCCAGGTGGCTCCCTAATACTTTTCTCATATTTCTCATTTATATCCCATTTGAATAAGACACATAATCATTTTAAGATGATATAGGGGCTCTACAAAATATCTGCTATGAAAAGGTGGCTATGGGTCTGACAGGGTTAAAGAAAACTGATTTATATGAACGACTAGAATCTGTGGTCTTCTTCTTAACCCAGTATTTTTTTTTAATTTCATGATGAAATACCCATAATGTAAAATGTACTATCTAAGCCATTTTTAAGCATACGATTCAGTGGCCTTAAATAAATTCATAATTTTGTGTGACCATCAACATCATCCTCCATAACTCTTTCCATCTTGTAAAACTGAAACTCTGAAACCCTTGAAACAATAGCCCCCATAATTCCCTCCTTCCCCCAGCTGCTGGCAACCACCATTCTACTTTCTGGCTCTATGATTTTGGCTTCTCTAAGTTATTTCATGCCAGCAGAATCATGCAGTATTTGTCTCTTAGTGAGTGGCTTATTTCACTTAGCATGATATCTTCAAGGTTCATTCATGTTGTAGCCTATCAGAATTCCCTTGTTCTGTAAGCCTGAATAATACCCACTGTGTGCAGAGACCACATTTTGCTTATCCATCCATCAGTCAGTAGACACTGAGTTGCTACCAGGCTTTAGTTACAGTGAGTAACACTGCTACAAACACGCATGTACAAATATCTCTTCAAGATCCTGCTTTCAATTCTTTTGCAAACATATCTAGAAGTAGAATTGCTGGGTCATATGGTATCTCTATTTTTAATTCTTTTTAAAGATTTTATTTATTTGTTTAAGATAGAGAAAATGAGAGACAACATGAGTGGGGAGAGGGGCAGAGAGAGAGGGAGGAGACTCCCCACTGAGCAGGGAGCCTGACACAGGGCTCGATCCCAGAACTCTGGGATCATGACCTGAGCAGAAGGCAGATACTTAACTGACTGAGCCACCCAGGTGCCCCTATTTTTAATTATTTTAAAGATTTATTTATTTGAGAGAGAATCTCAAGTAGACTCCCTGCTGAGCGCAGAGCCCCTTTCAGGGGTCTATCTTACTACCCATGAGATCATGACCTGATGACCAAACTCACGAGTTAGATGCTTAACTGAATGAGCCATCCAGGCGCTCCTTTTTTTTTTATTTTTATTTTTTGAGGAACCACCATACCATTTGCAAAATTGGCTGTGCCGCTTTACATTTCCACCAACACAAAGGTTCAAAATTTTGCACATCCTTGTCAAGATTTTTCTTTCTTTCTTTCTTTCTTTCTTTCTTTCTTTCTTTCTTTCTTTCTTTCTTTCTTTCTTTCTTTCTTCTTTCTTTTTCTTTCTTTCTTTTTATAAGGGCCATCCTAGTGGGGGTAAGGTGGTGGTCTTACTTTTTTTTTTTTTTTTTTACACTCTTTAGTCCTGAGATTTTTAAGATAATTGGAAGAGTGTGAGGGTGCACCTGGGAGTGTTTGTACCTGTGTACAACCCCAGCCTATGAAGGCTGAGCATGGGAGGCAGAGAGCACAGAGCCACACCCTTGGCCATGGGGCCCGCCCTGCTCCTAGGGAGGCAGCTTGGCGCATGCCCCCCCCAAGGAAAGAGGCCTCACAGAGGCACCAGAGGGGCAAGAGCCAGGACCATCCTCCCCGCCTCTCCTTTCAGCAGAACTGGGCTCTTCCCTGTCCCTGTTTTTCCAGGACACCCCCGGGAAGGGCATGAGTGCTCTGGGCCAGCAGGCGAGGAGTCTGGGGCAAGGGAGGATTCTGAACACCTGCCTCGTAGGCCTGGCACGGCCTGTGGTGTTTCTCACCCCGGTGTTGTCTCAGAGGTGTTTGCTCAGACACAGCAATCTTTAGCTTCTGAGCTGAGCCCAAGAGCCCCTTGGTTATGGAGGCAACAAGCACGGATATTCCCCTTCTGCGTGAGGGGTGTGCGGACTACAAATCAATGCCACTGGGCGGCGGTCTCCACGAAAGAACTGCTTGCATGTTAACATGCTCCCCATTTCCAGCTGGAGGAGCTTTGCTGGGCTCATGGGGACATTTACTTTGGAAGGAAAGGCATTCCAGGAAAACTGCCTGAGAAGGCTCTCCAAAAGCGGCGTCTGCTCTGAGCTGGGGATTTGGGCCTGTACGTGGGCTGGGCAGGAAACGGCATTGCAGAGAATTACCTGAGCAGAGATTTGGAGAGTTGACATACCTCAGGGAAGTTTCTGAGGTTTGGAGATTCATCTGAACCCCTTCGACTTGTATGACGGACAGTAAATCCCCGGTCAATGCAACACGAAACAAGACTCTGCAAGGACTCTGAGGGAAACCACACTCTTTGGGGGAGAGTTTTGGATAATTTCCTGTGCTTGAGCTGCTGGGAGGAGAAGGAGAAGGCTCTTCCTTGTGTGTCTGCAGCGCCCTTCTGGGGATCACCCTTTTGGGGATCAGCCACACTGGGAACCTCACAATTTGGCAGCCCCCCTGGAGGCAGTGGGCAGCTCACCTTCAGCTCTGTGAAAGCTGGTGCCAGGTGGGCCCGCCTGAGAGGGGGCCCTGCTTCTGGGTCCGGAGCCCTGAGCCTGGAGGGCTGGGCAGTGGGATGGTTGGGGGACCATCCGAAGGCTCCTCCTCCTGCAGCAAGGTGACTTGTTCTAGACCCACTCGGCCTCTGCTGCCATCTGGCCCACTCCCCTTGGGCTGCTGTGGACGGGTGCTCATCGGATGAACATGCTGGCAAATCGCTTTGCCCTCTGGGTCCTCCTTATTCTTCAATTGTCAGGTCCCAAGAATGGCCTTGGCATTGCCTCCTGCAGTATGAAAATGGATTCCAGAGCTTTAAGAGGGTTGGGGACCCACAGGACAGGGGGGTGCCGGCAACACTCCAGGGCTCCATCCAGGAGAACATGTGCCGCTTGGAGCATCCCTGGGGGTGGACAGGTAGGGCCAGTGGTCTGCAGCTGGAGGCTCTCGGCCCTGAGACTTGAGTCGGGCTGTCACCTGCCTGGCATTTTGCGCCCACACTCTTTGGGGGCCTTTCTTGCTCCTGTTCCAGCTCCCTTCTCTTCAAAGTCTAGCCTTCCACTCTTGCAAAGAGAGCCCACGAGCTGTAATCACGGAGAGAACAGGCTGTTCTATAACATGAGGAGGGAGGGAGAAACTGTGCCCAGCAGCCTTGGCTCAGAGACTCAGGGTTTGGTCTGAGCCTCTCACCTAGCGCTTGGTAAAACAGGGGATCCACAAAGATGAGGATTTTCAGGGCCCCCAGCTGGAAGGAGTGACTGGCAACCCCTTCTCAGGGCCAGTGTTCCTTCAGGGGCACCAGAGCCACATTCAGTGAGGGCATTTCCATGTGACCCGTAGCTGACCTGGGTCAGATGGAGGGCAGTGTCTGAGAGTGAGAGGAAAATAAAATCTAGAAAGATCCCCATTGCAGGATGCTCATCAGGGCTCTGAGACACAGAGCCACCAGAGTACAGCTGCCTTGGTGGGGAAGATAGAGTGGCTGGATGCTGGCCTGAGCCCAGAGGACCAACAGAGCTCCATCTTCTACTCCACTAATAATCTTCACTGCTCCCATTCAAAAATCTCTTCACCTTTCAGTGTAGAGTCTAGAAATGGTCCACATTCCAAGCTGACATGGCAACCATGCTCTTCAGTTCCCAGGGAGTTGTTTGGTCTTCCAAGCCCTGAGCTCAGCCCATACCTGCCACAGTGACTGGGTCATTTTCTTCCATATTCACATGGAGCTTTTCTTAACCCTCTGGCCTCCCGTCTCTTCCGTGGTGTCCTCCCCTCTTCCTGGGGCCTCCTCTATGTAGTACTGTTGGCTTTAGCCACCTCTCTGATTTGTCCCATCATTTCCTCTTCCAAAAGGCAATCTGAGTAGCAGTTATGTTTGCATGGGGACTTGAATAGAGTAGAATGTGTGGCACACTTCTGGGTGCTGGTAAGATTCTCTTTCTTGTTTTGGGAGCTGGTCATAAAGTACGTTCTCTCTGAAAATTCACTGAGCTATACACTTGTGATGTATCCGTTTTCTCTGTGTTATACCTGAATAATATGCTTATTTATTTAGAGTGTGAGTGAGCAGAGGCAAAGGGAGAGGGAGAGAGAGAATCTTAAGCAGGCTCTTCTCTCAGAAGGGAGCCCCATGTGGGGCTCAGTCCCACGACCAGGAGATTATGACCTGAGCTGAAATCAAGAGTCAGATGCTTGGGATCCCTGGGTGGCGCAGCGGTTTGGCGCCTGCCTTTGGCCCAGGGCGCGATCCTGGAGACCCGGGATCGAATCCCACATCAGGCTCCCGGTGCATGGAGCCTGCTTCTCCCTCCGCCTGTGTCTCTGCCTCTCTCTCTCTCTCTGTGACTATCATAAATAAATAAAAATTAAAAAAAAAAAAAGAGTCAGATGCTTAACCAACTGAGACACCCAGGGGTTCCAATGACATGCTTATGTAAAAGAGGCAACCTGGCATTTCTCAACATCTGAAAAATACCAGTTGCTTTGGGTAGGAGCTTTGTCCTTGGCCAGGCCCAGGCCTAGGTACATGGAGGAGGGAGTGGCATGGCAGGGAGTGGTTCATAGGAGATGGTCACTGATGTGGAGAAGCAGTAGCTTCTCTGGTCCCTCTGGTCAACAAATCATCCTGCACTGGGCATCCTTTTGGCTGGGCACCAAGTTGTCCATTTTCCCTGGAGGTATTGCTTTTTGGCTCTGGGTCTCTGGGGAGGAGGATGGGTGTAGGGTGGGTTCTGCTGAGCAGCCTTAGGAGAAGGAATGGAAGAGGCAGAGGGTCAGGAGATTCTTACTGCTCTGTGGCATCCTACCAAACTCAGCTCCAGAGAGGTATCTCATGCATGCTCACCCCAGCACCCTTATAGGCTCTGTGGGCAAGGCTCTGAAATGCCCTTCCATGGAACACTGCCCAATGATGCAGACCTGGCTGGCATTTGGTGGCTTTTGGCAAAGAGGTATTTGTGTGGAGGTGACTGTCCAAGTGGTCCATTCTTGGTGACAATCTGCCATGGGCCCTGGCACCAGAGGGGGCCTCATTGGAGCCCCAGGGATCATAACTCATTAGTAAGACCCTAAGAGCCTCTCACAGACCATGTCCTGGCCTGTTCTGTCCCAGTCTGCCCCTCCTGGGCTCCCAAGATTGTGAGGACTGAAATGAGGGTTTGGGTCCAGTTGGAAGTCAACCTCCACAGCCTGGCTGTTTGGCTTACATGATCCAGAAATGGGCATCAAAGGTCACCTGTTCAGAGGGCAGCAGGATGGACCCTTCTGCTACCACACCTCATAGTCCAGTGATGTCTGGCCAGCCAGGACGGATGGCAGGGTTGGGCCTGCAGACCTTGCAGCCAGTCCCCTCCATCTGAAGTCTCTCTTGGGCAGCATCCTCACTGGCCCTTGCAGGCACAGCTCATTTCTCCACTCCTAGGAAGCCATTCCCCTTGCTGTGGTACTCAGGGTCCAGATCCCACACTTGATTTTCTTTTTTTTTTTAAATTTTTAAAAAATTTATTTATGATAGTCACACACAAAGAGAGGCAGAGACATAGGCAGAGGGAGAAGCAGGCTCCATGCACTGAGAGCCCAATGTGGGATTCGATCCCGGGTCTCCAGGATTGCGCCCTGGGCCAAAGGCAGGCGCTAAACTACTGCACCACCCAGGGATTACCCACACTTGATTTTCAACACTTACTGCCCTATTTCAACACTGACTGCCCTATTAGAACTTGCTTTCTAATATGTAGCACACACCCACTAAACAGATAGGGCCTGATGGGCCATGGTAGAGACCTCAGGGACAGGGAATGTGGGTACCCTTCCTGCAGTTACTGTACCTGCCACCCCCATGCCCTTACCCATGCTTGCTGACTGGGGATGGACTAATTGATCCTAAGCAACATGACTTTTGGATAATTTACACTGAAGGAGCAGAAGGTACTTCACTCCACAGCAGGAGATAATTTATAACCAGTCTGAACACCTGGCTTGGCAGAGGCAGGTGACTTTGGAGCTCACCTCTGCTCTGTGAACTTATGAGCACATGAATTACTGCCAGGCTTACCGTAACTGTAGATCTCAGGATGAACACAGGCCAAAGAGGCACGAGGCAAAGAACTCTGAACCCTAGCTACTTGCTGGCATCCCCCATCATCTGGAGGCTCCAGGAAATACATCTCCATCCTCCCCAGCAAGCTGGGCTGTCCAGCTAGGGGAGGAGATGGAGTGGGGGTAGTGGGGAGCAAACATAGCCAGCTTCAAACACTCCTAAGGCCCTGTCCCCATTCACTTGGCAGACATATGCTGACACTATGTTGTACTTGGGGTGTCAGTGCACCAAGCCCTGGGCCAGGCATTGGGGCAGAGAAGGGACTAGGCATGGGCCCTACTCTCCAGGAGGCCAGGCCTAGGACATGGAAAAGTAAGTACTTTGGCGGGCCCCATCCTTTCTTCTCGCAGCTGGGGGCAGGCTTGCACTCAGCGACATGGGTGAGGGGGTGGTGGCTACAGGCCCATGCTGCTCAGTTCAGGGACATGTCCTTCCCAGTAGGGCCCAGATCCCTCAGCCTTACCTTACTTGAGTGTGAGGCGGGAATGGGCACACTGGATCCTACCTCTGGACTAGCTGTGCACACTTTTCAGGCAGGCCTTTGAGGGAAATCAAGCCTGCATTCCTAGGTGGGGGCTTCTGTCCCCATGAACCATATGACAGGGCCAAAGCTACATTTCCCACCGAAGAAGTGGGCTGTAAAGATTCCTCTGCAACTAATTTGTGCACACATTTTGCCTGTTTTTAAAAGGAGAGGGAGTTACGGTAAGCTCAGGTGGCTCAGTTAAGTATCTACCTTCAGCTGAGGTTATGATCCTGGAGTCCCAGGATCGAGTCCCACGTTGGGCTCTCTGCTCAGCGGGGAGTTTGCTTCTCCCTCTGCCTCTGCCTCTCACCCTGTTTGTACGCATTCTGTCTCTCAAATAAATAAATAAAATCTTAAAAAAAAAAAAAAAGGGAGAGAGAGGCGATAAAACTGGCAGCAGGCAGCTTAGCTTGTTGCATTGGGATGCGTTCACACTGAATCAAAGCCCATGGTGAATTCAAGGAGTGGGTCCAGATCCACTTATCAGGATCAAATCCCCCTGAGCAAATGGCTATGATTATAGCTTTTAAATGGCCTAGAAGAACTAATGGATCACAGAAAATAGTGCGGGACTAGAAGGAACCATACAATGGGGGAGTCTGCTGGCTTGGAAGTGCCGCAGGGGAACACCAGCCATGATTCCATTTAAAATGCCACTCCTTTGGGATCCCTGGGTGGCTCAGCAGTTTGGCGCCTGCCTTTGGCCCAGGGCATGATCCTGGAGTCCCGGGATCGAGTCCCACATTGGACTTTCTGCAGGGAGCCTGCTTCTCCCTCCGCCTGTGGCTCTGCCTCTCAATCTCTCTCTCTCTCTCTCTCTCTCTCTCTCTCTCTCTGTCTCTCACGAATAAATAAATAAAATCTTTAAAAACAATAAAATAAAATGCCACTCCTGTCTTAGGAGACCCTTCTCCTAGCTCACGTCTCTAAGTTTCAGACTGCATGTGACACCGTTGGGACTGTACATATCTCACAGCTTTAACTACGCACCAGGAGTGGAAGGGTCACTATCCCGTTCATTGGGATGCAAACCCGAGAGCTGGAGAAGTGTCTTTTTCAAGATGGGCTGGCTCAGTGGAGTTGATTTAACTTCTAAGCAGGGGATACCACTTGAAAAGATGGAGATTTCTTGCCTACAAGTCTCTCAGACTTGCGTGGCCCTAGAGAGTGTGTGGGTGGTTAGTATGTGTGTGGAGGGTATCTGGCAGGGGAGTTGGGAGGGTGTCTGTGTATCACAGGTTGTGTGTGAGTGTGAGGCTGAACCCCTGGGTGTGTCTGCCTCCTGGGTCACCTGAGGCCTCTGGCTCTGCCTGCCTGGGGCATGGTGTGATGAGCGCTGGGTGAACCATGCTTCTGCAGGGGCCTGATGTACCCTTTCTGCCTCTGTTGCCCCAGCCCACCCCACTCTGTGCACTCTGAAAATTGCTAGCTGCCCAGGGATGGGGCAACCTGTAGCTCTGTCCATGAGTGGCTCCCAGGTGGGTGCTCCCATTGCACGGTTCCTGGAGGCTCAGGTGGGTGCAGTGTGCCAGCCTAGTGAAACCAGTGCCCTCCTCGGGAGCAGCTCCAGTGGGTGGGACACGAGCATGGCCCCCAGGGTGGCCTCTTTGCGATGCTCCATCTTCCTGCTCTGGCGTCCACAGGCACTGTCACATCTCATCACTGAAGAGGGTACCTGGCTGTTCCCCTGCCAGTGCCTTTCTGGCTTCCCAGAGGCTCAGCTTCTTTGGTTTAGGGGGAGACATAAGCTGGACACAGTTTCTGGCTGTTCCCCGGTAGGCTGTTCCCACAATCACAGGCTGGAGCAAGGGAAGACTTTAGAGAGGTCCATGCACTGCTCCGACCAGACCCTCTGCTAAGCTCCATGCTTCCTACCCCACTGCTGGCCTGACCTGTCCCCACATCAGCCCCCTGGGCTCAGTGTGACCCACTGAACCTGCTAGTGAGCCTGCTTCTTCTTTTACATCCCAACGCAGCCAGTGGCCCTCCAGCAAAGCCCCCAGCTGTCCAAACCACACATCAGGCATCATCCCTGAAGTCCAGCCCATTTATGGCCAGTCATGGCTCAGGCCATTTCTGCCTGTTGAGTGTTTCCTGACAGGGCCAGTTGCCCTCACTCCTACTGCCTCAGCTCTAGTTCAAGAAACCATTAACATTACTTGGATGACCACTACCCTGGGTAGCCCTCAGGCTCTAATCTTGTCCCAACAAATCTCCCTCTACTTGGCAGCTGCAGGAATCTCTGGGGGCTCCCGACTACCCTCACAGCAAAGCCAAGTTGCTCCTTTTGGCCTGTAGCTGCCAGGCCTCACCTGGCCTCTCCCAGCTGACAAACCTGAGCCTCCGTCAGCATCTCGTACTGGCCCGGCATCACCTCGGGGCTCTGGCATCATGGTCCTCTCTCGTCCCTCTTGGCAAAATCCTAATCATCTCTGCACCTTGGCTGGCACACGGCTTGCTTATATGTCACTCCCTGCTGGCTGGTTCACAGGCTACTGTGTCCTCGGAGGGCACCAGGCACCCCCTGCACAGTGTTTATTGTCTCGCTGCTTCTACTTGTCCGTTCTGCCCTTCCTGTCAGGGCCTGAGAGCCAGTGATACCCTGGTAAGTGATTAGCATACAGCAAGTGCATGACAAATACACGAAGGAATGACCAAGTGGATGGACATGGAACTTTCATCCAAAATTGCTTCTACGGGGACATATACATGTTTCCTTCTGACCTGAGTCCAGGAAGCCATAGAACAACCTCTGGGTTAACTGAACATAGATACTCTATGCTCGCAGGACTTCCTTCTGCTTCTGCCTGGAACCTTCTGCAGCCTATCCCAACTCCTTTGCATAAGTGGGGGCAGGAGAAGAGAATTGGCACAATAAACAAGGCCCTAGCATGAGGTGCTCAGAACTTGTCTGCCTGCGCCCTGCTTTTTCATCTATGCAATGGGGCCGCTAACCTCTGTCCTTGGGGCTGTTCCAGGAGCCAGGGGCCCAGGATGGCACCTCCCCTGGCAGACAGGAGCAGCACCCTGGGTGGCAGCAAAATACTCTTTGCACTTTCATGGGTAAGATTCCCAAGACCTCTGGAGTGTGGGGCGAGTGTGGGTTTCCACGGAAGGTTCTGGGAATCCAACCTCTTTCCAGAGAAAACACCTCCCGGGCAACATCCTTCTCCCTTCTGGCACTGTGGAGGGGACCCATGAAATGGCTGTAATGGAAATATAAACTGTCCTACTTCAAAGCACTTTGATGTTTTATAATGACCATTATAAACCTGTTCTCTGCGTACCACATAAATACTTCAGCCCCATACCACATTTCCCGGTATCTCTAAAGACACCAGGAGAAAAGCAAGGGAGCCATAAAAGAAACATAAAAATACAGTTGCAGAGGAGCCTAAAACACATTTCTTTGAAGCTTAATTGATGGGAAAAGCTTCTGGCCCCAGAGAACTTAAAGGCTCATCATGCAGATATTTGATTAAGTGTCCCTGTATCACGGACCACACTAAACTGGAAATCATTACACCGTAATTGCAAATGCATTAATAAAATGATGATGTGGGTTTGCTCAGGACATAAAGAAAGAATGAAATAATTCACTCAGATAACTCAACGAAAATGTAGGATGTGCCCCTGAGAGGGCTGGAAGCAAGGGCTGTTTGAGTCTCAGTCTCACTGGCCCCGTGGAGAGGGGGCCCGGCCTCTAGTGAGGGAAGCTCTTGGGTCGATGGAAGCCCAGTCAGGCTTCAGAACCACCGTGAGGGTCCAGGTATGAGACCCCTGAGCGTCCCCAGGAGCTCCTTTCCAGGGGGACCTCCAACCACTGATGTTCCTGCCTGCAGGCAGGGAGGGTGGCCCAGGGTTCTCACAATGGCCATTCTCTCTCCTGAACAAACAACTATAGGAGAAAAAACCACATGTATGAGTTCAGCCACATTTGTGTTAATTACCCATAGTCCAAGACAAAGCCAAGAGGACTGTCCTTAAGCATGAGCTAGCTTCCTATGTGACACTAGCCAGGCTCAGCCCCCGGCTCTCAGACCTCAGAGCACAGCCAAAGGAAGCTTGCCAGCCTCCACCACTACTTCACCTGCAAGTGTTCCCAGGACTCCCTGCCAGGCCTGTGTGTGAGGGTCTGTGTGTGCGTGTGTGTGTGGGGGGGGAGGGGGTAAGACAAGTGTCATGGAGGCTTCACGAGAAACCTCCTTCCTCTCTCCCCTGTTCTTATCTGCAGGTGGAGCACAGCCACCTCCTAATGCCTTTGCCCATTTTCAGATCCTGTTACCTCTCTGCGCCATTACCCCATGCCCTGCTCTCCGCTCGTCTGTAACCCATCTGTCCTTGCAGCCCTACTGTGAAGCATTCTTCCTCCAGCAAACCCTAGCTACAAACCTGGATGTACCACTGTCAAGCCGTGTGTCCTCAGGTAAGTTGCTTAACCTCTCTGAACGCCACCCACGACGCAAGTGCAGTAAGAGCACCTGTCCTAATTGACAAAGCAGAGGCCTTGGGTGCGCTTCAGGCTGCCCCGCCCCCGCCACAAGAGCACAGGCCTCGTAGAGGCCCCAGCACTGTCTCTCAGGCACCTGTGGCTTCCTGTGTGACACCTCCCGAGCTGCCTGCACAGCGCTGTCCCCGAGGCGGCCCACGGGATCCCAGGGCTTGACAGGGAGCTGGGACCAGAGAGCGGGCGACAGGAAGGACGGCTGGTAGGGACGGCGCAAGGGGAGGCAGGTCTAGGGGAGTCTGAGGCAGCATCGCTCGGAGCTCAGGGAACAGCAGGCTTGGAGCCGGGAGGGAAGGTGGCCCGGGCCCTCCTGTGGCCCGGGAGGCTGGCAGGAGCGGCACGTACGGGGCGGCCGTGAGGGGCAGGGGGCTCAGGGAGGAGGCCGGCGTGAAGACAGCTCGGAACCGGGCACCACAAGGCGGCAGGAAAGGCGCGGCGCTCACCGGCCACGACCACCGCACACACCCGGGGGGCCTTGGGTTGGCTCCCGCCGCGGCTCTGCGGGGGCTGTGTCCGTGCTCCTGGGAGCACCCCCGGGGGGCCCTGCCGGCACCACAGGGCCTCTGCGCTTCCAGGCAGGACGTGTGTGGGGACGTGCACAGGTGCATGCACGCACGCCAGCGCCGAGGGGGCAGCCAGGGCGACGGCGGGAGGCTCCCGCGGCCTGCACGGCCTCCACGTACCCTCTCCTGCCTGCCTTGGTGGCTTCTGTCCGGGTGTCTGACGGGAGCCCCGTCCTGGGCGGCAAGTGGCCCGGGGGAGCTCAGCGTCCGAGACAACAGAGTGAAAGTAGTGAAAGGGAATAGAGGGGAAGGGAGGAGGAATGTGTGGGAAATATCAGGAAGGGAGACAGAACATGAGACTCCTAACTCTGGGAAACCAACTAGGGGTGGTGGAAGGGGAGGAGGGCGGGGGGTGGGGGTGACTGGGTGACGGGCACTGAGGGGGACACTTGACAGGATGAGCACTGGGTGTTATTCTGTATGTTGGCAAATTGAACACCAATAAAAAATAAATTTATTATTAAAAAAAAAAAAGAAAGTGTTCTTTCTCGTGAGGCTGGCTCATCTTTCTGTGGAGCCTGCCGGTGCTGGGGTGTCCTCCCCTTGGGGAGACGGGGAGGAGAGATGGGGCCCACATCATGTGGCCGAGGCTCCTCCCTTAGCTGCACTGTGGCTCATTTAGCTGTAAAATTAGAAAGAGCCCAAGGTGCTGGGCAAACTTCTTTTAAATTCAAATAACTAAGTCGTAGTGCTCGAAGTTCCTCCTTCATGAGGATCATGAGAAAATATGGAAAAAGGAAAAAATACTCATCAGTAATTCTCAGACTTCGAACAGCAAGGCCACCTCTGTGCCTTTTTGGTCATTTGCCTTGAAGCCGCATGTTTTTGTGTGATGGCCATCACAGGATACCTGGCACCCCGAATTCTGACTTCTTAACCATTTCCCAGAAGACTTTCATTTGCAGGTGCTCACAGAGCTGCTTATTCTCCAAGAGGAGCTGTTCCCACGTCCCCGGAAAGGCCCAGGGCCTGTCATCACCCTAGCAACTTTGGGGTGTGGGGTGGAGTCTTTCCTTTCTTCTGAGGAGAATTATGCCAGGGAGCATCCTGCCAGCCCATCAAGGTGAAAGATGCTTCTGTCGTGCATTTTGTGCATTATGACGAAGGCTTAGGCCACAAGTCCTGGAAAAATCGGTTTTATTTCAATTAGCCAGAAGTACAGCGGGGCAGAGATTTTCCTAGCAACTGCAAAACATAGAGAAAGCTTATGGATCTGTTCTCTGAATCCTCTGTGAGGACAGAGAGAGGGTCGAGGCTGGCTCTGATGTGAGACATCTCCTCTGTGCCAACAGAGGGCTGGATGCTCAGCACAGATGTGGAGGCCGCCCGAAGCTGGCCAGCATCCGGGCTCCCTGGGAGGTTGGCCTGGGAACATGTGAGCAACCCTGGGGCTTCCTACAGAACGTGGAATACAGGGAACTTTTCCATGCCTTGTCATCCTTCTGAATCATGGGGTTTGAGAATCTCAGATCTTCTAAAAACACATGTGTCAAAAATACATATTTTGGTCAAACTGCTTAGCATGTTCGAAGGACCACTCTGACCCTAAAGTTGAAATATAAAGTTTTTATAACTAGGGGCGGCAGTTTGGTGATATTTGTTTTACTGTGTTCAAGGCAGCAAGAGACATTTTTATTAAGGCTACAGTTTCCATTTACTGGGCCTCCACTCACTCTGCAAGACCTAATTCTGTATTGTTATTCTGAGAGCAATACCACTTGAATTCAGGCGCTAGATTGTGAATTTCCTCCAGCAACTTCTATTTAGTCAAGGCCAGAATCTCAGTGGGTGGTAATAAATATCAAAGTACAAGATGGTTGCGGGGAGCAAAGTAAAAACACCCAAATCAAATATGATTATTGATCAACACTGAACTGCCTTAATCATCTCTATGCTAATTCCAGATATATATACATACATATTGGCATTTTTATTACATAAATACATTGACATTTTCAGCCGAGAAAATATATCGAGCACGTCAAAATTATCATTTTTGGAGAGCAGCAAATAAATAAAAATACAGTGAAAGGCAAAGAACAGAAAATGCAGTGAATTCTTAGAAGCATGAGATAGTGTGTGAAAATTAGCTGGATAGAAATTTTTCAGATGCGTAATGTGGCATGACTTCTCAAAAAGTCTTGGAAGCAATCTATGCATATCATAAAAGCAAAATGCCCCAACTTTGGATCAATTAGGCAGTCTTTCTTGCGGCCTTCCTGAGGTAGACATCCCATCCTGGATCTCTCCCTGTTACTTCTAACTTAAATGACTCACAGTACTGATTTTTACCTTGTTACCTTCTGTAACTCTATGTATTACTATATTACTTATAGGTAATAAGCTTAAGTTTCTACTCACTGACCCTCAAAATGCAAATGAATACAGAGCATTCCCAACACTCTAATGACACAACCATCCTCCACAGGAAGACGCAGGGAAGCGCACCTCAGAGAGGGCAGCCCAGCCCAGGAGACCCACCTGCGCTGCCTAAAGGGGATTCTTCTAAGCTTCAGAGTCAGAGTTCTCTTCCCCTTCCTCCGATTACTCAACATCACGGCATGTTTTAGTTTGCTGAATATTTGCCCATGCCCTTCTTGTTTGGCAATTTGATCCTCCCAGAATTTTTAACTGCCTTAAAAAATGTATTAAGGGACGCCTGGGTGGCTCCAGTGGTTGAGCATCTGCCTTTGGCTCAGATCATGATCTGGGGATCCTGGGATCGAGTCCTGCATTGGGCTTCCCGCAGGGAGCCTGCTTCTCCCTCTATGTCTCTGCCTCTGTGTGTCTCTCATGAATAAATAAATCAAACCTTTAAAAAATGTATTGATTTCTTTTTTTCTTTATCATATCACTAAGCTTTAGAGCTACTTAATCTTAATTTTGTAAAATCCACTTTCTTGCTGAGGACCATGTTCTTAGAACCTTGTGCCTTCCTCTTCTCACGTGATGATGGGTCTCCCAGGGATCTTGGATGGCTGGCCCACCTGTCCTGCTGGGACTTCCCTTCATGACATATGTGGATTAGTTCTGTGGTTTCCTGGACTAGCTCTTCTTTTTAGATTACTTTTCTGTTTCACTGCCTCATGCTCCCTCCACTTCTTTTCAGTCAGAAAGAAGATAATTTTCAAGGCCCGTTATGTCTTAAAATGTCTTCATTTGGTATAGGGTTTTGGGGAAAAACTATTTTCCCTCAGGGATTGGAAAGCAATTATTTTGCTGCCTTCCAGGGTTGACAATGCCTATATGATAAGAACAGTTCCTGAGTCTTTGTTATTGACATATCTTTCTTCTCTGGAAGCTTTTAGAATCTTCTCTTGATCCTTGATGTTCTGAAATTTCAAGGGTATATGCAGCTATGTATCTTCTTTCATGGCTCTGCTCATATCTCAGGGGGTCTTCCAATCTGAGGGTCTGTCTATGTTAGTTCGGCTCTCAGAACTTTCCTTCTATTTCTCCTTGGCTGATGTCCCCCTCTCAAGTCTCTCTGGGACAAGTCTGGCTGAGACGGCAGATATTGGCACTCTTGGCTCTGCAGTCTATGGGTCTCAGTTTGTCTTTCTCTGTTCCCTTTTAAATCTTTTAAAATCTTATTATGTGATACTTTCTTTGACTTTTTCTTTGGCTCTTTCTACTGAACTTTAGATCTTAGCAACTGTATTTTTAATCTCTGAAAATTATTTCTTGCTCTCTTCTTTTTTTCACAGCAGCCCTTTCTCATTTTATGGAAACACCATCTTCTCAAGTCTAAGGATTTGCTAGAGCAATGTATCTTTGCCTTTGTTTTGTAACCCCCAGGGTGAGTTCTTTCATTCACCTTGGCTCCTCTCTTGGTTTTCCCCAAATGTCTCACAATCCCTGTCTGCCTGTTCCATCTGCATGTGATGAGGCTGGGGAAATCGGCTGGCACCGGATTCCTGTGGTTGTGCAGGTCTGTTTCCCTGGGAGGGCTGGCTGTGAACTCTGTGCATGAAGCCAGGACACACCTAGGATGCTCAGGTAGGGAGTGGGTGGGCACAGGCTACCCTACACAACCCTCCTTGACTCTTAGTTCCTTGAGGCCAGGTCAGCACCATGCACTTTCCTCTTGGAACCGAACCGTCAACAAGATGATGATTAACAAAACAAAAGCGACACAACCCTTATTGTTCATTGAGGGCCGACTCTGAGCCAGATATTTTCCAGCTGCTTTATTTCCATTTATCTTACTTAATTCCCCAAACAGCTCTATTTTCCATTTTATTGTTATTTTTTAAAGCTTTTATTTCTTTATTTGAGAGAGAGTAAGTGAGAGAGAGGGAGCATGAGTCGGGAGAGAGCTGAGTGAGACAGAGAAGCAGGCTCTCCACTGAAGAGGCAGCCTGATGTGGGGCTTGATCTTAGGCCCCTGAGATCATGACCTGAGCTGAAGGCAGACGCTTAACCCACTGAGCCACCCAGGTACCCCCCTATTACCATCCATTTTAGAGATGAGGAAACAGACTCAATTTAGGACACCTGCCCAAGTTCATATACATGGGACATGGCAGAGATAGAGGAACTCCATTCTTGGCAACCCCAGAGCCTTCTTTGTTACTTCTAGCATTGCCTGCATACTTGTTTGAGGCCATACAGGCCAAACATTATATAACTCCCAGGAAGCTACAGTCACACGAACTGGCCCTCACATTGTCACTTCCAAGCTGTACATTTTCTAAATGCATAGTATAGAAAATGATATGCAACAACATTGCCAGGTCTGATCTTGAGCACAAACAACCCCCTTCTTGGATATGAAGTGCTGTGGCAAGCCTCCCTATAACCTGGCCAGGGAGGTGGGTGTTTTGATTAACCCAATATTCTTGTGGTTAGTAAAGAGCCTCCAAAGGAGACTTTACTAGAAAGAACTGACACTCTGTCCATGGGTCACTCATAAACAGGACCCTAGGCTTCAGGGTCAGGACTTCGCTACCCCATAGGTATGTCTGCTTCTCCAAACACAGAAGACAAAAATACACCCTCCTCGGCAAACACAGCTGGTCTTGCTCTGATGACCCAGTCCAGGGCCGTCATTGACAACACCACAGTGGCAGATATAGTGGCCCAGAGAGGCTGCGCACAGGTGGGCTGGCCAGCCAGCCTCCCACAGCACCAAGCCTGATTCTGCCCTTTGGTCGAAGGCCCTGGAGCTCCTGGAGAAAACCAGCCGTTAGAGGCTGAAACACACTGGAGCAGTCAGCCCCTGTCCCTACCCCTACCAGGGACAAACTCCATAGACCCCATCTCTGTTGTCAACCTTCCAAGCCATGGTCCCAGGAACTTTCTGACCAGTGTCAAGCAGCACCCCTGTAGGCCAACGAATTAACACAGAAAACAAAAGAGAGCCTAGTGGGATTTCTCACAGGTGCTGAGCTACCAAAAATAATCCCCCTGGTCATGATGTAGCACCCTTTCTCCCTCCGACACTGTGGATACCCTAAAATCAGTTCATGCATGGATTTACTGTGAATCACAGCAGTCTTGGAGGTGAGTAGAGTGTGGGGCATTACCCCCATCTTCTAGATAAGCAAACTGAGGTTTGGAAGTAATTGTATTAGTCAAATTCTTCCAAGGGGCCTAAACGAGTAGCTTAGGACACCGATTTTCTTTACGAATTCAGTTTTTAAATTCAAATTTCATTTTGATCAAGAAAGTTGCCCTAGGCACCATCAGAAGTATAAAGGCTATTTGATAAGAAAAAAGCCTTGTTGCAGAAAAGATCTGTGATGCCTTCAGCTCCCTCAAAATATGCTGTGACTTGAGTTGAGCCTTGTCTAAAAACAGGGTATGTCAAGGCAGGCAGACGAGGGCAGAAGCACAGACTAGGGTTTGGCCGCAAAACTCCCTCTGCTTTTAAAACTTGGCGAGTGGGAGCCACCCTCCCACCCTCGCCCCCAGGTCTGAGGAAATCCTCCGAGGGTTTCCCCAGGAGAAGGCAGGCAAGAGCGGGCCCTGATGCTCGGCAGCGGCAGGAGACGAGTGGCAAGCTCTGGGTGTGGCGTGTGTGCCCCTCGTGCCCACCCATTGGACCGCTCCCCATGCCCACCTGTCGTCCTGCTCCCTCGTCCACTGTATTTTAGGAATGCAGGGGATGTGAAATCTCCAATTCCAAGGAGATGGAAGATGGAATGTGTTAGCCGCAGCCAGAGACAGCAGTGAATTCTACAAATAGCTTTCTAGAAGCCTTCGTTCAAGTTCACAAATCAGGCCCCACGAAACCCCGATTCAACATGCTTGCAGATGGAGGTGGCCGTCTTCTCATTTTAGGCAAAACCATTTGTCTTGGGCCTGATCTCTTGAGGTGTGGGAGCCCCGGATCCAACCTGGGTTTCCCAAATAGCCTCGAATTGTGGGACAGACAGGCCCTTCTGCATGCAGGTCCCTTTTGAGAGGACTGCAAATATCCGGCTGGAAGACCAGAGCCATGGGTCCCCAGAGCCGGCAAGGACCAAGAGGCAGCCGTGTTAACTACGACTGTAGGGACAAGGACGCTGAGGCCCAGGGTCATCCAAGGCTGTCAGCCAGGGGAGTAGGAGAGTATTTCAAAATGACAGCCAGTGGTTTTTCATTTTCAGCAAATTATTTTTTCTCCTAAGTTCTTCCGCCATTAAAGCTAGACATGAGGCTGAGTATTAGGGCCTCAGGGGAGAGTACAGTGCACAGAACAGAAAGGTGTAAAATTCTTGGCTTTTAAAACTCACAGCAGAGACAATTTTCTGGAAACGAAGGCTTTCAATTTGCAGAAGACAGGCTTTTTGAAAAATAATTTATTTCTAAAGCTCTAACATCTTGGGTTTTAATAGAAAGATATAAAGCTGGGGTGTCCATAAACTTCAGGGCATTGGCAGTGGAGTTGGGGAAAAAGGATGGGATTTCAGAGCTTGTCCCCCTCTCCTCCCACCTGCAGGAGGAGATCACATCGCTTGGCTAGGAAGGGAGGAGAGAGGGACGGAGGAGAACAGTGAAGGAACCACTGGCACCCTCTTCCAGAAGGGGTCCAATGACTTCTTTCATCCGAGGAGGTGATCAAAGCCCCATAAAAGTTGGTGGGGACCCCGGAAGAGAGGAGACCTGTAAGAGGGGGGCTGGAAGCTGCTAGCTCAAAGGTGCCCTGAGTCTAAGTGTGAGAGCCTGAGGGCAGAGACGGCTGCGCAGTCTCCCTGACAGTGAGTCTGGGGGGGAGCACAGCCTTGGCTGTGCGTCCTCCACCTGGCTTCCTAGGACTTCGGAGTCCCAGAGATCAGAACTCACCCACGGTCTGCTGCCTCCACTTCCTGGGGCAGGGACTGTGGACCCGTTACTTGTTTGTGCATCAGAGTCTCCCTCTGAAAAATGGGGCTAATCACAGAGCTCTACTCATCGGGCAGTCCTGAGGGTTAAGTGGGATGACTCATGGGGAGTCTTTAGCATGGAGCCTGCCACAGAGACACCGTCTGAATGATGAGGCTCTTATCATCGCTAATGATGAGATGCTGGCTCTGAAATCAACTCACTTAAGTGAGCAGAACCAGGGTCCTCCTACAGACAGGCTAACTGAAACATGTGAGGCATCACCATCTCTTCCATCTTGTCCAGTAAGTTCAGGACAGGAGGGCTTGTGGGGTTTATAATGGTAGTCTGTGAAATCCTACAATCATTCTCTCAAGACCACAAGCCAAAAATAAATAAATAAAATAGGTCCTGTGACAACTTCAATTGGTTTTGTAGAGGGAAGGCTGGAGTGTGGGCCTCTGCCTCCGTGTGACACTGACACCCCCAGAGAGGAGCCGTGGGTGGTCCTGAAGGGAAAAAAACACACTGCTCTTCTCATCACTACAAAATCCAGAGCAATGCAGCTCCCCCTCTTGGTTATCTGAGTGTGCATGCATGCACGTGTGTGTGTGTGTGTGTGTGTGTGTGTGTGTGTGTTTATGTGTGCCCAGCGGGTCTCCTTCTTCTTGCACCCCTGCTTTCTGAGGAGCTTCAAACAGTGCAAAACCCACTGACCTATAGGGACACAACCCCATGGCACCAAAGAAGCTAAGGGCACAGCCAGCACAACTCAGGTCTTTGCCAACTCTCAGTTGTCATGGGGTAAAGGACCCACAGGGTGGACTCCATCTTTATTTGCTCTTGGAGAGGGTGTCATGCAGCTACCAAGAGTGACGGTTATTGGAAGCTTTGAGGTGGAACCCTCAATGGTGGTGGTGGGGCATCTCCCATTGCATCCTGCCTTGTGAGGACTCGCTGTTGCAGGAAGGTTCCACACTCAGCACACAGGCAGGTGTTCCCTCCAGCCCAGGCTCTCAGGCCTGAGCACCAACCTTCGTCTGCTCCCCCCCACCACCCCATCTCCTTCTTCTCAAGGTTTCTCTCAAGGTTTGGGTTCCAGTTTTGTTCCTGTAGTTAAAACCTCTTCAGCATCTGAAAGATTAAATTTGCTGGGAGTAACAAGTGGCCCCCAAAGGGTGACTTAAATGAGTGATAAGTTTTTGCTATCTTTTCATGTTAAAGAATCCAGAAAGAGGAAATTCAGAGCTGGCCTGGGGTCTCCACCAACTTGTCATAGACCTGGGGTCATCATCCCTGTTCTCCTTTCTGTCATCCCCTGGGTCTAAGATGGAGTTATAGTGCTGCCCAAAATACCCTCCCTCCTTCCGGGCAGCTCTAGGGAGGAGGGGAAGACAGAGAGCATGGCCCCTCTTCTGTAAGGCGGCTTTGCTGCAATCTCACGCAGCACTTCTGCTTCATCTGATTGACAGGAACTTACCTGAGAGGGCAGCTTAGGAATCCTGAAGCCTGGGAGATGCAATCTTTTGTCTGAATGGCAATGTGCCCAGGTAACTTTGAGCTTTTGTGACTTAAGGTGGCTGAGAGATGGATGTCTGAAAGCAACTACCAGCACCTGCCCTATGTCAGTCTTTTATTGTGTATAGTTGTCACCGCTGTGGTTTTTTTCCCTATAATTTCCATTTAACACACTCTCTCTTTTTAAAAGAATATTTAGTTCTTTTAGGATTATTTTTATTTTTTCTTCTATCTTTACATTTTAACATACTTTAAAAAGTTATATTTTAAGCAAGGTTACCTAAGCTTATAACTTAAAGGGTCTTACAGTTAAGACTTTTAATTAAAACAAAAACAAAAACAAGCTTTTGCTCCCTTACTCTCATTTCTGTTGCCTGGAGACAATCTCTTCCACTGTTTCTATTTGATTATTTCTGAATTTACCTAAAAAGCATTCTACTTCCTGTTTTTGTTTGTTTGTTTGTTTGTTTTGTGTGTGTGTTAGGCATTACTGATGAAGTTCCCAATGTAGAAAAGGAGAATTCAGCTCTCCCTCACACAATTCTTTCCCCCTCCCCATTGCAAACATGCACCACCCACCTCCACCCCCTCTACCACTCCTCCAGCCTGGCCTAGTAGAAATAGAATGTATTCGGGTTAGTTCCATGTCTGGGGTTTACGTTTCTGGGCTTTATAAATGCTATTCACAGCCAAGCCATGGAGTGCAGAGTGCTTGCACGCTGGTCTGTGAGAGGAACCATCAGGAACTTTCTGCAACGTTTTTCCCCCCACTCTAGAGATAATTATGGGTGACAAACAACCCTTCTGCAGAGGAAAAATCCAAGGTCTGTGGGTGGGCTGGAGTCAGACTGTTCCTCAGTCTGAAGGGATGCACAGCAGGTCCCTTCCACATCCCAAAGGGGGCGAGCTTCTATCTCTACCCTCTCTGGGGTCTGGTGGGAGTGTGTTGGGGGCATCATTCCTTAAATGGCAATAGGTTGCAATGAAAACAAGAGATACTTTGAGGGACCAGGGCTTGGTGAGGAGTGGGGTGGGGGCAACCGAAGCCAAAAAGTGATGCGCCATCCCTTTCTGGAAGGTTTTCCTTAAAAATTCGCCACCTGACAGTTAACGGCGGAGGCTGTGGTGACTGGTACACACAAACCTCACATATGCAAATGCCTGAAGACACACACACACATACACACACACACGTCCTTCCATGCAGAAGCATGTGTGCTGTCTGGACTTTGCCACAGGCCACAGGGCCACAGGGCCACCTATTTTACCCTGTATTCTCAGAGTTCACTTCTTCTGAGCAGTAGCAGGAACTCAAACATGCTGGGCAGGGCGGGGGGGGGGTGGGGTGGGGGTGGGGGTGGGGAGGGTCCGTCCTTTTGGGCCGTCCCCCTGCTGAGGATCAGAGCTGCTGACCAACAGGGACAGAAGGCTGAGGAGTGGACTTGGGAGAACAGGGACTCCAGGCTATCCTGCACTGTGGGCAGGCTCAGAGCCTGAGTCTGGTCTAGGCTCCCCTCCTGCTCTGTGCCCTCGTGCCGCTCACTCATCCTTCCCAAGCCAGGCTTAACTTGTCCACCTGTAAAATGACCGCAATTATGTAGGATCATCCTGAGGAATGAGAAAAATGATACTTGTGTGTGTGTGTGTGTGTGTGTGTGTGTGTGTGTTTGTGTGTGTATGTGCACACAAGGGGAACATGGCAAGTACCCTGGCCTGGGTGGGCCGCCGTTACCAGACTAGAAAGAACAAAGGAGACAGAACAACACACCCATAAACTAGCCTCACTTGGCCCTGGAAGAAAGGGAAGCAAAATCCCTGTTGCTGAAATAGAAACATGATCAATTGTTGCTGCAAGGGCTCCCATGAATGTTTTCAGGGTAGGCTGGATTCTGTAGGATACATCTTGAGTTTCCCACCTGAGCCCTCCTGGATGAGTACGCATCAAATTTCTGAAATGGAGAGGACATATGGAGAACCTTGGTAACCCAGGCAGAGATCTCTCTGCTGTCTGCCTCCAGCAGCCCTGTGGTCACCTGGCAACTGGCCCTGCTGGTTACCCCTGGGGGTAGATTCGCTTTGCCTTCCCAGGGAGACCACGCCAGCTCCCTGTGCACAGAGACTCAACTCATCCCTCCTGTGGTCAGAGATGGAGCCCAGGAGAGTGGGCCAGCAAAGGGCTGGGCAATGGGCAGTGATAGAGGCGACTTCCTAAAGATACTGGTATAACCTAAGTGGGCATGGCACTAGCCCTCTAGCTGGTGCCTTTGTGATACTCTGATAATCCAAAGGCCAGGGCTGTGCCTGAGCAGATCTCATGTCCCTGAAGCCCCAGGAGCACTGTTTTCACACCCAATGGTGAACAGACTGACGGCAGCCAAGTGACGGCAGTGATGCGCATGCCTGTGCAGGTGTGGGAAATATCACTGCCCATGCTGGCATGGGCCTCTTGCCTGCCCTGTGCCTGCTGGCACCTGTCAAGCTGATGTGGGCCCTGTCTGCCGCTAATTGAATTTAGGAAGCCCTACTGCCAGCAGCAGTCTCTGGTCCTGAGCAGCTGGTGGTGAGGAGTCTGCATGTGGAACGACTGCAAAGATGGGACATGTGGTCACAGATGGCAGCAGCGTCCGCTGGATGTATATCCAGAACAGTGGAGGGAGCTGTGCTCTAGATGCCTGGGCATTCTAGTTAACACATACACCCAGATGACTCACCAAGTTTTGAAGAGAGAAAACGAATAAGCAATACCAGGCACGGAACTACATTGAATATAAACTAAATTGGCCTTAGGAGGCACGTCAAGCTCTCACAGACACTTAGAACCAGCAGTGGCAGTACCAAATTTTGTTGTAAAGAAGGTCACAAGGAAAGCCTCTAGCTATTCAGGGCTTCTTGGCCAAGAAAGGGTTCCCAATTCTTTATTTTACACTCAACATTTCCTTTTTTTGTGCTGGCCTTTGGATTGCTGAGACCATGAAACTAACAGTGATGGCTGTGCCCTGGTCGGTGGGAAGGAGCACTGGCACTCTCTGATATGCTGTGAGGGTGGATGTCCAGGCCTCTTTGGCCACCCCAGGATGGGGGGCAATTTATCTCTCAAGAGGTAAGAACTTCAAGGCCTCTCACAGATGCATGTGGGCTTGCATCTCAAGGGGCCGTCAAGGGTCACGGAGGGCAGTTAGAACACATTACCCAAATCCTCTCTGCAGCCCAGAGCTGAGGCGGCCCTGCTATAAGCAGTCTTCACGACTAAAAGATAGTCTTGCAAAAAGGGATGTGGGGGAGGATTATTTACCTTGGAAAATAATTCTTACTGACCGCAGATTTGATCACAAACACATCGTGTCTACTGTGTGCCAGGCCCCGGGGACATGGTTGGGTCATCACCAGTCATAGCCCCCCAGGGTACTATGGGAACGCCCACATGGGGCTCTGAACTTGGATATGAGATGGGATACCATCCAAGAGGAGGAACCTTGAGGGTGGACCTACGATCAGGAGGAAGAAGCATGTTGTGGAGAGTCTCGGTGACCGAGGCCAGGCTCCTGACCTAAGGTCCAGCCATTTCCTGGGGAGAGGCCAGGCCAGAGAGGACAGGTTGGAGGCCCTCAGCCATTTCCAGAGAGTTCCCAACCATCTCCAGGTGGCAACAGGTGCCAGAGAGGCCAATGGGGGAATGTGTTGATGGGTAAATGGGCAGCAGAAGACCAGAAAGCTCTTTGTGAGCAGCACCTGTAGGGCCGCCCTGGCTCTGCCCTCCACGCTGCCTTGCACAGACCTTTGGGCTAATGCAGTCTTTTGGACTTTTATGAGGATTCTGGACAGGCAAATGCAGGCATGTCACAAAGCCCTTTCTACAAGTCCATTCTCAAGTGCACTCGCTTACAGCTGCGTGAACAAAGGGGCACTCAGTCTCCTTTTCAGGTTCGGGTCAGTTTCACAGTCCAGGGTGAAGTTGGAGCTGCATTAGCCCTGGAGTTTCGGGAGCCCAGTGGGCCTGGGATGCACTGGGAACAGGCAGGGACCCACAAGCTGCTGGCCAGATCAGAATCAGCAGGGAGTTGTGGAGGAAAGAGAGTGCACCCGAGATGGGCATTCTGAGCCTCAGGCCAGGGCCAACCAGAGCAAATGTGATGGTTTTGGCAGTTTCTCAGTTTCTTCCAGTTTCGACTCCAAGAATGCCCTGCTTGCTTGTCTCCTCCAGACTGGGCACCCCTGGGGCTGAGCCCGTCTGCTCTCCCCTCTCCTGGCTGGATCCCCGGTGCCTGCTCCCAAGATATGCCAACAAGTAATTAGACAAACAACCAACTGGCGCAGTAAGTAAAAAAGGCACGTGGACCTGGGTGGGAGCCAGGAAACGGATGTCTAGCTGTGTTTGGCCTTTTGCTATTTTATAAAATGCAGTTTAGAAGGTGCTGATTTCAGCTAAGGCTTCAAGGTCTGACATCATCCCTTGTTAAGCAAAAAAGAATTCTTTCCTTGGACTTCACCTTCACAAGTGACCAAAGAGCTGCTCCCCCCCCCCCCCAAACAACCCCCTGCAACTCCAGTGCCCTCACACTGCCTGCGACTGAGGCTTCCCAGACTCAACTGCCATCCTGGGGCTCCCTGACAGGCTCATTTTTGAAGACTGGCCTCCTCCAGCCTCACTTGCTAGCACCCTGCTTCCTGGGGATATGGGAGAGCAGGTGTCCTGGGCGCTGAGACACCCACACAGGGGTCCCCCAAGGGGAAGTGTGCTGGGACCGTACCTTGCCCCTGGGCTTTACTGAAAATGTGCCTACCTCCACTGTCCAGCCCACTCCCTGCTGCCAGCGGCGTGCAGGCAGAGACAGCATGCTCGGGGCGCGTTCATGCTTGGGGTGACTGGTCAGCCTTGACTCGGCCTGGAGCCCCCTCCACGCTGGCCAGTCAGGCCTCGTGGCAGCTGCACTTGGTCGGGTGTGCAGCTGACCCGAGCTCCCTCCTGCCTGCCCAGCCTGCAGCACCTCCCACAGGACACAACCTTGCCCTGCTGCCCATGGCCATGTCCTTCTCCCTTGTGGCCACTTGGCTGCCTGCAGGAGTTTCCCGCAGCAGCCCAGACAGACTGCCACATGCTAAAGTGACTTCAAACAACACAAATTTACTACCTTGCAGATCTGGAGGTCAGGAGTCCAAAATACATCTCTCCGGGCTAAGATGAAGGTGCTGGCACTGGCTCTTTCTCTTCCATTCCTAAGGACCCCTGTGAGGACACTGGGGATCACCTGGAGAGTCTCTCCATCTCAAAGGCCTTAATCACAATGGCCAAGTTCCCTTTGGTGTGGAAGGCGAGAGAGTCACAGGTTTTGGGGAGGGGTCTTCTTCTGCCTATCGCACTGCCCAATTTGACCTATCAGCACCAACATTAACCAGCAAAGGCTGATCACAAGAATCATCTTGTTCGTGTCATTTCCCCAAAGGATCAAACAGCAGGGGCTGGACCCTGACAGCAGAGGAGTCCGCATAACGGAGGAGCCGTGTGCCAAGGGCCCTGTCACCCCCCACCTCTGAGGCAGTGCCTACACCCCAGGGGCCCACTCTGGTAACAGCCTGCCCAGCTGGGGTTTCGTCCCTGCCCAGGCCTTGGCCTGACCTGGCTGGCCTTCTCTGAGGACAAGCCCTCAGCAGGGTGTTGGATTTGCAAATGCTCTCAGATGAGGGATTTTTTTTTTTTCTTTTTCAGATGAGAGACTTTTCCTGGCACTATTCTTTTTAATGGGATGTTATGAAATAATATGCCCCTTGAAGACAAGATGGAATGCAAAGGAAAGCACCAAAAATACCTAGATATGGGTATTCCAATACCTAGAGTGCTTCCAATACCTAAAGTGAGCATCCAGCTAGGTTCTTTTGCGGGGCTTGTGGGGGGCACCATCCCAGATATGCTGTTCTGTGACCTTTTTGCTCTTAGCCTACTGTCAACATTTTCTTGTGTCACCAGATGCTCTTCTGTCTAGAACACAATCTGTAACAATGTGGCGGGACTGTCCTTTCTTCTACCATACAATGCTTAGCCCGTGGCTCTGTTAGTTTTTTTCCCCGGTATAAGCAGCGCTGCCACCTGAGCCTTTTAACAACACTATGATGGCTTGCATCAGACTCCTGGCTGTGGACAAGCGGAGTCAGAAGGTGGATGGTAAACTCCAAGAAGACAAGGATGTGTCTCTCTGTTTCATGGTGTGTCCATGGTCTGAAATACCGTGGCTGTCGAACGGCCCACAGACCAGTGCACTGACAAATAAATGTGACAACTCTTAAAAAATATTGAGCTAAGTGAAAGAAGCTAGACAGGCGAGAAGACATAGTATGTGATTATGCTTAGAAGGAGTTTGAGAATAGGCACAACTGATCTATGAAATCAGATTAGTGATTGCACGGGGTTGGGGGGACAGACTCAAAAGGACCCTGTGGTGGGGATGGGGTAGCTGGTGGGGTGGTAGTGGTGGTGGCAACCTTCTGTCCTGACTGGTGTAGTATTAATAGGTGTGACACATGTGTGAAAATACCCTGAATTTAGTTGCTTATTAACAGTATTGATTCTTTTTTTTTTAAGATTTTATTTATTTATTCATGAGAGACAGAGAGAGAGAGAGAGGCAGAGACAGAGGCAGAGGGAGAAGCAGGCTCCATGCAGGGAGCCTGATGCGGGACTCGATCCCGGGACTCCAGGATCACGACCTGAGCCAAAGGCAGATGCTTTAACTGCTGAGCCACCCAAGCATCCCTAACAGTATTGATTCTTAAAGATTTCAAGTGCATTTCAGTTAACCACCCCCTGCTCTGTCCTCTCTTTGGCTTTTTCCAGGTCTTTGGCTTGATTAAAACACTTCTCTGGGATCCCTTCCTTCTCTGCTCCCCTGCTGACTGTGCCTCAGTATCCCTCCTAGGAGCACCCCTGAAGAACTAAAGAGAGTAGGACAGGTGTATAGGGACTCTCCCTGAGCCAGGAGGGCTGCTGGGTCTTAGATCTGAAACTGCCTCGGACACACAGAGAGTCAGGCGTCCAGAGCTCCAGCTGGAGCCCCGTGCTTTCTGAATCCCGGGAGGCCGGTTCCAAGATCAGATTTCTTGCGGTGCTTACAGGAAACCACCCAACCTTCCAGTGGATGGAGGCATGGGGCGGGGGGCTTCTCTCTTCTACCTTGTCCAAGGGCTTATGGGGCCTCACACGCTCTCCCTTCCTCTTTATCCCTCATCACTTACCCACATCATACTTTTCAAGCAAAATGGTCTCTTAACTCCCTTTCAAAATATGAAGAACCTTTGGGTGATTTCCCTACTAGGAGCACCTAGCTGTTCCCTGACCTTTTAAAACTGGTTTTATGGCGAGAAAGAAAGAAAGAACCCATTGTTTTATTCAAAGCTGGCTCCAAGACTTGACCTTAACGCATGGAAATGGGTTTTGGTCCAGTGATCGTTTTGCAGAATCTAAATCTGAAAATATTGTCACTTCTGATTTCAAGTTAAAAAGCATAAACATTACAATTAGCGTCTCGTCTCTTAGAGTTTGTTTTTCAGGCAATAAAAACTTTTTTTTTTTTTTGCAATAAAAACGGATCATTCCTCATGAAAAGCTTTCATTCTTTGTGAACAATCTTTGAGTTCACTAAGTGTGATAGGTTGGAAAAAGAAACTAGACAAGGCAATAAAATCCCAATAGGAAAGTCCCCGTTGATGTGATTACAGCTTGAGGGAAATAAGAGATGACACATTTAAAAGTAAACTTCTCTTTACATCATCCAATTATGCTCAGTAAAAATAAAAAGAAGCTCAAAGAAGAGGACATGTTTTCCAAATCTGCTCTTATTTCAGGCAGTTAAGAGCAGCAATGCATTTACCCTTCAAACATAATAAATAAAGTTCCTGAGTAATTGAAAAGGCTCTTCATCTCTTCTGAGATGGCATGTCCCATTGTCTGTCATGCTTCCCAATTATCACCATGAGTAATACTCCCTCACCAGGAAATTTAATTGCCATCTTACCTTGTGTAGCATTTTTTTTTCCTAAAGCAAAATTTGGGGAATTAAATCTTTGAGAATAAAACTGTTCAATCACAATAACACAATTGTGTATTAACTTTTTTCTCTCCTTGGAGTTTATAAACCTCAAAATTCCGCTCCGAGCAAAAAACCAATTTTAGAAATGAGTTAAATGACTCAGAGAAAGAAGAACATCAGATTGACTTTTTCTGCGTCCTTCCATCCGAGACGGAGTCTGAAACAAAACTCCTGACCTCTTCTTGCTCTAATAAATTTTCCAAGGAGGGGTTGAGATTCCAACTGTGCGGTGCTGGCTTCCTTCCAGAGCTTTCTAATAACTAGATGAAAACCATTATGTCTAGATGAAAACCATGCTGGGAATGGGAGCCCCTTACCTCCAACCCTTTATCTGTCACCTGAGATTTTACGGTTGATTACAGTAATTCTTGCTATTTATTTACGACCCTAATGGAGAAGCTTCCTCTTTCTGTCATCCGCTGTTCCTTTCTACAACAGCAGCAGGCTCTCCCAGTGACCTTTGCTCCTGCTTGAGCTCAGAACTTTCCCTCTCCTCCAGCTTCTCTCTTCTCTCCCCATGAGGTTTGCTTCACTGTTTCTCTGCCCAGCAGCCTCCATGGTGCACCAGAGCATTAGACCCAGTGGCCTTGGCCAAAACTCAGAGGGCCCTCTTGCGGGGTTCCCTGCTCTTGCTTCTAAATGTCCTCCTTCACCACAAAAACGTCCCTGAAATTTCTGAGCCTTGGAACGTGCACCCAGATAGCTATGAGAAGGCCAAGGGGGCTCTCGAATGCCTCCTGGTACAGCCAATTTCTCCCTCGAAGACAGTGGTTCCAGGTTGGGCAGAACTGTCTCCTCGTGGTTGTCCTGGAAATTACTGGAGTATTTTGGGCTTTCACAATGACTGGGGGTGTGGTGGGCACGGTGAAGGTTGCCGTGGGGACTGAATAGGCACAAGGGCAAGGATCAGAGGTTCTAGATGTTTTGCACTGCAGGGGACAGTTTTTTTTTTTTTTTTTACAACAATGAACTGTCATACATCCCCATTTTGGGGGAATGTCTCATTAGAATTCACGTAGGTAAAAATTCATTATTTGAGCCTGGACCTAACTATACACAAATGCAAAGTATCTCATGTGTGCTTTTCCACATATTGGGGATTTTCCTGGGTACCAGTACTATGAAAACCAAGGGAAGAGTATACATTGTTTTGTTCAGAACTTTATCAAAAGCTGTTCACCGTGGGGTGCCTGGGTGGCTCAGTCAGTTAAAGCATCTGAACCTTGGTTTCAGCTCAGATGTCGATCTCAGGGCCGTGAGCTCAGTGCCATTCTGGGCATGGAGCCTACTTAAAAAAGAAAACAAGATAAAAAAAAAAGCTGTTCCCATGGTCTCATTGCCAATGGCAACACATTGTTTGTGGTACGAGTTGCCAGTTCAGTACACCTGTATCAGGTGCATTTGTTAGGGTTGCTTTCAAGCCAACATCTGGCTACCTCATTATGAATTCTGTTGTGGTCTCACATGAGCACCCACATATTGAAACACACAGTATTTTACTACCAATTACTTTCTTTGTATTTCTCATTTATATTTCAATTAGGGCATCCTACTTTGAAATTATATGTGTAAGTGGATGATATTATCTATAATTTCCATTTCAGGGCAATAAAGGGGGTATTACAAATCATTTACTGTAAAAAGTGGGCACTGGATCTGAAAGAGTGGAGAACAGAGCACTTGGAAGCCTCTGTTCACTTGCTTGTGTATTTGTTCACTGGTCCTCACTCGCCCAGTACACACTCGCTGCCTGAGTGCCTTGTAGGTGGGGATGAGGGGCTCACTACGCATTCAGGGTTGCTCTGATGGGCCCAGGGGCTGTGGGGCCTCTGGGTCGGATGTGTGCTTGTGTGTGATAGAAGGACAGTCCTCCCCCACTGAAACTGAGACATGCTGCCCCTCAAGGGGAGGGGGGGAAGGATGGGGTGGGGGCAGGGGGCTGTGCACAGGAGGTGGTCCTGGGCCTGGCAGCCTGCTCTGGGACCTCCTTTGCATGCTCTCCTGCCTGGATACTTCCAGCAGCCTCCTGTCTCTCTCTTTCTAGTTAGTTTATATTATAAAAGCCTTATGTCATACTTCTAACATCACTATCTTCTATGATTTTACCTTGACTCCTCTTTTAGTACTTACTTTTGATACAGGGTGGGGAGTGTTCTGGGAAGCCCTGACCTCCAGCGGTAGTTCTGCCTTTCCTTTGGGGTACATAAGGCAGTGGGAGTGATCCACTACAGTCCCCCTCCAACCTTGCTTGCTTCCCCCCCAGTAACTCTGGAAACCCCCTCTAGAGATGCTTTCCTGCTTCCACCTGCCCCTAACCGTGTACCCCCCAGAGAAGTCTCCCCTAGCCCTCACCCAGCCACAGGGATGTGCCCAGGCCTCTATTCTTATGACCAGCCATGACTGAAGTCTTTATCTTAGCTGCCTTTTTGTTTTGCCTCCCTTGTGCTTCCTTTTAAAGCAACAGCATTAGCATCCATGTAAGAGGGTGGTTCCTGGACATCCAGCCAGTGTGCTTGGTGTCACGGCCAGGATGTCGGCTATGGGGCCGTGGACCACAGAGGGTATCTTCCACTCACTAGCTCGACCTATCTGCACTTTCACACACCAAGGCAGCCTAAAACGAGGGCCGTCCACACCCTGCCCTACTCATCCTTCTTCCATCAGCATTGACAGCTGTGTGCAGGCTTCTCGCCACTGAGACCACCCCACACGGGGCTAACCCCAGTTTCCTCAGGCTGGGGTTAATCCATAGACAGTGGGATGGAGGGCATTAAATTAATACTCACCACCTGGCAATAACTCAGCTGCCTTCCTGCTGATTTTTGCCCACCTCTGGGCCTTAAGGGTGCTGTTAGGAACAGACCTTGAAATGACCTCTTTCACCTGAGCAGGGTAACCTGGTGAAAGCCACACACACCGCGTCCCAGCATCAGCAGGCAGAGTGACAGCTTAGGGATAGAGAGCCACTTGTGCCCATGGCAGGGAGGACTCCATCACTGCCCCGTGGGGACCCAGTCAAAGTACATCCTGAGCTGGACTCTGAGAGTTGCTGTGGACCTCCAAAGCTGAGTTCTCTTGGACGGGGGAAGGGGCATGCTGGTCACCAGTGACATCCACTGTCACAAGACCTGCGACCCCAGGGGAGCACCAAGTGTGCTTCCATCAGACAGGGACCCTGTGGGTCTAGGTGGCAGTGGGAAGGAAAGAATCGGGCACGGGGGGTCTCCAGCTCCTGCTGAGCCCTGATCTAAGCGAGACTCCACTGCCCCCCAGCAGGAGCCATCCCTCCTGATGCCCATTAGCCAACGGCGTTTGGGAAATTGTACAGTTTCAAGACAGGCGCTTAAATGAGTCCTGAGGGAGATGGTACCTTCTTTTTTTTTTTTTTTTAGCCACTTAATTGAATATGTGGCAGTAAATCTTTTAGTCTTCTTTTAGCATTTACAATTTCAATTTACTCCATGGATTTTTGTGCTCAACTCCCAGTGAAAATGAGCATTTGTGCCAAAAAGCTTTTAATCAACCGTTCTCAAAATGTCAGTCCCCCTTATCTCCAAAGCCCAATGAAATCTTCGTGCCTATGGTTTTAAAAATATATTCTGTGTATCCCATTTCTCCTTTTAGTTTCTAGCATCCTTTATCATGGTCTAATCAGAGTCATGTTTGATGTTCATCCTTCTCTTAATCTACTCAGATTTCTTCTTACGGTGAACTTTCTGCTTTGGTCTGGTTTCGCTGGTCTATTAAGATTCTCTGCGGCCACTGCCTCTGGGATGAAGATACGCTTCTGTGGAAAGCCCTCGCAAAGCCCTCTATTTTAGCACACGGAAGGTTAATTGCCCGGTCTTTAATTAAGTCAGTCATTTTTCTTTCGCATTGTTTGTGGAACTCCATAATGAATGAAGCCATAAACCTGTCCTCTTTTTATGAGGGGTCTGAGTTTTGAGCGTGCTTGCTTACTCTTTTTCCAAAGACTGGTCATGGCAAAAGCCAATTTCAAAAAGACTCCTTAATGGAAAGAAATAACTTGAGGGAATTTAATGGCGAGTATTTTATTTAGCGCGTTTTAGGAAAGATGCTTTTTAATACTTTTGTGACAAAGCGGAAGAGGACTTCGGCTAAACCACCGGCCTGGTGGGACCGCCAAGGCAGGATGTCCCTTCCTGAGGGTGAGACACACAGGTGGTATCAGGCTGCCCCGGGCCTTCCCCCTCATCTCCGGGCACTGCTGTCATGCGAGCGGCCACCAGGGGGCAGCATGCCCCCCACCTACTGATTTGCTAATCACACCCCTGCTGCCCTGACCCCCTGCACAGGGCAGTGATGTTCTCCCATCGATTTCTCCCTGGCCCTCTGATTTCCGATGAGCCTAATCAGCTGGGCAGTCTTCAGCTCTTGCTCCTTGATTTGTCAGGAGGATGAGTTATCTGAGCGGATGCTCTCTGTGATTTGTAGGTTGGAGGCCTCGGCTGTACTGCTGTGACCTTTTCAATATTCTGTTATTAGATGGGCTGGCCATTTCGACTTCCTCCTGAACAAAGTGTCTTCTACATGTGCTGAAGAGGGAGAATGGCCAGTTAATCAGAACACCCAACGCTGAAAAGGTCGAACCAGGGCTGTGGGTATTAACATTCACCCTCTGTATTAGCATCTTGCAGCCCGCATAACTCGTAACCTGCAGGGTCCAGTGGGACCAGGTATGTGGATGACACTCAGCCCTCAGATCCTCTCATATCCTACAACAAAAGGACTGCTCCTCCAGTTCTTACTCCAACTTTATGGGCAACTCAGACTCCCTACCATGTTCTACGGGGCCCCATCCATCTGGGCTCCTGGGGCCTTTCCTGACCTTCACCTCTTGCCCCTATTTGCTTCACTTCTAATGCTCTAGTCACAGTAGCCTTTCCGTCCTTGAGTATGCCAAGCTCCTTCCGGTCTCAGAACCTTTGCACATGCTGAGTCTTGGCTTGGATCTCTTTTTTCCCCAGATTTTTGCTAGACTGCCTCCTTCTCAACATTCAGTTCTCAACCCAATGTTATCTCCTTACAGAGGACTTCCCAGGATACCGTAGTCATGAAACTCCTCATTGAAAGTTAAGAGTCTTTATCATCTACCATGTTTGTTCATGTGTCTATTCTCTGTCTTGCTGTACTCAAATACAGGCAACTCAAGGGCAAGGACACTGTATCATGGTCACCACTGTACCCCTAGTGCTTGGCACAATCACAAGTACACAGCAGGTCTTTAATAAATGCTCATTGACTGTTATGGACTGAATGTCCGTGTCTTCCCCAAATCCATATGTTGAAGTCCTAACCCCATGTGATATAATTTGGAGGTAAGGTCTTTGGGTGACAATTAGGTCATGAAGGTAGAGCCCTCATGAATGGGACTGGTGTCCTTATAAGAAGAGACACAAAAACTTGCTCTGTTTTTCATCACCTGAGGATATAATGAGATGGCCATCTGTAAACCAGGTGCCCTCTCGAGTATAGGATCTGCTGTAACTTTGACCTTGGACTTATAGCCTCTAGAACCATGAGAAATACATGTTGTTGAAGCTACCTAGTCTCTGGAAATTTGTTACAGTTGCCTGCACTAAAACAGAATGAAAGTAACAGTGCACATTATTAAAAAATAATCCCATAATTCAGACTCCTCACTGGTCACGAAAAAGTTTTTTTCTGCCTGCTTTCCCAAGCCTCCTTCCTCACCCCTTCTTGGGAAGTCCCACAGCACATGCTCTTGTGACGCAGAGGTCAGGCGGATTCCAGCACCAGAATTTTGACTCATGGCAACTATTCATTCAAAGGAACAAATGATTAATCTAAAATAGAAGTTTCTAATACATGTACAGGGCAGCAGTGGCATCTATACCAATGAAACCATTTTCAAGATCCCAGATTTGAACTTAGGCCTACTTCAAGTACACACTCTAGCTTGAAATCTCCTTTTGCCACAAAAAAAAAATCTTACAAGTTGGCTTTACTTAGTTTTTTGGTGCAGGGTCTTTTAATGCTGGTCAATGATACACTTAAACTTGGACTTAAAATGAAATGTTCAAGCCAAATACGAGGATGAGAGGGAACCACTCTGGAAATTCAGCACCCTCCCCTGTAGGCCTGTCCTGAGGGTGACTGTCTCTTTGGGCAGACTCCAGTGGAGCACAGGCATCCGTCTTTCTTGGAAAAGCTCAGCTCATGACTGGAGAGTGATGAGCAGACCTGACTGCACCCCTGTGTAAGGCAGCATGAGAAGAGCAGATGCCAAGATGCCCAGGATCATGGTGACTGTAGACTCAGTCCAGCCTGCCACGCAAGGTCCAAGGGCCCGAGCTACATATCTATATCCCCAGAAGGGGCAGCAAGACTTTTTTTAATACTACCTAAAAATGTGTGAGGTTGGAAGTGTTGTCTCTGAAACAAGGTGAAAGCTCTTGGCCCAGGATGTCTCCCTTCAGCCCTATGGTAAACAGAGAAATGGCCACACTGCATGTTTTATTCTTACAAGTTTTTTAAAGGAATCGAACCAAAGCATCGCAGAGAGGCCTGTGTTATTTTGATTCCACTGCAATCAGGTGTGGGTTTGCAGGAGTGCCACAGGGAGTGCCGGCCTGGCCTACGGCGTCTCCCTGGGGTGCTGCCCCAGTAGATTCCCCTGTGCAGTGGGCAGAAGCTTAGGAAGAGCCAAGGCTTAGCTGTCCTACCCTGCCGAGCTCCTCTCACCGTGGGGCAAAATATGTTACCAAGTGCAAGGAATCAGGGCTCCCTGCCACTGCAGGGGTTTTCTTCATGGGCCACACCAGGGGTTCAGAACCTAAGATCAGGCATAGCAGAAGAGGAGATTAAAGCTAATGGTTTTGAAGGACCTGCCAGCCCTGATCCAAGAGAGAGAACAAATCAGACATAATTCGACAGGTGACCTGGGAGGTACCCGAACAGAAACCTCACTCAAACTTCACTCAGTACCTTGTGTTTGGCTGGCTGGCTGGACTTGGCTCTCCATGCTGTGCTGTAGATAAACTTGGACTCACACGTGGGATGGAGACCCCAGACCTGAGACCCTGATGGAACCAAGAAACCATCTTGTCGGAACCCCTCATCGAGCAGATGGAAACTACAGTGAAGGATTAACTTTGCCTGAGAAGAGTCTGGCCTAAGCTACCCCGCTTCTGGGAGGTGATCTCTGAGCCCTGAGAATGTCCTGCCTGCTAAGTGTCTTTGTGGACTTGAGGGCTTTGGGCCACATCAGATAGTCCACGTTAGCAATGCAACTTATGGTGTGGCTGGAGAGTGGAGGGGGCGTGTGAGCTACGCACCTATCAGGGCAGCCCCTGATAGGTTGGAGATGGGGGTTAGCCATGTGGGCAGTCAGCCATGCCTATGTCACTGAGCCCCAATAAGATCTTTAGATACCGAGACTCAGGTGAGCTTCCCTGGTGGCAATATTCCATGTGTGTCATCACACATCACGGCTAGGAGGGAAGCAAGCATAGTATGTGTGACTCCCTGTGAGGGGAAAGTTGGAAGCTCTGAGCTGGAACTCTCCTGGATCTTGTCCTATGTTCTTCTTCCCTCTGCTGACTTCAATCTGTATTTTTTTTTTTAGATTTTATTTATTTTGAGAGAGAAAGTGCACATATGAGACAGTGAGAGAGAGCATGAGCAGAGAGGAGGGAGAAGCAGACTCCCCGCTGATCAGGGAGCCCTATGTGGGGCTTGATCCCAGGACCCTGGGATTATGACCTGGGCTGAAGGCAGACGACTCAGACTGAGCCACCCAAGAGCCCAAATCTGTACGTTCTTGCTGTCATAAACTATAACCGTGAGTGTAATGGCTTTTCTGAGTCCTGGGAGCCATGGCAGCAAATTATCAAACATAGGTGTAGTCTTGGGGGCTCCTAAACTTGCAGCTGGTATCAGAAATTAGGGAAGTCTTGAGGATTATCTAGGTCTATAGAAATTGAGACCTAGAGAGCAGAAGGGAGAACCAGGAGAGAACCAAGGCCTCCTGATGCCCAGGTCAGTTCCCTGGCACCAGGAGGGGGATGGCATGCAGATACCTGGGCCAGGGAGCTAATACACACCAGGACAGACCCACTGGCCAGAGTCCCTATAATCTGGCCCTATAGTCAGCTATGCCTTGGCCCTGCCATCAGATGTATCTGGACCCTGTAAGCCAATGTCCCCTAGATCCATTCCCTATGCCCCAACTGTGGTCACATCGTTAGGGCTTGTCACCTGGCCCATTCTAATTATTTTATTTCACTGAGTGAAGATCAACTGGCAGGCCAGTGTTGTTCCTGATGCCAATTGGCTTTTTCCGTAAGAGGGGATTTTCTGGCAGACAGTGCTCCAGCAATTGTGTTTTTCTCATAGTAGGAAAAGCAATCTTGAACCAGATATAGGTCGTCATGCCAATAGATGGAGAAGCTATGGACACTGGCTCCCAGGCTGACTTGGGCTCCACACAGGGATCTGGCAAGCATACTTGCATGTGGCCTGCTGAATACCACCAGCCTCCAAGCTACCCAAGACTGCCCTTTCCTTGTTAATGTTAATCTTGTTATATTTTCCCAAGCTCAGTCCTTACCTGGCATTTGAGAATTGGCTCAAGAGAATCATGCCTCTTAATAAAACAAGAGGTCAAATATGTAAGTTGTTGCATATGGCAGCAGTGTCTTGCTCATGTGCTGCAAGCACCATCCCTCCATCAGCCATCTCCCTGGGGCTCGTGGCTCCTGGGGCTCCTCAGCAGAACCTGGCCAAGACCTACACTGAGACATCAAATGCTGCTCACAACAGGGTCCTGCAATGTCCTGGTGAGAGTGGTTGGACAAAACATGCCAATCCCTCATTGCACAGAAGGAGAAAATGATGTCACGTGCCAAGAGTAGGGTGGGTGTAGGTTTGTTCTAAATCATGACCCTGTGAGGTTAGAACACCAAAGCCCAGTATCCAGCCCAGCTCAGCAATTCCCACCATCTTGGAACCTGCTTTCTTATTCTCTACAAACACCTCAGCTTAGGTTGGGGTCCCACTCTGATAGGTGGGTGCCTCCTACCTGGGGAGATTTTGAAGACTCCAATTGGCACACTGGGCCTGAAATGGCACCACCAAGTGGTACTCATGCCATGAAGTTTCCTGGGTAGGCTCTCAGTCACTGAGTCACTTTGCATCAAAAGCAGGGCTTTGTGAACACATCAGATATGCGCTCCCCCCCACTCACCTTCCACCCCTAGAGAGTCTTAGAGCTGAGGGCAGAGCTGTGGTGGCAAGGACAGAGGACACTAAGTTTTGAGAGGTATGAGGGTGTCACCTCTATCTCCAGGGGAGGGTGAGGCCCTGCTGGTCAGTCTCTTGTTAAGGCGGGTCCCGTCTCTTTGCCTTTCCAACCCAACACCATCCTGCTGGATTCCAAGCCCACCTCTCTAGGAAGTTTCCCTGGACCTCCTAGTGCTCACTCTTCCATATCCTTTGACTCTCACTGTGTGTATGGTCAGCACCCTATAGCCCTCTCTTGGTAAGCATCCTCTTGAATCATGCCCTAATTATTTTCTGTCTGCCCCAGTGAGGCTCTGAGCTTTTCGTGCAAAGGAGGAAATTAGTTACTACCAAAAGTTCTCAGCTTGAGGCCTAGGGAATTACAAGATAACTTGGCCAGTGCAGCTGCGGTTGGCAGGCTGGGCAATAGGTAATGAGACAGGGCTGAGGCTGACTATCCCAGCCCTGCTGCTTGCCAGGGACAGCCCCGTCACTTGGCATCAGACTCCAAGGCCAGTCTCACTGGACTGAATCATCCGGAGGATTTAATGGCCAGAGTTTTCATTTTTTGGAACAATAGCCATGGGCCTCACTGAAAGCCTGCTGAAGGATGCCCAAAAGCAAAGAGGGCCTGTCCTAGCCCCAGAGAGATACAGGAGATGTCTGCGTCCAGGGTGAGCTGGGGCTGTCAAGGCTCTGTCTGGGTAGGGTGTGTGAGGACAGGCTGGGGAGGGAGCCTCAGGGGCCTTGGAAGCCTGGCCCGTAGGCAGCATCAGGGTTTGGGCCATGTAGTTTCAACAGCTCCAGCTGGGGGGAAATGTGAAATAAGGCAGTGCTGTGGGAGGCATAAGAGACTGGAGGGGGTCATGTGCTGAGGCAAGTGGCTAGTGAGGGGCTCCAAGCTCGCTTTGGCCCTCAGAGATGGCAGTGATGGCTCTTGGGATGGGCAGAGGGAAGAAAGCCAGAGGTCAAAGGAAGACCCATCCAAGCCTTAAGTAACAGAGAAAGACAAGTGAGGGATGCCCGAGGAGAGGCTAAGCCAACCCAGTGGTAAGAGGCTGCTCTCTCAGCTGATATGACTGGGTGCACACTGGGACTGCAGCACAGAAGATGCTCCCCTGGTCCAGTACCACACTGGGCTCTCAGGATACCTGGATAGCCTTGGACAAGTTTCCCAGGCTGGGCCTTTGAAGGACTGGGGCACAGTGGCTTGAACATCCTAAGGTACTCAGAGGAGCACCATTCCCCAAACCATCAATACAGGCCAGACCTGAGGGTCTTTGTGAGAGGAACCCACCAGGCCTGAACCTCTGCATCTGCTGACCAGGTAAAGCCCTGCCCACATTTCAGGGCTCCCCAGAAGGTGGCCATGCTTCCTGTCTGCCCTCACAGCAGGTGGTACTCCTGGCATTGAACATGTCTGCTCTGAGGAACCACCCCCCTTGTACTTCACATATAATTTAAAGCCAGGGCTGGTTAGTGCCCCAAAAGCCCCCATGAAAAAAAAAACATAAATAAAAACAAAATAAAACAAAAAAACCCCCAGCACAGTTGAACAGGTCCTCAGGTCTAGGGAGAACATGGGACTCCTGGTAGCAGGTGAGGCCTGTCTGGGAGGTGAGAAGCTGCCCAGGCATCCCGATGGCAGGACTGCCACAGTCTGCACAACCCAAGAAGTTCCTGGGGGGTGGGGGGGAAGCCTCCCATCCATTTGAGGAGCTGCAGAATAATATAGAAGGTGGCAGATGATTCCTGCCCATGAATGTCAGGGGAAGACAAGGGAATGTCATCTTCCTGTTTGTTCTCAGACCCCTTTGAAGTGTGATGGGAAAAGATGTCCACACATGACACCAGGTTTTGTTTGCTATGGGAGCACAACTTAAATAGACTGATCGGGGCTTGAGAAACACTGAGGTCCAGCTGTGCCAGTTGGAGCAGATGCCTGGTGGCCACCCCTGGCAACAGTGGCAGCCATCCTTCCTGGTGCAAAAATCCTCCCCCTCTCCCCTGACGGATGTAGCCTTACAGCCTCCACTCAGGCCTTCCCAGGGACAGGAGGCCCATTCCTGTCATGTGGAGAGCCCCAGTGGTTGGAAGGCTCCCCACTTTACGGTGGAAACTGCCTCCAGGGAGGAGGAGATGAGATTCACACCACTGACAAGCATTCCTCGCCACCCTGCCACAGGCCCAAGACCTGCCTGCTGGGGGCCTAATATCCCGCATCAATCACACTTCCAGGCCAAGGCCCTTCATGCTTAGAGACAGTTTCCTCATGTCTCCTCCCAGGGAGACAGCACTTCACGGTGAGGTTCTGGGGACTCCTGGGCAAATCTACACTGTTGTTTTTTACTGTCCCATAGGATAAAGTTTCCAGACTGTATGCAACACTAGCTCTCCTTCCTGGAGGCCACCTACTTGGCCGAATCTCCCTGGACACAACTCAGCCTGGTCTAGCGGCTGCTCAGTGCACGGTACCCTCTGCCTCGAGGTCCCTATGGGGAATGGGTCACCACCCCCATAGGCCAGGCCTGCTGGCCACCATCCACCAGGCCTTCCAACGACCTCTCCTGGAGCCACAGGAACCCAAGCCTCCAGGCTTCCAAGCAGGGACTTTGAAAGGTGGGGAAAAAGCCAACAAAGGCAGTTATCAAAATTCCACATAACTTTGGAGCTGTTCCAAGTAACACTTACAGCGGGAATAACACCAGCCGGGAGGAAAGTCAGGCGTTAGTATGTTAACATCACTTACGCTAATGGACAAGGCACTCTCCCCAGACCTCTGGAGGGTTCCAGGAATCTGCATTTCAAATGTGATGAGCTACAGTAGAAAAGGGGACTTCCAGTGGGGAGAAATGGAAATTCAGGACACTGACAAGCAGGGCACTGTCTCTAATTGTGTCCAGAGGGAGGGTGGCTCCTGGTTTCACATTCTCCCACAGCCTCCCCCACAACATGGAAACAGGGCAGCTGGCCTTCCAGGAAGGGATGCAAGTTGTAGGAATTGCTGCTGGGGCTCTGAGGCCAGTGACTTCCTTGCTGCATTCACAAAGTCACGCAGGGAGCTAGCTACCTGTGCCTTAAATTCTGGGCCCTGGGACATTACGGGGATTGGGAGGGGTTGTGCCAGTGGCTAATCCTCCTTGAAACATGTCTTGAGTGATGATGTGATGTCTATCACTTAACAGGGCCATGCAGGAGGGTTCTGGAATGAGCTGTTCGTAGACTAAGAGCCCCACTGTGTGTGCACAGGAGAGGAAATCAGTGTGAATAAGCAGCAGTGCCAAAATGAGAAGGGGGTGAGCTGGAATATTCTGCTTCTATGGCCAAGCCAGTTTACACAGAAACAGCCCACTGCACTGGCTCCTCTGCTGTGTCTCCACAGAGAAGCTGAGACATCTTAGTGGTCAGAGGGTGATGCAAAGACAAATCCCATGGGGTCTTAATGACTTCGCTCAGGTTGGAACAGTCCTGACATAGAGCAACCACGAGTCTGGGAGGCTGGCCCCAAGTTGAGCAACCATGAGGGATGGACTGCATGACTCCCACCGTCTCTGTGTGGGAAGCCCCACTTCACAGCCTGTGCCATACCATTCACCAGGGGACGGTGCCCCTCGGTCCCCTGGTGTGGAGCACCAAGGCAGGTGGCCAGCACCTGAGTAGTAGATGGTCCCTGAAACATTAGCATGAACTTTCATCTGGCTCTGCCTGCCATGGGATCCATTTCTCCATGTTGGCATCAATAAAGCTGTTCACAGAGTTTCAGAGTCATCCCCCACCCTTTGGGCAACTCGAGAAGTCTCTTCCGTGAAGCTCTATCTGCCTCCTGCAGTAAGCATACCAGCAGCACGGCATCTGCCAGACTCGGAATGGAGGCCTTTGGGCAAGGGAACACTGAGCCTACCCCTGGGTGGTAACTTAGGTACTTCCTAGGCTCTGGGAAGATGCTCTCATCCTCTCCTCCCCCAATGGCAGCAAGCTCAGGCAGCAAGCTCAGGCTACTGGCGTGGGCACAAAGAAATTTACATCATAATTAAAGGCAGTTGTGCAAATTTCTCCTATTCAGTCATTCTGGAGACCATTATTCACACTACATTCTCTTTGGAGGAGGGCCCATGTAAGTGGTAGAGCTGAAGAGAGGAGGGCAGGGTCTGAACAAGGAGCCTGAGTCTTGGGCACATGGATACTTTACCAGGGACAAACTCTGAATCAGCATTCCTCCTCCGTACAAGCAGGGTGTGCAGAAGGAATGGCCTTTCAATATTTTCCCTTCTGGATGGGAATAGTGGCAGCACCACCATCCAGGTTAAATAGGATCCCCGTTTCAACAACTCAGACCTATGGCAGGGCTGGGTAGTGTGGGGCCGGATAGTTTAGCTTTGGAAGAAACTTGGAGGCCATGAGAATCACAAGTCAACCATCAGAAATGAGTAGGGTCCCTTTCATGAGGGAGCTGGCACATAACCTAACCAAGCACAAGATTTTAAAGATGTTTATATGAAAGAGAATGACAGGGTTGTTTTGATTTCTGCACCTCTGCCTTTCCTGAAGGAGTTCTCTCCTGACTTGGCGTGCAGTGACCTCCTGCATAACTACGCTCTGTCCCACTGGGGCCACAAGCCTTCTTTTCCCAAGAAAGTGATGGTTTGGCTTATTTAGTGAAGAGATCAGTTTACCAAGTACTGTTCTGGGGGTGTATGGATATATACACATAAATGAAGAAATAGCCCTAAAGTTATATACCAAAACATATGATCCTCTCGTATAGTAAATATATTTTATTTTTCTCTTTTGTGTTTTTCTTTATTTCTTAAATTTCCTGCAAATAATGAATACCTTTGTAATGAGAAAAACAACAGTAAAAAGAAAACAACAGTGGTTCTTAACAAAAAAACAAAAAACCCAATCAAGGTTTCCTGCCTTGATCGCAACAGCAAAGCCTCATTTTATTTCCCCATTGTCAGAAAAATAGCTGGAAAGTTGATGGAGGCATGAAAGGAAACAAACTGGTTAGTAAAAATGGATGGGGGAACTTCAAAGTAGGTGCGCCTGTGTCAAAAATGTACCTTCTTCTATTCCTGCCCTTGTTGGGTATAGTGGATGCCTCAGAAACAGCTACCCAAAACATCTGGATTTCTGTCATGTCTGGATCAGTAATAGACTCTAAGGTTAATTTCTTTCTCTCATTGACAAAATTTAAAGTGAGATCAATCCTGGTGAGAAAGAAGTGGAGAGAGTAGCAACTGTTACAAGTTTCTGAGAGATCATGGCCTGGGGAGTAGATATACCATTTGTATCAATTGATATTCAGATCTAAACAAGTGGAGATAGATACTATGTTGACACATTAAAATATATAGTTGTGTAAAGATACTAGTTCACCCCAAACTGACCCAAAGATCCAAGGTAATGCAAATCAAATTTCCAAGAGAGTGTGTGCATACATGCTTGTGTGCATGTGCCCAAGTGTGCACACAATTGAGAAGCTGATTCCACAATTTATAGATACATGCAAAGAGCCAAGGACAGCTAGAGTGCTCTCGAAGAGGAAGAACAAGGGCTTTCCCTATGAGATATCAAAACTTACTAAAGCTCTAGTGGTGGGGTACTGGTATAGGAGTAGCTCGACTGAACATAAGAAAGCATGCCACAATAGGGCCCTGAAAATATGAGCATTTGCTATAGGGCAGAGATGTTATTGCAGATCCCTGGGGGAATAGATAAACCTTTTAATAAATGATGTAGGCACAAATTGGGATCCATATAAAAAAAGGCTTGTGCTTTATACCATTCACCAACTATTACTTCTAGGTAGACTAAAAAAATAAGCAAACTAATTCCACTTCTGTAACGATGGCGTAAGAAGTTCTATAGACATTCTTCTTGGGGAAACAACCACAAGTGGTAAAATGACTAAAAAACCTAAACACCAACCATTTTAAGTGCCTGGAAATTGTCCTAAACACATACAACACATGAACTTTTTTTTTTTCAAGAATATCTACTAAATTCAGTAAGAACCCTGAGAATTTTACTTGAGCCACAACTTGCTTACTGTCCCCTACCCACTCTCGTTGGGAGTGGGCCAGGAGACAGAGCCCCTGGGTTCCTATCTCCCAGTGAAGGCCTATAACATCTCCCTGTGAGAGTAGGACCTGAACATTTCTCATGAAACCAGAAAGGGCTAAATTACAAGCAAGGGCAGCTAAAGAATGTGAGGGTCTCTGCTTATATTCAGCCTTGGCTCATAGCATGGAAGCCCTACTACTGGCAATGCCGGTGAAAGATACTGGGATCTCAAATGCCCTCCCCACAGCTCACTCCCAGGACAGAGATTTCAGTCCAGGAGAGGCAAGCTGAGAAGATCAGAGGCTGCCATCCTTACCTAGTATTCTGGCTCATAAACCAGGGGTGTCACTCTGAGACAACCGGGTCACTATCTCTGCCCCAAGCTCTGGAGCAGTTCAGAGATTTTGTGCAGGGGAGAAGCAGGCTTTATAAATGGAGAGGAACTGACTTTATTTGGAACAGAATACAGAAGTTCAAGCCTAAGGGTGCTCTTGTAACAATGGAGATTTTGGTGATAAATGATCAAGAGGAGGCTCATGGCTCTAGGAAGACAATGAGCTAGACTGCAGGTCATCTAGTTTACAGGGAAGAAAATAAACAAAGCAACAATGAATACAGCCTCAGAGAAATACGGAATACCAGCAAGCCCATCAATGTATGTATGATGTACATACAATGTATGTATGTATGATTCTCCCAGAAACAGGAGACAGAGGAGGGACATAAACAAGATTCAAAGGACTAATGAAAACTTCCTAAATTGGATGAAAAACATCAATCTACACATCCAAGAAACCGAACAAGCTTCAAAAAAGATAAACACAAAGAGATCCACACTCAGATGCATCATAGAAAAATGCTGAAAGACAAAGAGAAAAACCTAAAAGCACCAAGAAAAAAATAACTCATCAGTCACAGCAGAACCCTCAATATGATTAACAGCTGACTTCTCACCAGAAGCAACAGAGGCCAGAATGCAAGGGGGTGACATATTCAAAGTGCTAGAAGAAAAAGGAAACTGTCAACAAAGAAGGCTAAAGCCAACAAAACTATTTTTCAAAAATGAAGGGAAAATAAGGATATTCCCAGACAAACAAAAACTGAGATAACTTGTTGCTAGCATACTCATATTATAAAAAGTACTAAAGGAAGCTCTTTAGGGTGAAAGCAAGTGACCATAGAAGGTAATTTGAATCTACACACACACACAAAAAAAAAACAAAGAGCACTGGTGAAAGTAATCATGTAATTATACAACACAGGGCAAATGTATATTTCTTCTCCTTTCTTGTCTTAGCTGATTTAAAAATCAGCTGTATGAAACAGTATGTATATAATTATATTGTTGGGCCAACAAAATATAGAAATATAATACACTTGACAAAAACAACACGGGAAGTGGGTGGGTAAGTGGCTGCAAAACTGTATTGGAATAAGAAAAGGATGCCAAATGGTAACTTGAATCCACAGAAACAATGAAGAGAACCAGAAATGATAAATAAAAAGATGTATATAACAAATTCTATAAATATATACTTTTTCTCCTTTTCTTTTCTCTCAGTTTGTTAATTTTTACTTATTTATTTTTAAGGATCTTATATATTTGAGAGAGAGTGAGAGCACAAGCAGGGGAAGGGCAGAGGGAGAGGGAGAAGCAGATTCCCCAGTGAGCAGGGAACCTGACACCAGGCTGGATCCTAGGACCCTGGGATCATGACCTGAGCTGAAGGTAAACACCTACCTAACTGGAGCCACTCTGGTACCCCTCATTGTTTGTATGTTTGTTTGTCTTAGAGAGAGAGAGAGATTGAGAGAGAGAGAGAGAGAGAGAGAGCGTGAGTGAGAGAGAGCAAGCACAAGCAGGAAGAGGAGGAGCAGAAGGAGAGGGAGAGAGAGAATCTTAAGGAGGCTCCATGCCCAGTGCAGAGCCTGATATGGGGCTCCATCTCATGACTCTGAGATTATGACCTGAGCCAAAATCAAGAGTCAGATGCTTAACCAACTAAGCCACCCAGGCACCCCCTCTCAGTTTATTTAAAGTAATAATTATGACAACATATTATTGGGTTTGTAACATAGATGTAATATGTACAACAATAATAGTGGAAAATTCAGAAGAGGAAACAGAGGTATATAGGAATAATGTTTCTATTTCTTACTGGAATTTAGTATGAGTCTGAAGTAGATTCAGATATATTAAGATGTATACAGTTAGCCCTACAGCAACCACTAAGAAAATAACTACAGAAAAATAGTAATATTTCATTAAAGAACTTAAAATATTACACTAGAATATTCATTTAATGCAAAAGAAAGCAATAAAAGAGGAATTGAACAAAACCTAAAACATAAAAAACAAAGTAAAATGTCAGATGTAAATTTAACTATATCAATGATAATATTAGGTGTAATAGATTAAGCAATCCAATCAAAAGGCAGAGATTGTAAAGTAAACATGCTGCCTAATGGAGACATACCTTAGAATTAAACACACAAAGAAGTTGAAAGAAAAAGAATGACAAAAGAAAGTATAAAAAAGCCAAAGTGGCTACACTAATTTCAGACAAAATAAACTTCAGTTCAAAATAAAACAGGGGCTCCTGGGTGGCTCAGTGTGTTATGCATCTGCCTTCAGCTCACATCTGCCTTCAGGGTCCTGGGGTTGAGCCCCACATCGGGCTCCCTACTCAGTGGGGAGTTGTCTTCTCCCTCTGCCCCTTTATCCCCACTTGTGCTCTCTCACTGTTTCTCTCTCAAATAAATAAACAAAATCTTTAAAAAATAAAACAAAAACCTTTGAAACTAAAGGATGTTACTAGAGGTAAAGAGGAGAATTTTATAATGATAAAAGTATCAATTCATCTGGAAAATTTCACAGTTATAAACATATGCACCTAACAAGAGAGCCTCAAAATACAAGAAGCAAAAACTGACAGAATTGAAGGGACAATTCAATAGTAATAGTTGGCAACTACAATACTCACTTTTAATAATGGAAAGAACCATGAGGCAAAAGACACACAATGAAACAGAACACTTTGACAACACTGTAAACCAATTAGACCCAGTAGAACTCTATAAAAAATTCCATCCCAAAACAATGGAACACATATTTTTCTCAAGTGTATGTGGATATTACACTAGACCATAAAAAAGGCTTAATAAATGTAAAAGGACTGAAATAATATATGTTCTTCTACTTCAATAGAATTAAATTAGAAATCAATATAAAAAATAAAATTTGGGAAATTCACAGATACATAAAAATTAAATAAAACACTCCTAAAGAATCAACAGGTCACAGAAGAAATCATGAAGGAAATTAGAAAATACTTTGAGATGAATGAAAATGAAGATGCAACGTAACAAAACTTGTGGGATGCAGCTAATGGAGTGCTTACAGGAGAATGACTTTACAGCTGTAAAAGCTGACATTACTAGAGAAACAAATCTCAAATTAATAACCTAACCTTCTACCACAACACACTGGAAAAAGAAGAGTAAACTAAACACAAAGCAAGAAGTAGTAGGAAATAGTCAAGATGAGAGGAGTAGAAATTAGTGGAAAGAAGAATAGAAAAAAAAAGAAAATCAACAAAATCAAAAGTTATTCCCTAAAAAGGTCAACAGAACTGACCAAATGTTTAGCTAGATTGGTGAGGACAATACAGAAGGCTCAAATTACTAAAAACAGGAAAAAAAAGTTGGGACACTCATACTGACTCTGCAGAATACAAAGGATAATAAGGTATGAACCCTTGTATGCCAGCAGATTAGGAAACTTTGATGTATTGGATGAATTTGTAGAAAACTACAAACTACTGAAAGTGATTTAAGAAGAAACAGAAAATCTACACAAGATATTTAATTATTTTTTTTAACAGATTCCCATGAAGCAATGCCCAGGACCACGTGGATTCATACTGATGAAGTCTACAAACAATTAAGAATTAATACTAGTTCTTTGTAAGTTCATCCACACCACAGAAGAGAAAAAAACACTTTCCAACTCATTCTGTAGGACCAGTATCACTCTGACACCCAAACTAGACATCATAAGAAAATAAAATTGCCAACCAATATGTCTTATAATTATACATACAAAAAGACTTCCACAAACTATTATTAATAGATTGAATCCAGCAACATATAAGGATTATATACCATGACCATATATGTACCAAAGAATTTAACAGTGGTTTAACTTATGAAAACCAAGGAATGTAATATACAATATCAGTAGAAGAAAAAACAAAACCACATGATCATCTCAGGAGTTGTAGAAAAAGTATTTGATAAAATTTAACACTCCTTTTTGATAAAAATACAAAACAAAGTAGGAATAGAAAGGAACTTCTCAATCTGATAAAGGACATCTATGGAAAACTCAACAGCTAACATAATACTTAATGGTGGAAGACTGAATGCTTTCCCCTAAGATCAGGAACAAGACAAGGATGTCTGCTTTTAGCATTATTCTGGAGGTTTGGACAGGGCAGTTAGGTAAGAAAATGAAATATAAGGCATCCAGATTAGAAAGAAACAAGTAAAATTCTCTCTATTGACACTGATATTACCTTTATATAGTTAATCCTAAATTATCCAATACAAAAACCTATATTAGAACTAATAAATGAGTTTAGCAAGGTTGCAGGGTACAAGTTCAATATACAAAAATTAATTGTATTTCTATTGGCAATAAGCATCCTCAAAATGAAATGTGAAACATTTCCATTTACAATGGATTCAAAATAAATAAAATATTTAGGGATGAGTTCAACCAAAGAAGTATAAAAGTTACACTCTCAAAACTACAAAAAAAGTGATAAAATAAATCAAAGATGGCTAAAATAAATGGAAGGTCATGCCGTGGTCATGGATTGGAAGACTTAATACTGTTAAGATGGTAATACTTCCCAAAGCGATCTATATATTCATGTAATACCTATCAGAATCTTACTTGGCTTCTTTACAGAAATTAACAAGCTGATCCAAAAAATTCATATGGAAATGTAAAGGACACAGAATAGCCAAAACAGTGCTGCAGAAGCACAAAATTGGATGACTCATATTTCCTAAATTAAAAAACGTACTACAGTGCCATAGTAATGAAGAAAGTGTGGTACCAGCACATGGACAGACATATAGACTAAAGGAATAGAATTGAAAGTCTAGCAATAAACCTTTACAAGTATGGCTAATTCATTTCCAACAGGTGTGCCAAAACAATTCAAAATGGAAGAGCGTGGGCAGCCCCGGTGGCTCAGGAGTTTAGCACCGCCTTCAGCCCAGGACATGATCCTGGAGACCCGGGATCGAGTCCCATGCCAGGCTCCCTGCATGGGGCCTGCTTCTCCCTCTGCCTGTGTCTCTGCCTCTCTCTCTGTGTCTGTCATGAATAAATAAATAAAATCTTAAAAAAACAAAACAAAACAAAACAAAATGGAAGAGCAGTGTTTAAAATACATGGTGCTGGGACAACTGGATACACACATGTAAAGGGTATGACACTGGACCCCTATATCACAACATATGCAAAAGTTAACTCATGGTGATTTAAGTAGATGTAAGATCTAAATGTAAATGCTAAAACTGTAAGACTCTTAGAAAAAAAAAGGACCAATATTTGTGACCTTGGGTTAGGCAAAGCCATTTTATTATTTTTTAATTTTTAAATTTTATTAAATTTTATTTTTTTTAGGCAAAGCCATTTGAAATCTGACACCAAACACACGAGTGACAAGCGAACAAACAGGTATATTGCACTTCACAAATATATTCTTCTACCAAAGTTAAAACTTTGGTGCTTCAAGGGATAACATAAAGTAAAAAGAGAACCCACAGAATGGGAGAAAATATTTGCAAAGCGTATATATGGTAAGAGACTTGTATTCAGAATATATAATGAGCTCTTAGAACGCAATAAGAAAAAGACAAGTTGTCCAATTAAAAAATGGATAAAGGTGGCAAAGAGTTCTCCAAAGAAGACATATAAATGACCAATAATCATATGAAGAGATGCTCACTCTATATCATTATCCACCAAGGAAATGCAAATCAAAACCACACGAGGTATCATTTCACAGCTGCTTGGATAACTAATTAAAAAGACCGATAATAACAACTGCTGGCAAAGATAGGGAGAAAATGTAACCCTCACAGTTTGCTGCTGGGAATGTAAAAAGATCCAGACACTTTGGAAAACAGTCTGGCAATCCCTCCAAAGGTTGAACACAGAGTTAACATATGACTCAGCAGTACTACTCCTGCATAAATACACAAAAGACATAATATATATCCACTCAAAAACTTGTACATAAATGTTTATAGGAGCATATTCATAACAGCCCAAAGTGGAAAGGATCCAAAAGTCCATTAACTGATGAATGGATAAAACTTAAGAATAAGGTATTGATATATGCTACAACATGGATGAATCTTGAAATCGTCATGCCAAGTGAAAGAAGCTAAGCACAAAAGAATGCATATTATCTGAAATGTCTAGAATCAGCAAATCTATGGGAAAAGAAAGCAGATTAGTGTTTGCTAGGACTATAGGCCATTAATGAAGAGGGAGTTGTCTGTTAATGGGAGCAAGGGTGCTGTTTAGAGGTAACAAAGAGGTTTTAAAATTTTTTAGAGTGATGGTGGCACAACTCTTTGGATGTACTAAAAACTTTGAATTGTACACTTTAAATGGATGAGTTGGATGGTATGTGAGTTATATACCAATAAAGCTATTATAACATTAAAAAAAAAAAGGTGAAAAGCAACACTATAAAGTAGATGATGCAGAATGATGTAGGGCTTTGGGCACCAGAATGGATTTTTTTTTTTTTAAAGGCACAAAATCCTCTAACCATCAGAGAAAAAAATTTTTTTAAATTGAGATATAACTGACACAGACTATTGTGTAAGTTTAAGGTGTACAACATGTCGATTTGATATTCATATATTGCAACATGAAGGAAAAATCTGATAAATCCAAGTATATTAAAATTAAGAACTTCCACCCTTGAAAAGAAACCAAGATAGAGTGAAAAGTAGTGTTGCCATTGGAAGAATGTTTGTGATAAATATAATCAGCAAAGAATAAGTATCCAGAATATATAAAGAACTCTTACAAATCAATACAAAAAAAAGACAAACAACTGAATAGAAAAATGTGCAAAAGACCTGGGCAGGTACTTTGGAAAAAAAGAAATCAAAATGACCAATAAACCAATGAAACAATGCTTAGTCTCAGCAAGCAGGACAATATCAATTAAAACCACAGTAAGTTACTGCATCATACCCAAAAGACTAGCAGAAATGAAAAATGTTTTGCTGTTGCAAGTGTTAGTAATGTGAACTGCAGGCGCTCTACTACGCTGCTGTTTTCTGGGTAAACTGGCTGACAATTTGGGAAAACAGTATGATGGTATGGATTGAGGTTAAAGTAGCACACTGCCCAGGGACATACCCTAGAGAAACTATTGCACATGCTCAGAAGACATACAGGAGAATGATTCCAGCAGCATCACTTGGAATAGCCCCAAACGGGAACTGATGCTGGCTGTCCACGGTAGAGTGGATACATTATGGTATATTCACATAAGGGGATTTTCAGCGGCACAAACCAACAAGCTTCAGCTATATTTTGTATGGATGAATCCTACAGATATGAAGGCAGCAAATCAAAGAACACCTGCAGCGTGATTCTGTTTGTTCAAAGTTCAAAACTAGAAAAAAAGCCAACCATATCTCAACTCGTACTTTGGTGAGACAACTAGCAAGAAAAGCCAGAACAGGATGGTGGTGGGAGTCAGAGAAGACAGGGGTCACTTCCAGGGCAGGGAGGAGGGCGTGTGGGGGCAGGGCAGGGCAGGAGGGAGTGTTTCTAAAGTGCAGCTTGATTCCTAAAACATGGCTCTTATCTGAATGGTTCTTCTTCTAATTGCTCATGTACATCTTATATCCCCTTCTGTGGGTACATCATGTTTTATAACAAAAAAAAGAAAAAAAAAAGATTTTGTTTCTAGTAGGTGGCTTCCCTTCCTTGTGGGTCCACAGTGCACATGGGCACATCTCTGTGCAGGGGTTGCTGGGACTCACAGAGTCTGATCTTGGAGGAAGAGGTGAACATGTGAATGGCATGGACTGAGAACACGTCCGTGACACCTGGCACCTCCTGCCATAGGGGTGGTCCGCCATGTGAGCAGCAGAGGCAAGCCCCACTTGCTAGTGTCTGCTCAGCCCCTTCTTGGCCTGGTAGTCATCAACTGCCTTCGGTTCTGCTGACCCAAGTGATCACCATGCTTGATTTCATCCAGTCCCTTCCCTGCACTCTTCTAAGCAAGTGTTTAGTATATTCTTTTTTTTTCTTTAAAAATTTTATTTAGGGATCCCTGGGTGGCGCAGCGGTTTAGCGCCTGCCTTTGGCCCAGGGCGCGATCCTGGAGACCCGGGATCGAATCCCACGTCGGGCTCCCGGTGCATGGAGCCTGCTTCTCCCTCTGCCTGTGTCTCCACCTCTCTCTCTCTCTCTCTCTCTCTCTGTGTGACTATCATAAATAAATAAAAAATTATTAAAAAAAAATAAAAATTTTATTTAAATTCAATTTAGCTAACATAGAGTGTATTATTAGTTTCAGATGTAGAGTTCAGTGATTCGTCAGTTGCATAGAACACCCAGTGCCCGTTCCATCACCTGCCCTCCTTAACGCCCATCACCCAACAACCCCATCCTGTACCCACCTCCCCTCCAGTGACCTTCAGTTTGTTTCCTAGAGTGAAGAGTCTCTTATGGTTTGTCTCTCTCTCCGTTTTCATCTTATTTTATTTTTTTCCTTCCTTTATTCATCTGTTTCGTTTCTTAGATTCTGTATCCTGTATACTGTATCCTGTATTCTGTACCCTGGCAGGCCCGGGGTACAGCGGTGAGCAAGGCAGGTTTGGTCCCTACCGTTCATCGCAGGGATGATGATGACTTCCCAATCAACCGATGACTTCTGCGCAGTGATGTAGAGGACAACCAGACATCTGTACACTCACTCTTATGAAGCCAGGCCCATACCCAGGCCCAGCGCAGAAAACCCTGGAAACCAGTGTGAAGTCTTTTGTCTATACAATATTAATTTTGTGGATATTCTTAAACACTTGGAGGCTTCAGGATGTAAAATCTGGTCATTAGGAAGCAATTTGTATGTGACTGATGTAATTGCTTTTGTTAGGCTTGAAAATTTCAAATTGCTCCAATGGAAACTTTCAAAGACCAGTTTCTTTTTGTGGCGTCAACATTCCTGTCTGCATAAGCAGGATCCCCGGTGCGCAAAAAGTTCAGTGTAGATACAACACCCCCAGAGGTGCTGAAACCGTATGTAAGGAGACTGTTTTCTCCTGAAGCACACAGAGAAATGAGTTTTAGCCTTAAACTCAGTGGCTCTTGGGTTCCGTTTTGGGGACTTCCAGCCCCACAGAAATCTTTCTTAATACCAGAGAGGGGCCATGATGGAGAATGTGCTCTACTGGAAGCGAACGTGTCTCTCTGCAGAGGGGGCCTTACGTGTGACTTCAAGGGAAGTGTGAGTGGGAACCCCAGAGAGTAGCGCGGCAGGGGTGTCCTCACCCACCAGAGCCCCTTCCCTGCCAGCGATGGTGCTGGAAACGAGGGGTCTAGGGGCTGAAGCGGGTCTGTGTGAGCCGCCGAGTGGAGGGGCTGTGGCCCGAGGCTGAACAGAGCGTGAGGGAGGAGTCCGCCCTCACTGGGGTGCTCAGTTTGTCACCGCTGCACAACCCGGGCCCCCTCCTCACGCCCTGGGAGGAGTTCCCACCTACCCGCCCACGGGACTGTTCTCATCACCCCCTCACCACCCCCCCTTTAAAGTGGAGGCGAGAACACTGAGGGATAACGCCTTAGTTTGTGAGTCAGTCACTTGATTCCTGCTCCAGACTTGTGACTGATGTGGGGGACAGGGATTTCTCCAAGGCAGACAAGCTCGCGAGCTGGGAGGGTGCGCAGGGTTCGCACAACCTTGAGAAGTCAGAGGGGAGGGCTCCCTCCCCTGGCTCACTCTTCCACCGCAGGGGCAGGGCGACGTCCAGGGCAGCACGATATGGATACTCGCTACCGCAACCGGAGTCTAACGTCAGAGGGACCGGTTAGGCTGTTAAAAAGTCAAAACCAGTGGCATGTGCCACGCAGCAAATACTTCCGGGTCACCAGGAGACAGGTTACTTGTCAGCCTCTGTTTCAGATATGTGTGGGCACCCAGGAGGCAGGCCTTCTGGGCTCAGTGCAGAGGGAAGGGCCATGGGTGACCGGGAGATGGGGGTGTGCAGTTGGATTGCAGTCAGCTCCCCACCCCACCCCCACCCAGGCTGCTGCTTCAGAGATCAGGCCATGCTGACACATGGCTCCTTGGTCCCTTCAGAAAAGAACCTTACTGTTGGCATGACCGCCTCCTCCCACAGGAGTGAGCCCGCCCATCCTGCCTTGGCCCTACCCTGGGCTTCCCACGACCTGACCCCCAGGGCCAGCTGCTCTTGTGGAGCACGTCCTGCACCCTCTCCTGGTCAGCCCGTGGCTCCAGGCCCCAGCGGGGCTCAGCAGGTCTGCAGGGGTGGGGGAGAGCCGCCCCCTCCTGGGCCCTGGACGAGGCCTGCCCAGCATAGCCCCTCCTGCCCCACTTCTCCTGGGGCCTTAGATTCCAGCCTCGTCTTCTGGCTCTGAGGTACTCTGTGGGGGGAACCTCCACCTACAGTCCCTGTGGTGGGGTGAGGGGAGAGGGGAGCCTCTCTGAAGGACGCGTTCTTTCTGGGGTCAGACAGGTACTTGCCCAAGGCAAACCTCGGTCCCTTTAAAAGACAAGCCGGTGCTGACTTCCCGGGAATGAGTTTTTCTGCAATTAACTTAAGTCATGTACCTGCCATCCATCTGACCAGCGCCCGGGGGCCCTGGGAGAAGACCAGGCGTCACCTCCCTTGGCGGGGACACCTCAAACATTTGCTCTGTTAATTGGCCACTGCCTTATTAGGAGGCGCGTCTCCTGCTGGACCTTTGTTACAGATTTCCAGGAGGAAGCACACGTCTCCTGGTCTCTCTCCCCTACGCTCCAGGCAACCAAGGCTGCTGATCAAATACTCTGATTCCCGTCTCTCTGAACGGCTGCAAGTGTTCGGTTCCCAGACAAAGGTATCCTAGGAACAGAGCCACCTTAGGATCTGATCAGCAGCCTCTGTGCCTCGCCGCCGTCTCCCTCCACGTGTGCATCTTTCTTGTGTCCTGAGAAACCTGCTGCCTTGGTTCTCCTTTGATCTTTCTTCCCTCCAGGTTGCATCTTACATCATTTGAGGGTTTCAGTATAATTTCAGGCAGTTACTGTATTTAAACTATCAGGCTGTGGAAGAAAACAACTTTACTGGGCAAACAGCCATTGGCAGAAAGCCCCTTCTCTGGCTGCTGGGGGAGGCAAGTGGGGATGTCTGGGGTTGAGTTACCCCTACACCCTTCTGTGGAACTCCTGGGGGCTCGGTGGGGGGTGGAGTGGGGTGATTTGCAGCTCAGGGGAGGCAGGTGCAATGACATCAAGAGCCACCCCCCCCTACACCCCAGCGCAGGGAGGGACATAGACCAGGCCCCTGGCGTGAAGCATGCACACCTCTGACCTGACATCTGAGCACTTTCCTTCTGGGTTAGCATCCTGCCCTCTAGATGGGACAGCAGTGGTTGGGCCCTGACAAAGTGCCAGCACATCCACAGGACTGCTCAGGGCTCAGTCCAGATGGATACCGGGCTCCTGCAGATCATAGGCCCTCACATAGGCCTACCCTGTGATGGGCTGTACCACTGGTTAGATGAGGTCTGGCCAAGGACCGCGCAAGGCATTTAGGACAATCCTGGGGTGAGTAGCGTCCACTTGGCTGGGCCACAGTGCCCGTTGATGTGATCAAACATTATTCGGGGTGTTCATGTGATTGGTGGACTCTGAGTGAAGCAGATTGCTTTCTGGGGTGGGCCTCATTCAGTCAGTTGAAGGCCTGAATAGGACAAACAGACCAGCCCTCCCTCAACTAAGACAAATTTTCCAGGAGATGGCCTTCAGACTCCAACAGGAACACTGGCCCCTTCTGAGTCTAGCCTGCTGGCCTGGCTTGCAGATTTAGGACTTCCCAGCCTCCATTATCATGTAAGCTGATTCCTTATAATAAATCTCTTTACACACATACACCCACACCCTCCTGACTGCATTTCTCTGCATTTTCTCTGATTAATACAGTAGGGATAAGAGGCACAGCTGACTCTGCCAAACCAAAAAGGTTTGGAAGCCTCTTCAGGCAGGACTGGCTGAAGCCTAGAGGCACAGGCTCTTTAGGCACATGAAACTCCTCTCCCCAAGATGGCCCACGGGGCCTCACACCCCCACATCCACAACTGAGGGCAAACCCTAATTTTCCTACCACCCCAAGGTTCCCACTCTTGTGCTTCCACCTCAGTGGTAAAGGCACCCATACTCATCCAGGACAGGAGCCCGGACATCCTTCTGCTCCAACCTCTTTCTCCTTCCCCTCCCTTCTGGTCAGTCCCTTTTCCTTTCATATTGGACTTTTCCCAAAGAGTTCTCAAGGTTGCCCACTCCCCTAATGCAGCCTTCTGCATGCCTCTGTTGCACGCGTGGAATCCCCCCTCCCTGGGCTCCGTGCCTCCAGGGTCACTCTACTGCCTGCTGTTCCTACTGTGCTGACAATGTGTGATCTTTCTAACCACCACCCAGACTGTTTCAAACCCTAGAGTCCTGCCCATATGGGAGAACCCTGGGCTTCTTAACCTGACCTTTGAGGTCCAGCTGTGGTTTGGCCAAGAGTTCTTTCTCAGCTCTTGTGGCTTTTTCCTGTCTCACGTTTCATACTGAGGGAAGAAGCATTGGTTGGCTATGGCTCCCCATTCTGGATTCACACCCTAACCCTTGGCCTAGAAGACCCCTTCCCTTCCTTTTGGCCTAACCACTTCTATGCATTATTTAATACTCAGCCAGGATGGTACTTCCTCCAGGAGGCCTCCTATGTTCTTTCCATAACAAACTCATCACCCCAGTTTACATGTTTCTCCATTATGAACTCCCCAAGGGCAGGGACCACATCACACTCTTCTTGAGTCCCAGCTCCTTAACCAAGCTTGGCACACAGTAGGTGCTCAGGATTATTTCTCCAATCAATGAAAGACTTGGTTGTTAAAATTTGCCAAGTCATGAACAGCCAAATATATAAATCCCAGGCTTTTCCAACAAAACCTGAAATATAACCTTGACCCACAAAATGTTGAGGACAGGATCACGACTCTACTTGTCCTAGGAATATGAACAAACAAGTAGAGTGAAGTTCAAGGCACATTTTGGTGTTGTTCACAGGTTCCTGCATGATGTTGCCTAGGAGGCCCTTTCTCCGATCACACCAATCTGAGCCCCTTCTCCAGAGCTGCCAGCTTGGGCTGTCTCGTTGGCTTCTGGACCCTCAGAACCCAATCTGGTGAGTGGGTCACCCCTAAGCCCATCTGTTCACAGGCTCCTCTCAGGTGAGCCACCTATAGTTTCCAGCCAACCCTGACCAAGGACAGACTGGGTGTTGCTCACTGCAAGGTCTCTTGCATTTTTTTAAAAAGATATTTATTTATTTATTCACGAGAGATGCACAGAGAGAGGCAAAGACACAGACAGAGGGAGAAAGAAGCAGGCTCCCTGTGGGGAGCCTGATGCAGGACTCAATCCCAGGACCCCAGGATCACAACCTGAGCCAAAGGCAGATGCTCAGGGATCCCTGGGTGGCGCAGCGGTTTGGCGCCTGCCTTTGGCCCAGGGCGCGATCCTGGAGACCCGGGATCGAATCCCACATCAGGCTCCCGGTGCATGGAGCCTGCTTCTCCCTCCGCCTGTGCCTCTGCCTCTCTCTCTCTCTCTGTGACTATCATAAATAAATAAATAAAAAAAAAAAAAAAAAAAAAGAATAAGTAAAATCTTTAAAAAAAAAAAAAAAAAAAGGCAGATGCTCAACCACTGAGCCACCCAGGTGCCCCACATTTTTGATTTATAAAAATCATTACATAAACAGTAGGCATGGCATAGTGGAAGGAGTAAAGACCACAAAAGAACAAAGGTTTTGAAGAAAACATCACTATTTGTTTGTTGAGGCAAGAGTGGCCAACAGCCACTTGTCAGCAAGGTGACAAGCAGCTGCATGTGCCAAAAAATTGCCTTTGAAACAGAAATACGAACATGGACACAATCTGTCAGGTTGGTGAACAACGATCACAGAGTACTTTCAAAATTATTCCAAGGCTTGGCTTTTATTAATTATAAAAATCGTCATACGTTTAAGAGATATAGCAAGAGCAAGAGGAGAAAAGAGCACATTTTAGATAAGACAGGCATGAGTTTGAGTGACAGCTCTCCCCTGCTTGGTCTTGGGCAAGTCATCAAATCTCTCTGACTTGGGGTCCGCCTCCGCCATGTCAGGACAATAACAGTCCTGATCCTGAGTGGTTTCAGAAAGCGTCTACAGTACCTAGCACTGGGCCTGGCATGTAGTGTGGGCTCTTCATGAGTCGTTAACCTGCCCTCCATTCCCATCCCATCTCTGGTCTCTGAAAAAGCATGAGATGTATAAAATCACAACAAACACTGCAAATATTGAATTATAATCGGAGCCAACTGAGTCCTCATGGGACTGTACCCGAGGGAAGCCTGGAGGTGCCTCTGCTTGGGGCTATTTCTTCCCCAGCCTTCCAGAGGGGCAAGTTCAAGAGTGCATCTGTTTCCTGCTGTTTCTCTGAATCAGTGTGTGCGCTCCTGCTGGCATTCCTCACGGGGGAGAATCCACATCTCCCAGCAGTGGGCTTTGGCTGCCTTTTAGAAAGAGATCCCTCTCTTCATTAGGTCTTCCTGATACCCACCACAGTTTGCCCTGAGATCCACAGGACTTTTTAAAATGGAATGTTTATTCCTTTAAAATTGTTAAGAGTGTTTATGGAGACAAGCCTGGCATGTAAATTAGGCCTTCAAGCTGCTATAATATGGCAGGGAGCCGGAGCAGGGGCCCCGGGTGAGGAGGAGGAGAGGCTGAGGTGTAGAGACAGGCCCAGGAAGAGTGGCAGTCTCCCTTCATGTGCTAAGGAAGCCGCCTGTCCCTGCCTGTCCCCTGGCAGGGAGCAGGCCCTCTGTCTGCAACGTGCCCACAGTGGGGGTCATGTCACACGTGAACATGGTGCTGGTCACCATGGGTTTAAAGACTGGACGTGTGTGAATGGGATGCACTTCATTAAAATGACTGGCTGTGACAATCATGTCCATGGAAAAGTGACATTCCACCCACTTCCTTTCAGGGGAAGACCTTTTCTGGCATGTGTCATTGAGAGGCTGCACGTGGCCAGTCTGAGGCGGGGAGGCAGGAAGGTGCGGGGGTGGTGAGGCTGCATTAAGTACTTCCACCTGCAGCTGCCTTCCTCTGCACCGTGTAGTTCAAGTCCTGTGCCTTCTGGCAGGTTCACGTGGACCCCTCAGTCCCCAGGAGAGGCCCTTCTGCCTGTTGGGAAGCCAGGTCCCAGTTCTCACTGAGCAACTCAGTAACTGGGCAGGCTGTTTGGCCTCTCTGCCCGTAGGTAAAATGCCAACTGGATGAATTATAGGAGTTACTGGCCATAAAGCATCTGGTATAGGCTAGGAACCTGACAGAAGCTCCATGAATGGTGGCCATCATCATGGTGACCCCAACCCAATGGTTACTCTGTTTCTACCATGCATGGCTACATCCATGTTGGCTCTGGCTGTCTTAAGGGTCTAATCTCTACCTCCATCTCCCAAGAGGCCACACCTTTTGATTTCTTGGCAACATGCCTCAGCTCTCACTCTTTGCATGTGAGTCAACCACATACTTCCATTAGAACATTAGAATCAACAGTCTGGGCCACATCACTAGTGCACTGACATGTGCCATTGGGAGTGGCATTGGTGCTCCAGGAGAACAGCCTATAATATGCTAGAGTATTCTTCTACTTTAGTTACTGCCCAGGCAAGCTTCCTGGAAGAGGGAGCACACTCAAGCCACCATGATGAAGGCACAGGGAGTCCCAAACTTATAGATCACCCGTCAAGGACTGATCCCACCTATGGCCTCTGAGCTTCTCAGCAAGAGCAGGAGCCTCCCACTGTGGCTGGGAACAACCCAAGACACTTGCCTGGGGGCTAGCACTGGCTTCATTCTGGGAAGAAGGATGAGGTTAATGGAAAATTGCCTACTTGAACTGATGCACACTTTCTAACACACTAAGTCAGGAAATTATGCAGGATCTGTCGAAATCCCCACAAGGGAGTCAAAGAAATGAGCTGCATTTAACTTCTTCATTTACTCTTGGCCATTTGGTTAACGATGTTTAAAAATGGTCATTTAGACAACTTTTTGGGGAAGGAGTCCCTTGCTCACCTCTAGGCTATGAGTACCATGACCTTCCTCTTTCCCAAATTTGATCTGCCCCTAGATTGCTGGGGGTTCTTCTTTCAGTACTTTTTTTTTTCCAGCCACGAATACATGGGGGGTAGGTTATCCAAGCCCCTGCCCATCAGAGAATCCTTTCTGTTGTTTCCACACAGGGATCATCATTTGAGGAGTGTAGAATTATCACTTCAAAACTCTACAGATGTTCTTCATTGCTTTTTGGCTTCTTAATGTTGCAGAAAAGCCTAAGACCAGTGGGTTTTCTTTTTTCCTTTATAGAAGACCAGGTTTTTCTCTCTGCCCAATCACTTCAAATATATTTGAAAAATTTTTTGAAATCCTGAAATTTTAGCAGTTACGTTTGGACTTATTTTAAGAATCTTTCAGCTCAGGGCAATTTAAAAAACAATCTTTCTTCACTTACTGTGTCCCTTTGATTTGCTCTGGGGTCTTTAAGATGACCGATGACCAAGAGCTAGACTTTTATCCTTGTCCTATATACCTATCATCTTCTCTCACATTATTATTATTATTCTTTACCTTTTCATTTCCTTTTTCTGTATATTCTGGGAGAGGTTTTCAAGTTTGTTCTCCCTGTGAGGGGAATGGTTGTTTGATTTCTGCATTGTTAATCTTGTCCTTCCCTGCTTGAGACGCAGAAGGCACTTCTGCTACAGTAGTCCAGGTCCCATCTAGTCTTGCCTTACCTCCTCTAGCTTCCATTTCATTTTTGGCTGTGGTTTACTCAATTCATGATCCCATTTTTCATCTCATTTCAGGGTTCATGTTTTCTTGATTCAAGAGCAGAACACAGTAGCTATCTACTGGGCTTCTGCTTTTTTGTAATCATATTCCCCTCTCTCTGCATCCCGAGTGAGCTATTCCTCTCCTGTGTGACAGAAGCCAACTTCTCTTTAGTTCTAGTTTAGGCAGGTCTGTCTGCTTCACCTCCATTCATTTTTGCCTCAGCCCTGGCAAGACTGTTCAGATCGTTTGTGGTCACTGCCACAAACTACCACCACTTGTGTGTGTGTGTGTGTGTGTGTGTGTGTGTGTAGGGGGGGTTATAGCTTCCCTGTAACCAGCACTTGTGGTTAAACAGTTGAGAGACTCCCTTCAAAGTCTAGACTTTTGGGTGGAAAGTAGAACTAACAAACTCACTCTGTACATAACTGAGACGACATGTTGCTGATCTTTCCTGCTACTGTGCCCACTGCTACCTGCTGTCCCTGGGTGGTGCCTTCCTTTTTTTTTTTTTAAAGAAGATTTTATTTATTTATTTGACAGAGAGCTAGAGAGAGCCAAAGAGCACAACTAGGGGATTGGCAGATGGAGAGGGAGAAGCAGACTCATGCTGAGCAGGGATCCCAATGCACAACTCAATCCCAGGACCCTGGGATCATGACCTGAGCCAAAGGCAGACACTCAACCGACTGAGCCCCCGAGTGCCCCCAGATGGCCCCTTCCAGACCTTCTCTTCACTCTGGGGTATTCCTTCTACAGCTTTGCACATACCTCTTCCTCAAGCCCCTTTTCCTGACCACCACTCCCCATCAGGAAAGATCAGGCTACCAGACACATCACACCCTCCATCATGCACCTCTCATCTAGGGTTCCTGAAACCACTGGATAGGGTTGAATGGGGAGAATTTAAAAATCTCAGCTATGTCATGGGCCTACATAGCGCTAGGGAAAAATGAAGCTCTCTGCAAAACCCCACAAAAAAGACCTTGGGTTTGTTTTATTTCAATGTAAATATAAATTAATTGGTGAGCCACACAATATGTTGAGTGGGAAGAGGGAGGAGGGAGGAAGAGAGACAATGAGGTGTGGGTGGAAACATCAGACAGCTCAAATCAGCAGAATCAGTGGGGCAAGGCCTGACCTCACAGAGGCACCTGCAGGACCTCTGGGGACCAGGCCTGCAGGTCACACCCTTACAATAAAAACTGGTAGGGATGGACTAAAAGACAAGCAAGAGAAGAGGAAACAGAAGTTCCCTAAGGAAGGCAAGCCAATAGATGTGCCCGCCAGGTCCCTGGATGTGTTCCTCCTTCAGCTACAAAGAGAAATGCACCACTCAGACCCCTTGCTTATAGTAAGTGGGCAGAGTTCATTGTGTCTGGTGATTTTAATTTCCTGGCAGGAAAGCAATTTCACTAGTTTCATTTAGAGGAGCTTCTCCAAAGTAGTTTCACTCCAATTACTTTCATTAATGAGCGATCAAAATGCATCGAGGCAGAAGTGAACACAAGAAGAAAGGCAGAGGACAGGACTTGCCAGGACAAGGTCCCCAAACTCTGAGGTCACTGTGAAGCTGCCTCTCCCCTCATCAGCATCCTTCATGAGTGTTCTAGCCACAGCACCCAGTGAAGGGCGGGCTTCCCCAGGCCCCAGGATGCTGCAGGGGGCTGGGTGGCAGGCTTCCGAAGCTCTGTCCCTTAGCTCTCCTGGTCGAGGACTCAACGTCCCAGGCTAAGTGTTGGATTGTTCAGTGTGGGCGCTTGGTGAGCCTGCTCTGGGATGTTCACCCGTGCTGACGCTCCCTACTGATGAAGAACAGCAGTCACCCACTACTCCCTGGGCCGCTGTGTGCATCTGCCACCCAACTCCCTTTATTTATTTCAGTTAACATGATGTAATGGTAAGTGCTCCTCCTTCTCTTTGGAGGAAAAAAAAAAAAGGCCTATATCAGGCCAATGCTTCCCTGTTCAAAAGAGCAAACAGAGAGGGTGAACTTAAGGCAGGGAGGGTAGAGAGCCCAGGAGAGGCGGAGCCCCAGGCCTCTGCACCGTCCTCCCTGCCACTGGCCCCAGGAACTTCCATCATCAGACGAGAGAGGAACCTGAAAAGGATTCCATGTGTATTGAAGAGCTTGGAAAGCCATTCCCTCAGCCTGTTAGGAAGCAGAAGACACTTGCAGGCGGGGGCCCAGAGTCAACATATTTGAGTTGTGGCTGGGCTGACAGCTGCTGAGTTTGTCACACAGATAATTAGATAAACTGCTTGAGCACAGAGACTCAATATGCAGTGTCATTTAGCGGCTGCTGCACGCGGCCTTGATCTTAATTGAAGGCGCAATAGGGGAGAACCTTAAGGAAGTCCCAAATCAACTTCTTCTCGCTCTAGTAATTAAACATTTGTTTCTGATCATCAGCCAAAGCCTCCCAAGCATTGTCCATGAGCTCCATGGCATGGTTCTAAGCAGCCAGAGCCAATGGCACCCCTTCTTTCCATGCAGGGCCCCCCTCAAACAGCCTGTGTAGAGAGGCTTAGCCAACAGGAGGCTCCATGTCACCCCCTCCTCTGCCTCCTTCTGTCCCTTCTTTCCTTGTGTTCCTGAAACACCTTGATGACCAACACAGAGGATCCAACATGTCTTGGATCCACCCCCTCCTTTGCTGGGACCCTTTAGTGCAGATGGCAGAGGACCTCTACCTAGAGCTTCCCATTTACTCGGGGACCTCTAAGGGATTGCATGTCCTATTTAACACATAATCATAAATTTGTGCATTCATCCAAAAAATGAATGGAGCATTTCCAACTGCTAGGGCTAGAAAGATAAATCATATTTCCTCGCTCATAAGTATACCTGGTATCGCAGGAAGATCAGCAAGCTGACAAGAATTTATAAAAGAAGGAGGCCACTACTTGTAGAAGAAATTCTGATGGCACCTTGGTTGGCCTGGGGCTCATAGGAAATCCCCTGGCCCTGCAGGTTTAACTCAGGGAGAGAAGGACACTGGAAATGTTTGGCAGCCCCTGAACAGGTCATCTTTTCTGGCCATAGCACACCCCACACAGCTTCCTACAGTGAGGGTGATGGGTTTGTGCCCTCAAGGCCATCCATTGGTGGGCATGGCAGGTTAATTAGAAAGGCAACATAGAACAGTGGTTAACAGCTCAGGCTTCCAGTGGCCATCAAGGCCCCTCAGACCTCTCTTGCCTTCCTCATTCTGCTTCAGCTGCCCTGGCCACCTTCTTGATCCCCAAACTTGCTGGGTGAGCTCTCACCTCAGGGTCTTTGCACCTGCTACTCCTTCCTCCCAGATATTCAAACAGCTCACTCCCCAACCTCCCAACCTCTTTCAGGTAATGGCTCAAATGCCTCTTCTCCTACTAGAAACTCTCGCTAACCCCTCTGCCTGCTGTATTCTCCTCCATGGCGCTCGCCATCGCCTACAACACTTTGTGTCTTATTTATAACAAGAGACCGCACATGCCTTCAGGGCTGGAATCATGTCCATTTTGTGTACTGCTGTATCCCCAGTGCCTGGAAGAGACTTGACTCACAGCAAGTGTATGTTTGCTGAATGAATGGATGGAAACGTTAGGCCAGGGGAGTGCCAGGGTCAGAGTAACCTCTCAAAAAGTTTGCTCTTCAGGCCATAGAGAAGGTGGGTTTGAAGAAGTATCTGGCCAGGAGCTGGGAGAACAGTGAGGGGGTCACAGACGTCATGCAGGTGAATGGTGATGATGGGATGGAGGCATATGAGAAGAGGGGGCCAGGTTAAGAAATTATAAGGAAGTGAGCTTGGTGTGGAGGAGGCCGGGGTGAAGGTACAGCTGGGCCTTATTTGCACATGAGGCATGGCAGGGATGGTGAGGGGGGTGCAAAGGAAGGAGAGGAGGGCTGAGGGGGGCCTGGAGAGAACGTGTAGAAAGCTAGTGGGGAAGGAGGAGCCTGGGGCCAATCACAGGAGCAAGAGTGGGGGCTGCTCGAAGACTGCAGGCTGTGGGGCGGGTACAGTAAGAGCAGGCCTGTAAAGTGCCACCTGGATGTAGCATCTGCGATATGTTGATCTTCACAGGGATGGGAGCCAGCGGGGACCCCAGAGGCCAGAGTGTGGAGGAGCCAGGCCAGTGGAGGCACCCAGCATGGGGTGGTGCTGTGGGTCAGTGGGAGAGCAGGGGAGGCCTCTAGTGGGGTACGGGGCCAGGAGGAGACACCCACATAAAAAGGGGGTGCCAGGACAGGGCAGGAAACCATGTGTGGGCCTCAGAGGCTGCAGCTTGTTTACATAAGCGAAATCAAGGCGGTGTGAGGCTTGCTCAGCTCAGTAACTTATTAGCAATTTTTAATTAGTGGAATGTAATTAATTCTTCTAAAGTACGGCCGTTCTGTGAAGCACACCACACAGGCTGCAAGGATAACATTCTTGCACATTTGTGAGGTGCACACACCAAGACGTTTTCTTGCATAAAACCTAGGGGCGATACCAGAAGAACACACCCGTTTGTTTGAAGCCATGTTTCTTGATGATGGAAGCAGATTCTAGGAAGGGGATGAGTGAGCTCCAAGGACTGCTGCCCTGGGGGGCTGCTGGGGGACCTGCAGGTCAGTTATCCCCAGTGGCTTGCACTGGTGAGGGCAGAGTCTATGCGGAAGACTCTGAAATAGGGGACAGTCCATGAATATCCCCGCTGGCCCTTGAGGTCTTGGGGGTGTCTCTGGCTAGCATGGCCCCCACATGCTAGCCCAGAGAGGGGGAGTGCTTGGGACTGGAGGTGGATCTTTCTTTTGGCTGTCAATTCCATGAGGTCAGGCCTAGGCTCCTGCTCATATGGGTGTCCTCAGGTCCAGCACAGCTTTGGCACCCAGGGACATTCAATGACTCCTGTGAGGCTGGGTGGCTTGGTAGAGAATGGCCATGCCCTCCTCTGGGGAGTTTACAGCAAAGGGTAGGAAGGGCAGGGAGTGAACTGTTCTGCACGGCTGGAGGAGCAGCAGTGGCCTCTGGACAGAATGTGTGTGGGGCCAGGAGTAGAAGGCAGTCTGAAGATACTGGAAACAGGAAAGGGGTTTTGGAGAGGAAGTGGAGGCCAGTGGCAAAAAGCCAGGCCTGGTGGAAGGGCCTTCAGCTTGGTCTTATGGGCTCTGTCCTTGGGCTGTTCCAGCAGCCTCTGAGCTATCCCGAGTTCCGATTCCTTCCTCACTGGGGACAGAGTAGCCCAGTGTTGGGATGTCCAGAGGCCCCATCACTTTGGGAGCCAGCTCTCCCAAAGCAGCTCCCAACTGGCCTTCTGGTGAACCTGGAGGGCAGGCTCCAGCCAAGTGGCAGCCAGGCCTTTCTCACCCACCAAGGCTCCTGAGCCCACTACCTCTGCACCAGGAGGTCTCCAAGGGAAAAGGAGAAAGCAGCTGCATCTGTTGTGAACATGCCTTGCTGGGACAGTGTCCCAGAGCTGTGGGTGCTTCTCAAGGGCAGGCTGCAGGGGCAGAGCCCGTGTAACCTGGACTAGGTACCAGCCCTCTCTGGGCCCCATGGGAAAGTTAGACTGGCTCATTGGACACACAGTCAGCTTGGGTGCAAACTGCCCAGCCTGGCATGCAGGCCTCTCCCCGTGCCTGCATGTACCCAGGGCAGGCCCACACTCCCCAGGATCTGGATGTTAGGCCCTTGCTCCTTTCTGAGTTTGCAGGAACCCCCTGCCTGCCTCCCTAAGGACCTGCACTCACCCTGAGAGATGCACCTCACTGTCTTCTCCCTAGACGCGCATGCCCCTTTTTATCTTCAAGCAGATGAATCCCCCCCTAAGGCTCGACTGGCAGCTCCTAAGAGCCCTTCATGAATTCTAGAAACTTCCTCTAGATCCAGAATCAGGGGCTATTAGATCTCCTTTTGCAACTCTACTAACTTGCGAGGTAAACTTAAATGACTTGTTACATCTCTTTCTAAAACAACAAGGCAGGTGGAGAAGGTGAATTTAGTTTGATCATTTGGAGATCAAATTCTAGCCATATATTAAATAAATATGGGGAACCAGAGATCTTGTCTATCCTCGTTCACATCTCGAGTTCTTAGCTCATACAGAGTGTTGCCCACGGGCAGGAATCTTAAAGTCTCTTGTATCTGCCTTTCAGTTGTGTCCTGATGTTTGCAATGGCATTGTGCTCTTCCTGAGTGCTGCTGACGCTGCTTAGCAAGAGAGCTCGCTACGTGCCAGCCACTGCTCACTTCATACCCACAGCACGCACGCTGTGAGGCAGGCACCGCTCTCACTCACGTTTTACAGACGGGGTAAGAGAGGCACAGAGAGCTTACGTGTCCTTTCCAAGGAGGTGTGATATGCCCCATGACTCACCTCAAGCTGTACCTTTGGGCCTGTGCCACACTGCACCCCTCAACCTGGGCCTCCCTGTGACATCAGCTCCTGCTTGAGATGCTCACTTAGGCCTCAGCACCCTGCCTGGCTATAGAGTCCTGTTTTACCAGACTGAAAAGAAAGGCAGGGCCCCTAGCTGGGAATGTGTGTAGCTCTCTCTGGCAGGGCAGGAAAGACTTGCAGAAGTATGGAGATGCCCTGGAAGTGGGAGACCTAATTTAAGTTCCTAAAGCAATAACATTCAAAGTAACAACAACAACAACAACAACAAAACAAGTCTCTGGAGCAGCAGGACCTATCTCTGTTCTGCCTTGCAGCAAAAGGCTGGGTTTTTATTACCTGGTGGAGTAACACTTAAAAAAGGGATTTGTTAGTGAGCCCATAGTATGTTTCTTTTTTGGGGGTTAAAAATGGAAATTATTTCCTCTGATTTCATGAGCCTGCAAACTCTCCTCTGAAGCACCAAAGTGCTCCTAAAAACACATGCAGGATGAGGAATCTCAGAACTATAGCCCTAACAGCCTTCTTTCTTCCATCATTTCATGGTTTGTTTGGAAAACTGCCCAACTATGACACTGTATCATCTGGGATAATACAATCCTGGTGTAGTGAGTGATGGCTGGAAGCAAGCTTGTCTTCTCAAACAGTACAGGAGATACGGTGTGAATTCAAAACCGAGACAGAAAAACAATCTTAAAAGTGCCAAACTCGTACACAGATAGGAATACCATGTCGTGAGGTAACTTTTAAAACACTAAGTCTATAAGAAGTTAAAGTTACAGAGAATTCCACCCACTATCTCAGTCTTCTCTGGTGGTATTTGGTGCTGAGAACAAATGTGACTTTAATTTGGCCACGAGCAGAAAGAGATACGACATCCTACTTCCCTCTGTCCCCCTGATTTTTGGCAAGAGACACCCTGCTTGGGATGTCAGGGGAGCTGGTACCAAAAGCTGCAAATACGAGCTGAAGCAATGCTTTTGAGTTCAGTTTTGCTTTTTTCACATGCTAATAATCCCTAAATGATGTTATATTTCACTCTGCATTCACGAGGAATTCCATTGCCATAGCAACCGCAATGTGATACCAGAAGTTTTCTTGAAACTGGGGATTGGAATATTGCCTCTCCTCCCTTGCAGAGCAAGAGGACTGTGGTCCTCACACAGTGCTCAGGGGAGCCTGCCTCCCAACCCCGCCAAGGGCACAGGCACAGAGGGGGTGGTCTGAACTGTGGCCCCTTGAATCTAACACCGTGTCCCCCCGCTTCTCTCCACACTCTGGCCCCACAAAGGAGTGCCCTAATAGTGACTTCTGGGGCAAAGATGAAACCCAAGAATGAAGTCAGAACTTCTCTTTGTAAAGTCTGGTAGGAAAAGAGAATGGAACATGGATGAATTTGGAATTACTTTTTGCAAGAAAAAAGAAGGTATTTTTCAGTTTCCTCTATCAATAACTTCCTGAAACTAGGGACAAAAAAGACAAATTGTCATCAGTGGAGCTGTGGATGGCATTAAATACTCTACTGTTATCTTGGGGCAGGGTTGTAGGATATTGCCCTTCACCCCCACCTTTCTTCTAAGACCTCCCTCTCCAGTCCTCCGTTACTGCTTGCTCCTGCTCTGGTGAAGGTGGGGAAGTGCTCACCCAAAGCCCCCTCCCTAGGGCTCACCTACCCTCCATTGCTGCCAAGCCCCTGTGGTCAGTGGACAGGGCTTCACTGTTTGCTGGCACTTCCTGTGGCATTGCCGGAACAGAGCTGGGCTGGCCTTCCTGTGGCCTGTGGCTGGAGCTGATCTGAGCAGGAGGCAGTGAAGGCTCCTCCTTGCCATCCAGACCCACGGAGCTAGGTATGCAGAAAGGGGAGCCCTGGTTCCAGGTGGGCGTCTCAAGAACAGTGTTAGGACCTGACCCTCAGGACCTTCCTCCCTGACTCCACCAACCAGCAAGCCAGGTGGGCCCCACACCCGTTGGCTGGGGCCCTTGGTCCTGCCTCTGCATTCCCTGGGGGCATGACCTGTGCCTCCCTGTGCTCTAGGTCCAAGGCCACACTGGATTAAAAGATGACAGGCGTCATGAATACACAACACTTGTGATGTGCCCGGCATGTGCTGAGGAGTTTCTGTTTCTGTGTAGCCTCTCATTTACTTTCCTCCACAGAGCAGGTGATACTGCCAAGAGCCCCATTTCACAGCAAAGGAAGTGGTCCAGAGAAGTGGAGTGATGTGCCCCAAGTCACACAGCCAGGTCGTCACAGTGCCAGGCTGCAGCCCAAGTTCCCACCAGGAGCCTATAGGGACTGCCAGCGCAGGGTGGGCATTTGCAAAATCTGTACAAAGCCTCAATGGATCAGAAGGATTTGGTGGATATGTTCAATCGGCATGAAGCAGAACGGAACCCCAACCTGCTCGCACCGGCGGCCCCCCGGCCTCCCCAGCTCCCTCCACATCATCCCTCACTGAGGCGGTTTTCATGGTGGTTGTTTTTCCCTTGCATGAAATGAGAAATGCTGTTTGAATAACCGATGGTGAGGGAGGCTGGGCACACTCTGAGGCAGAAAGAAAAACCTTTAGAAAAATATAATTTGGGGGATATTGGAAACCAGAGAACGGAACATCAGTCTATAAAATTCAACACGGCCAATAAAGCTGGAGCAACTGGTCAAGTGTTTTAGCACTCATGAGGGTGGGGGGATCAGCAGGCAGGGGGCTGGGCAGGGCTTTTAGACCAGGGGCTTTTTTCCTGGCCTCATTTCCACAATGTGCCTCTTGATTTCTGAAGCACGTCGTTGTGAACATCATAGAATGGCCACAAACGTGTCCAAGACTATTCCCATCACCGGAAAAATTCGACCTACTAGAGTCTTGCCTGCTCCTGGACTCATCCCTCTTGTACCCTCACTTCCACAGCCTGTACATGAGGGTGGAGCCCTCCACTCTGGAAGCCCAGGTCCAAGTGTCTCTGATGCTCCTTTCCATCACTGCTGCAGGTACTTGGTGGGTTCCATCCCAACCCTTCACTTCCCCTCCTTGTCCTACCCCAAAGATCTGCCTTGATTTTGCCCTCCAAGGGGCCCCCCTCTAAAGGCAGGGGGGTCTCTGAAGGTGGATACACACAAATCATTGAAATGCTGCTGTTACCATTTGGCTAAGGCTCCAAGCCTTCCTCTTCCTCTACTGCCTTTACACATTCAACCTGTAGACTCAGCTCCCAGACCGTTTCTCAAAAGGGCATTAGAAGATCGATCCCCAAACCCAAAAGCATTGAGGCAAGGAGGCATCCTCCTACCTTTAAGGAAACAGTCCTTGCTGTGGACAATGAGGATCTTCTTCTCCAGCAGGCAAGCTGCACGGTGGAGCTCGCAGTGGTTCTCATAAAATCTCCCATCAGAGCCACACACGGGCATGTAGCTGGGCCTGCATGCCTCCAGGCACCGGCATTCGGGCTCCCCGGTCTCTCTGCTGAGCATGCACCTGCTTCCACGGCTGCAGAACTTCTTCCCACAGGAGGCTGGCAGCCCATCATGGCCAGAAAGTCCTGCCAAACACACAAACACAGAGGGTAAGCTATAAGCATTCAGTGGTAGGGGTCAAAGGCTTCCTTTGTGGTTCCATTTGCTGACACAGCCAAGGCCTTGGGGGCTTAGGGTACCCAAAAGAGTCTCTGTCCTAATGACAGGAGGTGGCCAGGGGTGCCAAAAGCAGCACCCTGCTGTACAGGGTTCAGGTTTTATGGCTGGCTCACACCAAATATCTCAGGCACAACCCCTGTCCATCCTGGGAGGGAAGCATAAACAGGGGACCACATGGAGGTAGTAAAGTGCCAAAGGACCCTGCTGAATGAGAGGAGGATGGCTTGCCAAAGGCAGAGGCTTGAGCCATGGCTCCCATAACCGCACTGGAGGGACAGACCTGATGGGAGGAGGAGTTTTGTACAGGGGTGGGGTGGGGAGGGTAAGGATACCAAGTATGATTCCAGGAGACAGAGAACACCAAGCTGAGGAAGTTTGTTCAGATACGTTTGGCCATAAGGAGCCATTGCAGAGTCTAGGGAGTCAGTGTGGGGTATGAAAGGAGAAAGTGGTACTCTAAGTGCTCAGGATGGGGGCAACTACAGCAGGGAGGCTTGAGCTTGACCTTTTTCTCTGGGGATAATGTGGTTCTCCAGGATACACACCACCCACGGTGGGACTGTGGGACCAGTAGCCTTTCTCTATCTACTGCCCAGCCCTTTCTAGCACAAAGCAGGAAGCTACAGCCATGGTGGGAAGGCTGAGACCCTGGGAATGGCTGCTGCCACGTTGCTGGGTACCCCCGCACCCAACACATGTGCACAATTGTGTGAAGCAGTGGTGCCCAGAGCTCACATACCTTAGCAGGCCGGGTATGCGAGAGAACGTCTTATTGCTAGAAGGGCCCACATACACAAAAGGCCAAACAAGCACCCCAAAACAACATTCCACTCTACCAGAGCAGTCCAGAAAACGAGATAACCATGCAGCATTAATGGCAGCAAACACAAGTTGAGAATAAGAAAGGGTTATCAAAATACAAATTAATTAAAACATGAATTCGGGTTTTATGGCCACAAGAGTCTTTGCTTTCGAGTTTTAATTTTATCTTCTTCAAAATACTCAGCGAGATGGAATGACCTGGGTGGTCAACACTGAACCTTCAGCCCCAGGTCTGATCTCAATGGGATTAAAATGTCTGAGGGGGAAAAAACAACCTTCTTTTTCTTGTTTTTGGTTAAGCCTGCTTTTCATCATTCTAGATTTGAAAGGAAAAAAATCAGTTATCGATAGATTAACTGCTTGATTCAATAATTCATTTAAATTCTTCCAGCCTTGGCAAGCTAAGAAATATTGACTTTTTCTTGAATCATAATAAACTAGAAGGTCAAAATATGTCTGAGCAGTGTAAAAGTGCAGATCCTAAGCAGGCATGTGAATCTCCTTTATCCACTTGGCTGATGCTCACATGTCACAGCGGAGGTTTGGCGGCATTCATCAGCTCCAGCGCACATCTTCCTGTCAAGGTTGACAGGCGGAGGGGAGCCGAGGGCTCTTGGCAGTGGGAGGCCGTGGGCTGGAGCCCCTCCACCCATGGTGTTGATAGCTGCTGTGCCACAGAGTGTGTTTGATTAGCATGACTCTCCTGGGTAGCTGCAAATGGGTTACCCTGGAAAGTGCTGGCGGCTACTGGAAGAAACTAATACAGCTCTAAAAATACCAGCCTTTGTTTCTTTCCCAAGACGGCCAGAACACAAAGCATTGCCGTTGTATCACTGTTTTAATAAACTTCTTGTATGATGGCAAGGGCACCCACTCATCGCTGCAGTTTGAAGAAGCAGAGCCAAAGTTTCTGAGTCTCTGGCCTCTCAGTTCCTGTTTCAGGGTATATGCCCTGGCTACGCTGCCCAGACTGTGCTCATTTTCCAGCTAACTCAGCTCCAAGTGCTCACTGGCAGCTCAAGTCTGAGCACCCCTCCTCTGAATTCCCTTCCTGAGAATGTCTGCCCCACTGTCTGGATGAGAGAGGCCCTAGAGTTTGGGCCTCACATAGCCCTGGACACTCAGGCTTTAGGAAACACAGTCGTTTTAAAAGCTGACCTCTTCAACTCTGATTTGGTGCCACTGCTCAAACATCAGTTAAGAGGCTGAGACAGGGAAGGTAGTGGGAGCCCCGTGTCCCCATAGGGGGACCTTTTGAGGGGTACATCTCCTCTTGCTTCCTCTGGGCGTGGGGGCAGGAGGGAAGCTGGAAGGATAGAGACACAAAAGGGAGACAAAGATCCATGGAGGTGGGCCTTGTGAGGTAAAGGAGACTGGAATCTGGAGTGGGAGAGGACTCCAGTGGACCAGCCTGGGCAGTTCAAGCAAAGCCAGCTCGCAGCTTTGCGAGCAGAGTGGAGGGTGGGGGCATAACCCTCTCCATCTAACCCCTTCTCCCCTCAAATAACAGCAAGTCCCCATTTCAGTGAGTGCCTCTGAAGACCACCACTGGACAACCGTGCCTCCAATACCCGTGTCTGAGTAACTCACAGACGTTATGGAGGCCCCCTCATATACAGGCTGTGCTCTGAGCAGTCAGTGCTAAGAAAACACTCGGGCCAATCTGTGCTCACAGAAGTTGTCAAGAACACTCAGGTTTTCTCTGACATAGAAATGGTCTGTTGGCAAATATTTGATTCCTAATTACTTGCAATTAAGACAAAAGTAGCCGAACAGCCGTGCATTTGCTTTTCTCAGCCTGTGGCCAGCAGGGCAGGGATGAGCTGAGAGCACTCTGCACAGGAGTGAGCCAGAACCCCGTCCCCAGGCACAGAGACACGGACCAAGCAGTGGGTTCCTTGCTAAACAGGGCCCTTGTCACCACTTCCTCCTTGTTATTAAAACAGAATGAATTCCCCAGTCCTAGCAGGACGATGATAAAACAGTAATGGGAAAGGTAACCAAGTGAGACCGTCAGCAACTGCCTACAGTATTTATGAAGATGACCATGATGCATGAAAAAGATATAATATGCTTAATTTATAGTCATAAAGAAAGTCATTTACCCAGGTTAGAAACCGATCATCTTACCAAATAAGTGCCTTTTCGACACTAATTAAATTTACTGAACACAGTCAGAAATGGGAATTGTTACATGAAAGTTACAGCACCAGAGAAAAAGTCCATTTGTACCAGTTGGTGCAAGAGATCCCCTCTGTGACTCAGATTGGGATTCTTGATTTGAACTCACAGACCTGGGCTGCCATTACCTTCTAGTGAAGGTGAAGTGGCGCAGCTTAGCGACAGTGGGAGCTGAGCCCGTGGCATCGCACTGAGGGATCAGATGGAGGAGGTGGTCCTTCTTCATTCATTCCTCTGTTGCAGGGGGCCTGTTTTCTCATCACTGACCATAACATGCAGCACTGAAAATTCAGTGATTTTGTTTCCAAACTGACTCAAGTCTCCATAACTGGTTCCCTGGTACAAAGTACATCAGTGAACACTTCCCTCTTGGGGATGGTGCCGAGCGGCATGTGAGGGGAAACACGCTAGTTTTCTACTTTGGGATGCTAACTGCTGCAGGCAGGTTTGCCCAGTACAGTGCTTCTGAGAACCTGTCCCTGGCTTGACGACCAAGGAGAGTCCACTTCTCATTATGTTATCTCTAGAGGGCCCTAGTTCTCGTCCAGCAAAGGCTAGGGCTAAAATCCTTACTACCTTATCCCACCTCGCCATAAAGCCACACTGAGGTGAAGCTTGGCTCTAAGGCAACCGCCCACTCTGCAGGGCCCCAAGCAGGCCAAGAAGAGTGGGACATGGCCAGAGAAGGCGTGGAGAGCACCAAAACCCAGCCTCCCTGCACTGACAGCCTCACTGCTGCCTGCTGTGAGCCCCAGCCTGGCACAGCAGTGGTCTCTGGTGTTGGCACACAGAAGGTCCCTTATAGGAACTAAGTGCCCACCCGTCAGCAGATACAGCCCTTTACAGATGGATTCAATGTTTTATTTTCTAAGCAAAAATACCCACCCACTGGGGAACTACAGCACATAGCCCGGGTTATGGTCAGGTTTTTAAGGACCTGACTTGCCTTTGGGAGCCTGCGGTACATACAGAGGTGTGCAGATATGTGGGGTGTGCCATCCAGGAGCTGTAGTTCATGGTCCCTGGACTCCTCACCCCCACCCTCTCTGTAAAACATGTCCTCCTGGACATAGGCAAGGTGGTCGGGAGACAGTGTTGCATGAACTTTGACTCCCTTATTACAGAGACTGTGCAAACACCTCATATGGAGCTGCAGAACTTGAGTCTGTGCAAGAGCCAGCAGAGACCCAACTCCCCAGCCAGTGCAGTTCCTGGGCCCCACACAGGTGGTAACAGCGGGGGTGCTTCAGGAGCCCGTGCACCAGCTCTCCATCCATCTGTACAGCCAATGAACAGTCCTGGAGCACCTCCCAGGTGCCTATTCAAGGGGCTGGGGACACAAGGCAGACTAGGATACTGTCCTCAGGGCAGAACACTGCAGTGCAGGGAGACAAACAAGACAGTGAACTGGCAAACAAAAAACAAATATGGGTTGTAGTAAATGCTAGCAAGGAGACACAGGTTGCCACAAGGGGCCAATGCTATTGGACTCAGAGACGCCTTGTTGAGGAGGTGAGATTTGTCCTGAGACCTGAAAGACATGGGGCAGAGCCATGGGGCAGGGGAGGGGCAGCAGCCTGGGGGCTTGAGCTCAGTTTGCAGAGCGTGGGGCTGACACAGGAAGAAGTTTGGCTCACAAAGCCCTGCTCTGAGACAAAGCTTGCCAGGCAGACCTAGTCTGTAGGCAGCCGGGACTGTAGATGCAAAATTGCCACTTTGCCCAACTTTTCCCTTGGGAAAGTGATGTGACTCTGGTTCTCTGGAAGTCTTTGTCAGCCTCTGAGTACTAAGTACTGAAAGGAGGTCTAATAGCCCTGATGTTCAGCACCCTGGCTCCTTTCCTGGCTGAACGGGGCTCATCCTCAAATACTCCCATAGGCCAAAAGGCTCTTGGCAACTTCCCGGGCTGCTGATGGGGAAGAGAGCAGCCTTCCTGGTCATTCACCACGAGCCACCTTGATGGGAACCGATATACCTTCTGGGTGTCCTGGGCGCTGGGGCTGGGCCAGGTCTACCTCTGCCCTGGAAAGTCTCATTCACACTCAATGGGAAGAGAATCTATGGTTACCCTTAGGGAGATGAATATTTTAGTAACCAGCCAGAGAAGGCAATGTAAAAGTAACTACTATTTATTCAGGGGTGCCATGCCTAACACTTTGAACATGGGAACTCATCTAATTCTCTAATTCTCACAACAGGCCTCACACTGAATGGGCATGTATACATGCCCATTCTACAGATTAGGAAATATGAGTCAAGATGTGACTTGCCTGTGCTCAGATAACAAGTAGGTTGTAGGTAGCAGAGCCTAGATTTCAATCAGTCTCACCCAAATCCTTCAGACCTGGGACAATCTGCTCAGCTGGGAATATGTTCCTGCCTCAAGGAACTCATGCCAGGAGAGTCCACACATCCACAGTTTGAGCTTCTCCAATATCAGGATACCTCCAAACATCAGCTTGCCTGCCATACAGGATCTCTGCTGCTCACACACCAAAAGCATGCAGCTCAGAGGCCCATTTAGCTCTTACTCTATGGGGTGGAGGTCTACAGTGCTATACAAGGAAGCCCTGTTGGGTCTCTGAGCATCACAGACCCAAACCCACTCCTTATCATGCATGGCACTCTGGCCAGTGGCCCCTTCTCTCTAATGGGATGCCTCTCAGTTTTAGTGCCTTCCTCCCCCCACTTCTCTGGTTTTTACCCCAAGAAATTGTTTAGGTGACTGCTGGGCAGATGTGATTTCCTCTCAGTGACCCCAGAGCAGACCCTAAGCTGAAGCAATTGCATGCTTCTTAAAAGAAAGATTTTGATGAGCTCTGAAAGATGTGCAAAATTTTCTAGGTCTCCACACTTAACAGAAATATCTGGTTACCCATTGCTGGAAGCTAATGTAACTTGTTATATATGTTGCTCACAGATTGTAAACTGAGGTCCAGTAAACTGGCTTTAAATACAAACCATTTGGAAAGAGCCCAAACATCCATCGACAAATGAATGGATAAAGTAGACGTGATAGATGTAGATACAGGTATATAGTGGAATATTATTTAGCCATCAAGAAGAATGAAATCTTGCCATTTGCAAGGATGTGGATGGAACTAGAGGGTATTATGCTAAGTGAAATAAGTCAGCTAGAGAAAGACAAACACCATATGATCTCACTCATATGTGGAATTTAGGAAACAAAATAGAAGAGCATAGGGGAAGGGAGGGAAAAGTAAATAAGATAAAAACAGAGAGAGGCAAACCATAAGAGACTCTTAACTCTGGGAAACAAAGAGGGTTGCTGGAGGAGAGGTTGGTGGGGGGATGTGATATAACTAGGCGACGGGCATTAAGGAGGGCTTGTGGATGTAATGAGCACTGGGTGTTATTTGATGAATCACTGAATTCTACCTGTGAAACTAATAATACATTATACGTCAATTAAATTGAATTTAAATAAAAAGTTTAATTAAAAACTGAAAACAAACAATTTCATCAAAGTCAGAAATGCCTGGGATGAGGGAAGGGAAGGAAGACTTTCAACCTCCAGCAGGCTCTCAGTTCTGGCCAAGGGGTCTGCATCTAACAGACTGTCAGTTGTTGCATACTCTCCCATGTGTCTGGCAGGGCTTCTGGCGGTGCCCATTTCCAGCCACAGATGAACACAATGCTAAAGTGTACTTTCCAAAAACTTAAAAGCATGCCTCTCATGAGAATATAAAGTGAGCCTGAGGTGAAGATTTATTTAATGTGTTAATGAGGGACCTGCATTAATGCGGGAGTGAGAAGCTGGTTCAGGGGTGCCCAGGCATTGCAGACAGAAGGTGGACTGAGCAGGTCAGGTGAGGCACACAGCTGGTGAACGACATACAAAGGCAAGAAGACACAACCTTGGGGCTATTTTTCCCACCAGGAGGAAACGGTTTGTATCTTTACTGGAAAGAAATCTACAAGTTAGTGGGTAACTGCAGAGTAAGGGCCTTCAGATAGCAGCACATGGTGAGATACACAGTGATGCATCCTCTGGCCCAGATCATAAATGACCCTGAGCAGGCCTGTTAAACACTCCGCCAGTATGACTGGGGAGGATATGTCACCTGCCCTTTGACTTATTCACAAGTTTTGGGTATGGTCCCCAATATCACCGAGTGCCTACAGTGACAGATGTCATTTGAAAAGGCTGCCATGGAGCTTCACCTTTCCCCCTACACTGGACATCTGTCCTTAGAACTTCCAACCTCGCTGAGAGACCCCAGAAGAGAGGACACAAAGCCCCTGGCCACCGAGCTGAGCTTTGCTGTGCTGGAGCACAGCAAGAGCGAGCTGGGGTAAGTGTGCATCACCAGACGAAGGGGCCAATCAAACATCAGCCTTGACCCAACACTGCAGTCTGACCCTTGTTAGTTATGTGACCCCTGCCAGGTCCCCTACCCTCTTCTCCCTCTAATTTTAAAACGAAGGTAACAACGGTTGGTTGCTTACAGGATTGTTTTGAGGACTAAGTGACATAATTTGTAGAGGTTGGCGCATAGTAGGTGCTCAATTCAGTAAGTAATGGGTTCGACAGAACTGAGAGCCATGAAGCCATGTGCCTTTACTGACACAAGTGGACACAAGAGTGGGCTGGTGACCATCTTCAGGTGGCCCACCTTCACGAGGAAGTGAGCATCTTTTCCCCAAATAAATACCTTGTACTGACTGGGTTTAAAAGGCAGACTCAAAATAGAAAGCTTCAAAATATCTCAAGGGTATGCTTCCTTTTGGAATTTTCCTTGTACTTGGGGTTTGCTCGGCCCACGTAAACTTTGCCCAGCCTCTGAAATCCCACATTCCCAGGGCTCAGAACTGATCTGTAGCTCAAATTCTGCAGGTTCCAGCTGCACACCCCAGGGCCTCTGACCTGCAAGGTGAGGCTGGAGCCCAGTTTCAAAGATAGCACAAGGCCTGGGCCCTTCTGCCTGTGGAGGGGTCAGACCCACTTACCACGATCAAATCCTGGTGTCTCTCTTCCTTCCGGGAGCCCTTTGTGCTATCATGCCACCTCGCTCTCTATTTTGTCTGATAACAGTAGACGGGCCTCACTCACCATTTCGAGAGCATTCTCCCTGAGGCTTCCCATAGGCATATTCCATCTAAGACGGGCTCCCAGGCTATTGGCCAGCACTCAGCACTTCTCACAGCACAAGAATAGCAGGTCACAAAGGAACAACAGGTACTGGGGGCAGGGCGCTAAGCAGTGGAATTCAAGGTCACTTACGCTTTGGGGCTGGAGATGGAGATGGGGTGTCTCTCAGGTTTCAGGGTGAGGGCCAGGTTCTATTTCTTATGTTCAGAGTATAGCACTGGGCTTGACACAGAGCAGCTGCAGGAAATGCCAGGGGGAATGACTGTATCAAGATACTGCTGACACCCAAAATCATTGGCTAGACATCTGAGTCATCAGAAATCAGTGTTTTTAAAGAAGCAGACATGGTGACACTTTGAGTGGACAATGTGGAAAGTACAGGGTGAGAGTCTGAGACCTGGTTTCTATCACAGCAAGTCTCCTTCCTGAGTGAGCCTCAGTTTCCTTCACAGGAGCATGAGGGGCTTCTATAGAGATCCGGTGAGATGTGAAAAACAACCTCACACCTGTGAATTTAGATCTATAAAAACCCAAGTTCTGACTTGCATGTCTTTGCTATACTAAAACTACAAGGATCTCTTCCTTTTTGCCTCTGTTTGCCCTATCAAGCTATCTCAACTGGCTTTTGAAGGGTTATTTCAGAGACCTTCTAAAAAAGAGAAGCTGCATGAAAATGTGAAACACAATAGGATTCTTGCCCTTGGGAGAGTTTCTTTTGCAAAATGGTTTTGTTTTAGAGCACTTCCTCCAAATATATTCCCATCCCTAAGTTCCCGTTCTTTGCCTAAAGCCTCTTCAGCTTGCATCTGTCTTATTCTCTGTCACCAGACCCTCATTTTTTCCTCCTGGTACCAAGCCCTCCTGTCACTTTCTCTGGCTCCTCGGGGCTCCCTGCATCTTCCAGCTGAGGGGGCCAGATGTTGCCGCTCTCGATGGGTCTTCACTCTCTTGCTGATACCTCATTACGTGGGTTCTTTCCTGCTTCTCCACCAACTAATGATTCAAGGCCATGACACCACGGGCTGCTTTCAATTATTTCACAGATTATTGTGGAGACACTCAGCGTGAGGCACCGTGGTGCTTCCCAACATTTATACTCCAGACTTATGAGCATGGGGGGGTTTGCCACATTCTCCTAGGGCCCTTTACTGGCTGTATAAGAGCTGCCCCCAGGTCAATACTTTACCTTGCAGATCACTTCTCAGAGAGGTGTCTCACAAATAGAGAGAATAACATGCTCACCTCCTTGATTATTCTGCTATTTATTTTTTAAATGGAACTCAATTAAAATATCTAATATTAGCACAGAAGAATTTAGTATTATCTAATTGGAGGGGTGTCAATTTCTCTTTTCAAAGATCTATCCTTTTCTCTCAATGGGATTAGCAGCCATAATATAAAAACAAAGCTTAGTAACAGGATCAAATAGATAATGTCTTTTCTTCTCTTGTCAGCTCCCACCAGCTGGCTTGCCTGAGCCAACCAGCTGCTAGAGCTTCTGACAGGTGAGCACAAAGACTCACGGGAGGCTGGCTTTCTGGGCTGCCTGGTCTACCACTGAGACCAGAGAATAGGAGGCTTCCTCCAGCTCCCTGCGGGAGTCCTACTACCTGTCTCCTCCTACAAGAAGACTCCGAGGCTCAGCCACTCCCATATCAGGCACCCATATTTATGGGACCACTATTGCCTTAAGGTCTTTCAGTGTGTGATTTTGAGCTCCAATCAGCAGGCAGTGGGAAATAACCATTTATGGGAGGGGGCTCAGCCTCCAGAGAGGGGAAGAATGATCAGAACCAGAATAGCCAGAGGAAGAGGATGACAATTCAACAGAGACAACTTGGTATTAGAACTCTGGGAGAACTGAGTACAGTGCAAAGAGGGGTTTTCAAGAGAATTATGACTTTGGAGCCAAAAAGAAAATCAGAGGAATTTAAGGACAGAATGGTCACTATTGAGACTCAAATTACTGGTTTCCATAATCAAGTACAGGACCTATCTTAAAGTTCAGAGAAAAAATAGAAATAACTGATTGGGTGGCTCAGTCAATTAAGCATGAGACTCTAGATATTTGGCTCTGGTCATGATCTCAGGGTTGTGAGATGGAGCCATGTGTCAGGCTCTGTGCTGGGTATGGAGACTGCTTGGGATTCTCTCTCTCAAAGGAGAAATAAAAAGTCATTCCAAATATGTAGTCATTCCAAATAAAAACTCTATGGAAAAAGGAATAGAGGAAAATTTAAATATGGTGCCTTAAATGGTCAACCACTGTTTCAGCTAAAATCAGGAGCCAGACAGGAACACCTGTCATCACCATTTTTATTCAAAAAGGGAGTATAATAAGCCAAGAAAATGAAATAATCAGTAGGAATTTGGAAAAGGCAACTGACAACTACATCTTTTTGCTGACCATGTATCTGTATACTTAGGAAACAAAGACTCCAGGGACTATATTAAAATCACAAGAGAATTATGATGAGGTGGTTGAACAGATGATAAATATGCCAAAATTAATCATTCTTCTCTTCATTAGCAATAAATAATTAGAAATGGAAACAGGAAAAGGAGTTCACTCATAATAATGGTAAAAACCATAAAATATTTATGAATAAATTTAACAAGAAAGCCATAGGACCAATACAAAATGGCCATAAAATCTTATTGAAGGTCATAAAATAAGATTTGAACAAATGCAAAGGCATTTCTTATTCTTGGGTGGAAAGACATTACCATAAATTTACAGATTTAATGCAATCCTTTTGGAATTGGATGAAATGATCTTAAGAAGTTCATTTGGAAGAGTAAGTGCCCCCAAATAACCAAGAAAAAAAAAAAAGAAGAGTGAAGGGATTTGTGCCTTAACCTCTACTATCAGAACATCAAACCACAAGGCTGCCACTGCTGTGATCACACCAATGATACTGACCGAGGAAGAGACAAATCAAGGACTGCAGATGAGGCAGTAAAATAGGAGAAGGGATCCAGAAATACATCCCAATATATATTAAATATATTTATTCAATGTGTGACCGGAGTGACCACTGCACTGGGAAAATGAGAGGCATCTGACAAATGATGCTGGGGTAACCATGTCTCCACTTGGAATAAAATTACATTGGAACCCTGTTTCACACCACATAAAAGTCAAATTCAAATATAAATGGTTAAATTATTCTTATTAATCTGAGCTATGAGAGAAAACTTACGTACTTTGTGGACAGTGTGAGGACTGTGATACGATGAACAATTACATACTCATGGACCCATTTCAAGAAAAAGAATGGTGTTCTCAGTTTCGAATTTCTCCACATCCCCCTCATCTCTACTCAGAGGTAAACATTAGCCTCAATTTTGTGTTTATTATTGCTTTGCTTTTGCTTGTCATTCGATTTCTATGCAATATGCTGCTTGTTCTACATGTTTCCGAATTTTATATAAATGAATCAATCATACTGTATTGATTTATCTGAGACTTCATTCTTCTGCTCTGACACTCAGTGGCTTCATGCACATCATATGCCTGCATTCATTCATTTTCCCTTAGGATGTCCACTGTATACACATCTCATTACTCGAGATACTCTAATTAGGTTGTTTACTGCCTTTTTATATGTTCTTCTTTTACTCTGTTTCCTTATTTCACCTTTCATTTTTTTCCATCTACTCAAATAAAAATTAAATACCCTCCATATAAAGAACCTTAGAACACATAAACACAAAACATTCCTTTTATGACCTGAATACATGACAAGAGTCATGTATTCTTTATTTCTCTTCCGTTTTAGGCCTCACATTTTCTTAGTTATGTGTGTCTAAAATATCCATGGTATCCCCATTTTAAAGAACTATTCACACTGTGTAATTAATTTTATGTTTACTGATTTTTCGTCTCAATTCAATAAACATTTTATTCCCCTGCTCTTGGGCTTCCACTGTTCTCAAGATGTCAGCTGACAGTCTTTTTATTCCCATGTAGGTAATTTTAGGATTTCTTCGTTCTTCTGCAGCTTCCCTGCGATGTAAGCATGCACGTTTCTTTGCATTGGTTCTGCTTGTAATTCATCGGGTTTCCTATGAGTGAGAATTCTTGTCTTTCATCATTTTGTGAAAACTCACAGTCATCTTCCTTTAAATATTATCTCTGCTCCATTGCTTCTCTCCTTTTTCTTCTCCTCGGGTATTCTGATTAGACCTGTGTTGCAAGTTCTCCTTCTGTCTCAACCTTTCCTACCTCATTCGCATTTCCCATGTGTCATTTTTCTGTGCTGCACTGTGTGTAATTCTTCCAAATTCATCTTCCGGCTGCTGAATTTCCTCTTTGGCTTTTCTAATCTACTCTTATACTCTCCCATGGAGTGCTTAACTTTGATTTTTTATTTCTAGAGGTTTTATTTAGTTGTGCACAGAGGTGATTGGTCATTTGTATAACCTCTTGATTTTTAATCCCATTTTCAATCTTTTAAAAATATTCGACAGACACATTTTATATGTGTGTCTTTTTGCTCTTTCTGCTGATTCCTACATGGTGCCTTAACCCATGGGGTCTTAAGATTTTTTTTTTTTTTTAAATGAGCTCACATTTTCTGTAGGTTTCTCTGAAAGATCTTGAGGCATGGTTCGAAGATGGGCTTATCTTGATTGTGCCAGTTACCCAAGGATTCCATCATTAGAGGTTAAATTAAATATATGCTTGAGATTTTTCAGGTGCTTTGCATCTGCACTATAATTCCTTCTGCAGATCAGCACATGACTATGCATTATCAGGTATTCTCTCCCACTCTGTCGCCTTGCTACTCTCAACTCGTGCCAAGATTTGTTGCACACTGTCTTTTGCAGTTGCTTGGACAGGTTTCTTTCTCATTTGTCTTTCTACTGCTGATGTAATCCTTAGGTGTCCCTCACGTGTATGTGGAGTGGAGAAAATCCTCCAGATAGGTCTCCCTTGGAAGGCCCCTGGGATTTGTCCCTGGCATCCTGAATTATACAAGGTGTACAAATGAAAGCTAAAGTTGACCCACCTGGGCAAAGCCCTCCAGGGAAAGCCAGCTGCAGGGCTGTTTCAGCTCTCTGGGTTCCTGATTTCACTTGTCTTTTCAGCCTCTAAGTATGTTTTTACCAGCCCATCAGTGCTTTGAAGGATTTAACAAATATTTATCTGCCATATTGCCAGAGGCAAAAGTCAGATAATGATTTTTTTTAGAAGAGAATGCAACAATTAAAAAACAGTTGGAGATAAATACAAAGATGTTATATTCAATGCACCACCACTCTGCAACTTCGGGGCGTGGGTGAGAAGAGTTTCTGCGGCAGAAGAAACTTAGGAAAGGCTGGGGTCACTGACAGGGGGCCTATTTTAATTTTTTCTGAGTTCACCTGCAGGTTTAAAGCAAATTTAAACTCTCCCATCAGCAGGAACTTAAACAATAAGGAGAAGTCTAGTACTGGGGTGCCGTGGAGATAAAGAGGAAACAGGTATCATGAACAACTTGTACCCTATCTTCTACAATGAAACCTGGAGTAGGAGACTCTTAGTAGCACGGTTTTTGGCAATAGACAGATGTGGCTGCTTACAAATACAATGTCATTCACTGACCCCTTTTGGACCACTTCTGATAAAAGAAACGGAAAAGACCGAGCTGAATTTGAACTACCTTCTGAGTAAGCAATGCCTTGCTTGAAGAAGGCACAGCCAGTGTGGGTCTCCGGCCTATGATGCCACCTGACCTCTACAAGCCTGTTTTTGACTAGTCCCGTCCTCCTGAGGCAGTAGCATTGCAAAGTAGGGCTTGACGCTCATGGACGTCTGTCTACCTGAAGCCAGGGCAGGAATCATTCTGTAATAAGGACTGGCTCGATGTTAGTTATGGTGACAGAATCACACAGAACTAAAAATCAAAATACCCTTCGAAACAAGTCATGTTAAACAAGACAAAATTATTTTTCATTCTTGACAAAAAGCACACTTATCATCTCAACCCTAAACATGCCAGAATGACTTCTCACTTTTTTTCCATGGAAAGTAAATTCTAATGATAGCTTAGTGACAAAAATTCATAGTTCACAGGGGCGCCTGGGTGGTTCAGTGGTTGAGCGTCTGCCTTTGGCTCAGCTCGTGATCCTGGGGTCCTGGCATCGAGTCCTGCATTGGGCTCCCAGGATGGAGCCTGCTTCTCCCTCTGCCTATGTCTCTGCTTCTCCCTCTGTGTCTGTCATGAATAAATAAATAGAATCCTAAAAAAAAAAAAAAAAAAATCATCATTCACAGAAAGGCACCACAATACAGTGGTGACCAAGTTGGGGTCAGGCCCTCAAAAGGAAGGGTACCAAAGGGATGTGGCCTCCTTGGCTCTGGTAGGTATTGCAGCTGGGTGGTGGAAAGGTGGGACTAGGGTCCACAAAGGAAGGTGACTGAGGGAGAAGCAGCCCGGTGGGGGTGAGAAGGTTAGCTTATGTATAGGGAGATCTAGTAACAAATAAATACACTGAGGATATTGGGAGCTGGGTTTCTCACTGAAGAAGAGAGCTGCAAAAATTGAAAGAGGGGAAGCTAGAATGAATCCTATAGATGTACTGGCAGTGTAGGTACTGATGTGCCAAATCATGGTTTTCAGCATGTATATGTACATACATACATTTCCTATGTCTCTTCTTTGAGAGTTTCTGGGAGCAGCAAAATTCCAGGAATAAGGAGAGCACATTTGACTTTCATTTCTAAATGTGATTCACCGCTCAAGGGAAACAAGGCTCTTTTGTTTGTGGCAGGGAAAGAATAAGAAGAGGCCTAAATATCTTTTTGTGCCAAAAAGTAAGGAAGCCCTTAAAAAAATCATGGGGCATATCAAAGGACACAGAAGCCAGTTCAAAGAAGCTCTCACTGGCCAAATCTATAACACTCTGAGCCTGAAAATAAATAAAGATAGTAACAGAGAATATCCTATTGAATAAAGAGAAATTCACAAACCTACACTGATTTTTGAAAAGAGCAAACAGGGAAGAGAAAATTATTTCTTTTAGAATTTCAACTAATAAATGTAGAAGAAATAATGATTTTAGAAAATTTTCATTCAGGCAAAAAAAAAATCAATAACTTCTAAAATTAGTGGGTGAAAGGGGAGTAACAGGATATTTGCAGTTTAAGATATCTCATTACAAAACATTCACTATTTTCAAAGGAAAACAGAGAAACTCTACAGTGGAGAAAGCTGGGAGATATTACCTCATTCGAGTGATCAAGGTTAATATTAGCAGTGATGTCGGGACAAGTTGCCATCAATTCCTACTTGATGGGATAGAGAGGAAGAATTCAGCACATCTTCTTGCCTCAAATTCATAACCTCAATGTACTCACAAGGAAGCATCAGACAAAACCAAATTGAGAGACATTATTAAAATGACTGGTCTATAATCTTTAAAAATGTTAAAGATATGAAGAGCAAGAAGGACAGAAGAATTGTTCTGAATTGAAGCAAGCAGGCTGAGGATGGATAAGCGTCGTGTAATTTGGTTTGAATTCTTTTAAAAAAAAACCCCACTATGATTAGGATAGTTGGCAAAATGCAAATGGACTTTTTGGGTGAAAAATATATGAGAATTCTTTGTACTATTCCTGTAATTTTCCAGTGATATGGGAAATATTGGGGAAAAATAGGACATCTAAAATTTCATACACAGAATTCTACCTCTGTCAAGGATACAGAAGTTCGCAGAAGATTGTTGCTCCTGTTATAACAACCAGGAAACACCAGATGAAATAAAATTCATACTTTTTTTTTTTTAAGTCATGGGGTAGAAAAAAGGAATATGTATTTAAGCTAAACTCAAGAAGAACATGTCTTTAATAAAACTGAAATACATAATACCTGAAATAAAGGATTTACCAAATAGACTTTAATTAAGGATAAGCTGACTGGACACAGCAGGAAATGGGATGAATAAATTAAGACATGGTAATAATAGAAAAAGCCTAGACTGAAACATAGAGACAAAAATATTGAACAGATGATTAGAGAACTGTGGGATAGGACCCACATAGGTATAACTGGAGTTTTACAAGGAGAGGAGAGAAAGAATGAGGTGGAAGGAATACTTGAAAAGATACTGGTTAAAAACCTACCAAACTTACAGACATCAATCCAATATCCAAGAAGGTAGGTGAATTCCAAGTAAAATAAATACAAAGGAAACCACAAAGGCAAATCATCATCAAATTACTAAAAACCAAATGTAACAAGAAAACATAACAAGTAGCCAGAGGAAAAAAGATACATCACCTTCAAGAAAACAACAGTAACAGTGATGCTTTACTTCTCATCAGAAGTGATGGAAGCCAAAAGACAATGAACAAAGCTTCCAGTTCAAGAAAGAAGAAAGAATACCAAAAAGAAGTAGAGGGAAGAAAAGTAATGATAAGACAAAAATCATCACAAGAGAAAACATTTCCATCAGTACTGTATGAGGATTCTGGTTCCCCCATGTCCTTGTCAACACTTGCTATGATCAGTGTTAAGTTTTAGCCATTTGAAGAGATGTGTAATAGTATATCCTTGTGTTTTAAACCTACATTTCCCAATGACTAATGATGGTAATCATCTTTTAATATATTTGTTTGCCATCCTTCAGTATTTATTTACCCAAGAGGAATGAAAGCCTATGTACACAAAAGGGCATAAATATAAAACATTCAGATGAGCTTTATTCTTAATAGGCTCCAAATGGAAACAAACTTTATGTGCATCAAGAGGAATGATTATGTACACTGTGATATACTCAACCAATGAAAATATTACTCAGCCATAAAAAGTACCTGATTTACTAATGATGTGGACAAAACTCTGAAATGTGATAGGAGTGAAAGAAGCCAGAACCAAAAGATCCCTTCTGTATAGTTCCACTTACATGAAGTTCTGACCACTAATCTATCCATAGTGGTCAGAACTAGAACAGTGATGGCCTCTGTGTGTGGAAGGGTCGGCTGGAAAGGGACCTGAGGTCACTTTCTAGAATGATAGAAAAGTTTCACGTCTTGATTTGAATGACAGTGTATACATTTGTCAAAAATCATTCACAAAGATCTAGGGATTTTACTGTATGTAAATTATGCTTTAATTAAAAAAAAATCCATATTCCGGTTGTACTTTTTTTCCCCCCAGGACAACACTTGAGATTAAATGATCACAAATGGAAATGTAAAAAATCTTTATATTCCATCTGATTCTCACCTAGTAATCCAGGGCTTGCCTCCTATACAGGTTAGATAGAGGGGCTCTGGTCCATTCTAGGCACCAAGAGGCTGGTGGGACCCCACAGAAAGGGCTCCTCTGCAAGTTCCTTGGTAGACTTGTATGATTGCAAATCAGTGTTGCCACACCAGCAGGAGCAGGATCAACAGGAACCAGGCAGTGACCCAGAGCTGCTCACACTGCAGAGGTACTGTTTGGATGCACACCACCAGGCATCTCAGGGCGGGTCACGGTGGGGTCTGTCCTTGCCCCAGGCTGACAGCAACATGGGACCAACAGTGGGGGGCCTCTCACTCATCTCAAGGAAGCCTGGTGTAGAGGGTGCAAACCTGAGGGGGAAGCCCGTCTGCAGTGGGGTGGGTCAGTGGGCCCATGTGGAGGGGAGGCTGGGGTGCCATGGTTTCATTCTGCAGTGGGTCCTACGAATTCTGTAGCCAGTCCTGCAATTTTCCTGCCACCTCTCTGTTTCCTGTGGCAGGACCCAGGCCTATGGTGCATGAACAGTGTCTCATCTTCCTGTTTGCAGAGCTCTTCATCTGCTGTAGGAGATGGTCATGACTTCAACTCCTAGGGACCCTGGCAAGATGGCCCCAGAGGTGGAGCCATTTCTGACACCTTAGCACTCTCTTCAGAAAAGATTCCTAAATGCTATTCTTGGGGGGATCGCAAGTGAGGCTATCTGGTCATCTTGAATGACAGCTCACAGGACACAGGGCTGGGTAGAAGGAGCAGCAAAGTGGATGTTATTCTTTCTTCTTTTATTTTTTTAAAGTATTTTTAATTTATTTATTCATGAGAGTCCAGAGAGAGAGGCAGAGACATAGTCAAGGGAGGGGCTCCCTGCGGGGAGCCGGATGCAGGACTGGATCCCAGGACCCCAGGATCATGACCTGAGCCAAAGGCTCAACCACTGAGACATCCAGGTATGCAGCATTATTCTTTCTCATTCATTCATTTCATTCATTCATTCCAATTTCTCCTGAGCACTATTGCACACTAAGCCCTCTGGCACGTACCAGGGATAGCAGTAACCAAAACACAGAAAATCCCTGCCTGAATGGAGCTTCAATTTGAGTGGAGGAGACACACAGGAAGTGATGCTGCTGTGAAGAAAAAGAGAAGAGAGAAAGTGGATGAGGAGTGAAGGGTGAGGGGCTCTTTGGATAAGGTGGTCAGGGAGGCCTCTTGGAAGAGGAAGCCTTTCAGCAGAGACTTGTAAGGGAATGCGCCAGAGAGGTTCTGAGGACAGAAGTCCCTGAAGCGGGATGGATTTGGTGATTTCAAGGAAAAGCAGGAAGAGGCGCTGAAGCAGCAGCAAGGGAGCAAGGTGGGACAGAGCCTACAGGGCCTGTGGGGAGCTCAGACTGTGCACTGACAGGTTGCTGGAGGGTTCTGAGCAGGATGGTGATACAGCTTGATTTCTGTTTCCAAGATGAATTGTGGCTGCAGGTGGAGGATTGACAGGGATGGTGGCACAGGAGGTGTCAGGGGACTGGCTCAGAGGGAGAGCGGGCTTGTCCAAGCAAGAGACGCCAGGGGCCTGGGGTTGATATGCCATCTCAGGCACAGCTGCAGATATGGGGGTGGTGCAGTGAGCGGAAGACGGGCGTCAAGATCGGCGGCGTGGACATCTGTCTGAATAACCAGGTGAACACTGCTTACTGGTCCCAGAGATGGGAAAATGGGGCTGAGGGATTGAGTTGGGGCACACAATCAAGAATGTGTTCCAAGGGGATCCCTGGGTGGCTCAGCGGTTTAGTGCCTGCCTTTGGCCTAGGGCATGATCCTGGAGTCCCGGGATCGAGTCCCACCTCGGGCTCCCGGCATGGAGCCTGCTTCTCCCTCCTCCTGTGTCTCTGCCTCTCTCTCTATCATAAATAAATAAATAAATCTTAAAAAAAAAAAAAAAAAAGAATGCGTTCCAAGTACACAGGATGGAGACGTCTCTTCAATGCCTCAGGGGAGAAAATCAAGGGGCTGCCTGTCGGCTTTGTGGGCCTGCAGTTTGAGAAAGAGGTGTGGACTGGGGGTCAGGGATTTGAGGTTCCCACATCACGGGACTGGATGACATTACCAAGGGTGTGAGGGAGATAAAGGAGTCAAGAGTGTCATCCTAAAAAAAAAAAAAAGTGATTCTCAATCCTCAAGTGTGGAAATTTGTGAAATTTAACAATTCCACTTCCGCGTTAGACAATCTGTGTTTAATTTGGAAACGATGTATTCAATTAGGTCATTCAGCCTAACTTTAAAAGAAACTCTTGCCAAACTTTTTTTTTTTTTCCTTATGTGCTTCAAGTTGTTATGACACAGAAAGCGCACCTGAGCTTGCAGGGCTGGAGGTTCCTGTGCTAGTGAATGAGGCCTTGGGGCTCCGGCCCTGGAAGCAGGAGGTGGGGGAACGAGGAGCAGGTGGGAGATGCACTGGATCCCCACAGCCTCCCTTGGGGTTTGAAGTGTCCTCTGCACAGTGGCTGCTCAGGGAAAAACGGAGAAGGAAAGAAAGGTCGTCCCTCCCTCCGGCATCCGCCGCCCAGCAGGTTGGAGCTGGCACACTGGCTTTGCTCTTGGACTGAATGAATGCACGGGCAGCTTGGTGCCCGGCCAGTGCTGCCACTGCCTGTGAGCCTACTCCACCCTGCTCATCTCGATGCAGGTGGCGGCCCGCACCTGCATTCGTTTCCATGGGCAGAAACTCCAGTGCTAACCTCATCCAGGCTGTACCTCCTGTTTGCACTGTGGGAGCTGGAGCATGGAGATCTTCCCTCCTGGGGGCAGGCCCCCTACTTGGCTACCCCAGATAACTCCATACGTGTGCTACCTGCAGAGGTGAGGCCCCGGTATCTGTCCTGGGACCTTGGAGGCAGGGGTGCTGCCCGATTCTGCTACCACACGAGGAATGGAGCCCCGGCCACACCCCAATAAGAGTCTCCAAATGGACGTTGGCTGGAAAGGGTGGTGAAGGTGGGGAGAATGGTGGTGGAAGGGAGAGAGTAGAACTTGGGCTGGCGGTAGTGACAGTGTGACCTCAAGTTGGCTGCGGTGACTGAGCAGCGACAGGTGATGGTAGACGTGCAAAGCAGGTGGCACATGGTGGTGAGGGAGGGTTGGTAGTGTGACCTAAAGGGTTAGAGACACAGCCCACCCATGAGGCTACCCTGGTGGGTGGTGAGGAGATCATGTGTGCCCTGCAGAGAGCAGGAAGACAGACATGGCTGAGTGTAAACCTCTCATAAGAGCACACTGATTATGCACCTAAAGGCTGGGGTTGCACAGGCTGACACGCGAGCCCCACCGTGCACACAGCCCAGGGGCTGAAGCCAAGGGTGGTGGTGAAGAGCAGCATGCTGGTTCTGCTGCTAACCAACATGCCCGCCAGAGGTCCCTCTGGACCAAGGACCGTGGCTGCCTTGTGGGGCCAGGAGGGCTCGCCATGGAGAAAGGGCATCTGTCTGACAGCATCAGCAGGAGCGCCTGTCCCCGATTTCAGGGGCTGTTCAGACCTGAGTCAGGCAGCAGCTCTGGGGCAGGTGGCGCCCCTGAACTTCGCAGATCACAAAGTCACTGCGGAGGGATTCCACTACATGCATTCTAGTGGAGACCCTGGGGCAGTGGGGAGGGCATGTCAGGAAATCTTCTGGAATATCATGTCAGGATGATGCAAACACTCTCCTGGCGTTGGGTGACAGTTCAGGACGTTTGTTGAGGACTGAAGGGATACACAGCCTGACATGACAGTTTGCAAATGGGGAGAGAGACACAGCATTTTTAATCCTACACATCAGAGACAAGGAAATGGCATTTTTTGATGAATTTTCCCAGCAGTCACTGGTCCTTGGTCCAGAGGGACCTCTGGCGGGCACCTTGGTTAGCAGCAGAGCCAACACACTGCTCTTCACTACCGCCCTTGGCTTCAGCCCCTGGGCTGTGTGCACGGTGGGGCTCGCGTGTCAGCCTGTGCAACCCCAGCCTTTAGGTGCATAATCAGTGTGCTCTTATGAGAGGTTTATGAGCAGCATGTCTGTCTTCTTGCTCTCTGCAGGGCACACATGATCTCCATCAGGTTTTGCTATCTAGAACATCCAGGGGCACCTGGGGTCCCTACAACTCCCCTTGGCTTACAGGCCCACTCTGTCTCCCTGTTGGTGATGCTGACATACTAACGATTAGGTGACAGTGTCCTCTGAAGGGCACCCCTGCTCTTAGCAGGCCAGAGGAAGGCTGGTCTACAAAAGGAAACTGGCAGTGACCATGACCATCGATCAGGGTGGCACAGTTTACTATGGAGTGCTCCTATAACTGCCCTTACAAAAGGGAAAGAACACTTTGGAGTCCAACAATCTTGAGTTCTACAACTGGAAAATTGGAGAATAAACTTTGCCCTGAGGCCAATGGGGGTGAAGACATGCACAGGAATGAACACAAAGCACCTAGCAGTCTCTGCTCCTGTGGGTCCAGGAAAAACTAGCATTTAGCCCTGTCCTCCCTTTTTGGTAAAAAGATGATTCAATTAATAGGAAATCTATAAAAACAAAACAAAAGATCTTTTATATAGCAAAGTTTCTACCTATATGAAACTGAATTTTAGATTGTGGATTAATGTACCTCAAGAGAATATTGATATAAAAGACCTCTGGGGTCACCTGGGTGGCTCGACAGTTGAGTGTCTGCCTTTGGCTCAGGGCATGATCCCGGGATCCTGGGATTAGGTCCCACATCAGGCTCCCTGCAGGGAACCTGCTTCTCCCTCTGCTTGTGTCTCTGCCTCTCTATTTAGTCTCTTATGACTAAATAAATAAAATCTTAAAAAAATAAAGGACCTCTACACTCTCATTTATTATCTGCTATGTGCCAGACACTGTCAGTGCTTGATGAAGAGTCTTCATGGGTGATGTTTTTATCAAAAAAAAAAAAAAGCTCTTTACTACTTTTTAGTTTGTGCATCTTTTTAGTATGAAGATCTCATTAAAGTCACCAAAAAAGCCACGGTTTGTCCCCAAAGCTATAATTCTTAAGCTATTCAGATGGCCTGTCCCCACATAGTCTCATACTTAAGCAGGAGGCCTGGACCTTCACTCCAGCACACTCAAGATAAGGCCTTCCCAGGTGGCAATGCCATCCCACTGCCAGGCCTGAGGTTTAATGACTGTCTACAGCAGGACTTCTGCTGAGATATTAAGAAAGACATAGGAGGGAACACAGTTTGGAATGTGAGTTCAGACCATTCAGCAGAAATGCTGGGAAGATAATCAGCAGACTCCTATAAGGAAAAATTGAAAGCCTAACGGACCTCCCCAGACCCTTGGGACATCTAAGTCTCTTCTGCTGGAGATTAATTTCTTGGAATAGTGTTTCTGGATTTCTCTCTGAAAAAGTACTAATCTGAACTTTACATTGAAGCATTAATTAATGAACGCACTCACTGAATAATTTTGTGATCCTACTATCGAGGTCCTGAGGATACAGCAGAGGGCAAGACAGACACAGACTCTGCCCTCAAAATGCAGGGTCCACTTCATGGCTGCTGGATGTAGCCACGCAGTCTGTGTGCTGTATATGTCCAGTGGGGAATGGAATCCAGTCCATGCTCTGCTTGCCCAGTGATGTACACGAACAGGGGGCTGAATTCACCTGGATGGAGGGACATCGTTTTCCTCCTACAGAGATGCCATCTACTTGCCAAGAGCCCACAAGGCTATGTTTGCCCACTGAGGGTGATTTTAGTCTAATTTATACCAAGACTGTGGAGCTGGCAATGGTCCTGGAGAAATGGACGGGAACACATGGTCACAAGGCAGTGACTATCTCCCCAGCACGTCCACAGCCTGCTGGTGTGGTGGCGATCTTTCCCTGGCCTGTGGCCACGGCCTGGTGGAGGGCAGAGCAGACACAGAGGAAGGAGGAAGGAAAGACTGTGACTGAAGTCGGGATGAGAGGAAGGGAACCGGGAATAATTCAGCTGGGCTCCAAGACCCCCCTTCCAGTGCTGAGGGCCCCCCTGGGTATGACCCTGACCTCGCTGGCCTTGGCGCCCTGCTCTTCTGCAAAAGGGAGATAGAACCGGACTGGTGTTGATGTCGCCTGTAGCTCTCATCTGCCCTCACTGGTCCAACATTCTTGAGAGGGTTTCCTGATGTCAAAAAAAGCCATCTTTCCCAGCTAGGAATTCTTAAAACCCTGACTGTGTCAGCAGAATAGTGTGGTGTCCTTTACGCCTGACCAAAGGGGGGTGTCTCCCCCAGGAAGGGAGGGAGCAAAGAGTAGCTGGGGGCCTGAGGATGAGAGAGGGAGGTCCTGCTTCCCACCCCACAGGAACACGGACTCATGTCTCCCTGCTAAGGGGTCTGTCCCAGCGCCAGGGCTCTGGGCTCCTCTGGGACCTGCGTTCCCTAATCATGGCACGTCCCAAAGGTGGTCTCCTGCCAGCCATCATCGGGCCTGCAGTGCTGATTACTCAGAACACAGCTCCTATGGTCAATTAGCAGCAGAGACACTGGGCTGCACCATGGGTCATGGGGCGATCAGTCCTGGCTTCATGCTCCCGGCGGAGCCAGGCAGTGGGAGGCTAGGGAGCAGAGGTAAAGGTGGCAGCAGCCTTGGCCGCAGGGGTGCTGGGGAAGGGGTGAGCCCCACCCTGCTGCTCCCCAATCCCCCGGTGGATGGTTCCCTGCCACTCCGTGCTTTAACAACTCATCAGAAGAACCTCTGAGTCCCTTTTGTAGTTTTACAAACTCGGCTGGCACCTCAGGGCAAGGCCTCAAAGCCAGGCTAAGATGTCTCCTTCCAAAATTTTTGGGAAAATATAAGCTGAGATTTCAGTTCTAAAACAACTTCTTGGTCTCAGAGTGTCCATTCATGTTCCAGCTCATGGCATCTCCTCCAGAAGATCCCAGCAGGGTCACCACCTGGGGAGTCAGCCAGCCCAGGGTTGCAACTCTACTTTTGCTTTTGCCAGCTATGTGGCCTTAGACCAGTCGCATGACCTCTCGGGCCCTCAGTCTACAGCTACAGATAACAACCAGTCCCTGTCCAAGGGTGAGAGAAGGCTCACATGCAGTACAGTGTGGGGCCTCTGTTCTCAGTCAAGGGTCCCCTGTATTACCATTTTCTGCAGCTATACTCTATTCTCAAGGAATAGACACAGAAGCATGAGAGATAGAGACCCTTCTGGCAGGGGCTTGTCTTTCCACTGCCTTCTCTAGGCCTTTCTAGGTCCTGGGAGACACTGGACTCCTCTTGGTGGGAGTGTGCTGGAAAAAGGGATACACATAGAGAGGAGCTCTTCTTATCAGGACTTCCAGCCACGAATGTACAGCACAGGGGGGGTGAGAGGGGAGTTGGAAACAGGACAGCAGATTCCCGGACTCTACAACCAGTCATTCTGACATAGCAGTTCTTTGGTAGGCCTGGGGGTGTGCTTTTTTCACCAGTCCCCTGGCTGAGCTTCGGTCACAAAGCTGGGCCACATGTTGGGAAGGCCCCAGGGCTGTAGCTCCTGCAGCCAGGACAGGTGTGGCTCTGAGTTCTGACAGCTCGAGGCATCTCCTCCCACCTGGGGGGCAGCCCTGCTGCTGCAGGGGGTCATGTGTCCTTCTCAGAGGCTTCATCTGGCCACCTGGCTCCAGAGAAGCATGCAGGCCTAGGTCTCCCTGGGGAGGTGCACAGGACAATAGCTTCGGGTGGTGGATCCTTCTGGAAAAGCTATGTAGGCATGAAGGGTGAGGGATAGAGCTGGGGAGGGGGCTATTTCAAGGACTCTCCTGAAGTCTCTAATGGGGGAAGAATCACCCTCTACTCCAGATGTCAGCTTCGGTTGGCTGTGAGGTTGCAAGTAATGTGTGAATAATAATACCTGAGGTGTGCTAAATTGGGAATAAGTTACTTTTAAGATAATGAATTTTGAGCGGATTTAAATTTATCCCTGTAATAACCTCATTCTCACACACCTGCACCCTGATAGACTGTGGTATACATACAATGGGTCTCAGCCAACACGTGCGCCACTGGGCAGGTCTTCTACACACCACTGGTGTGTCCTGTCTGGGTATGCTACACAGCCGATGTGTGCTGTCCAATGTGTTGAGGCAGAAGGACCTGCTGCACCATCTGGTCTGTGATCTGTGGCACTCGGGCTTGTCCCAGGGTCCCTGAGCTGGGACTTCACGGACTGCATCCCACTGGACCATAGATGGGGCCTGCCTGGGGCTGTGCCGGATAGGCCGCTGGGCGGCACTGTGTCCAGAGACAACAGAAACGGGAATGACAGAAGATGGGGGTGGGGCAGGCTGTCCCGGTCCCGTGACCACCATGAGGCCAAGGCATCCTGGTGCAGGAGTGGAGTGAACGGAGGACACTGAGCCAGTGGCAGGCTTGGCAGCCCTGTGCAGACGGGGGTGACCACCCAGGGTGTGCCACAGGCAGGGGCTCAGAGCCACCGCCACATGAGCCCTGTCCAGGACTCTCCACTCGGGCTGCCTTTTGTCCTTGGCCATTTACCTGAACGTGACTCTTAAAAAGGTGTTTTTTTTTTTTTTCTTCCCTTAATTCCTCTATCCCCCAGTCCCCGGGGTATGTCTGGCAGGTGGCACGAGCACCGTACAACGGGCTGCCCCTGCCCCTGGCTCTGTTGCTGTGTGAAAGGTGAATGCCAGCATTCCAGACAGCCTCCTTAGGTCACAGCCATGGTTTCCAGAAACAAGTGAGCACCTTCTTGCCCCCACAAACCTCCCCAAGGATACCACACATGGGGTTAAAAGTAAACACGAATGATGCCACAGAACATAAGCTTGTGAAAATGCCTTCTCTGGAGTGGCCTGACCTGGGCCCTAGGTGTGGGGTGACTGATTTGCCCCTGGTGGCCCATATCAGTGGAGATCCGTACCCAACGAGCCCTAATGTGGAGAGCTGCCCCCCTTAATCCTCAATGTGGACACTAGCGATGAAGGCAGCAGTGGGGTGATGACACTGAAGGCAGACATGGGCTGAGCTCTTGGAGTGAAGCCCAGAGAAGGCACGTCAGGGATGGTTTTTGATCAGGGTCTGCCCTGCCTTGCCCTGCTCATAGTGAGGCCTGTCCTCTGAGTGTGTATCTCTAGACTCCCAAGCTCAAAGACATTTTAGGCCATTGGGGTTCACTGCATTAAGGATTTTTGTACTCCCTGGTCTCCAACAGGAGGGAGGACAGAGCATGATAAGCTCAGGAATACATCCCCTGTGAGGTACCCGCCTTTGGCCTGAGGTCAGGGTCCCTCGGTGGTTTTCTAGAACCCACTGCACACCCCACACCACAGTGTAATTCGATTAAAGCCTCTTCTTTCCTATTTCAGATTAACTGGGTCTGTATCATAGTTCACATATTCTTGTTTTTCAGATCTCTGGTTATTGATTGATGGCAAATCATTTGTTATAGATGCAAACGGCATATCACCAGCATTTGAGACGTGAGCTGTACATAAATGCCCATGATTAGTAACTGACAAAGACTGCGAGGCCACAAGATACACGGAGCAGTCAGGAAATGCAAGGTAAAGTTTCCCCTTGTTCAGGTAATTTTCAAACTCTAGATGTAAAGCTGTCTGGGTGTGGAAAGTAAGTTGGAAGTGAGATTTTTCACACTAGGGGCAAACTTTACAAGAGAAGAAACAATCACAGAAAATCCAATTTAGTTAATTGTCTTTATCTCACCTGCTGTTTGTAGGTCCGTGGAGCCAGCCATTCTTTGCCGAAGCCTAGACTTTTGCTCCAGCCACGGTGGCCCGTGGGGTGGGTCTTGCTGCTTCTGCATCCACTCTGCTATCTCCCAGGGGTTGGGCATAATGGGAAAGTGGAGTTAGCAAAGGTTTCAGGGAGTGGCCCTAGGACAGTGATGTTTGTTGCCATGGAAATGAATATAAAGTCTCCAGCTCATCACTGCCATCTCAGCAGGACATGGGAGAGGAATGGACAGGTCAGAACCCTCACATGTTTGGTTATAGATGCATTCATGGGCCAGCAAGAGAACTGTTCAGGCATGCCTTACCTCACCGCGTGTGTGGCTTTGCCAAACTCATCATATCAGAATCTTGTGTTACGGAAGAAAAGAGTAAAAATGTGGCTTTCCAAAATAATATGCAGGTTGGCTTACTCCTCCCTCCCTCCCTCTCTCCCTCCGTCTCCCTCCATCCCTCCTTCCTTCCCTTCCTTCCTTCCATAAATTGCTGATATGCATTTCAATGTGAGTCTACTTAGTGGAGTTAGAGGTAACACAATCATTTTTATTTTTCGCTATTTATTGAAGGCCATACCCATAATCAGATATGCCTGGTTGGCCTTGCCTAACTTTGACTTGACACAGCTAGAGAGAATGACCAGCAATGTCTTCAGAAAGGGCTCCATGGACAAGCTCAGAGCAAAGGGCATTTGATAAAGACATAGATTCTGACATAGATTCCGCAAAGTGGCGGAACAATAAAATATTCTATAAAACTCTTGGGTGGACAATAGTTAAATGCAATCAGGATGAATTGTTGATGGGAAGAAAAGATGGCAAGACAAAGGGAGAAAGTTCTAAGTCAGGATGGCAAACATTGGGCACTCATGTCCCCACTCCCAGAGCAGACAGTGGGAATCACCTTACTCCTTCCCACTGAGTCCAGGTTGGGCTTCTCATTGCCTCTTATGTCACCCCAGGCAGACACTCCATATCAGAGTTACCATCTGTGATGGATTCAAGATGGTGACAAATTCTCTGATGCCTCTGAGAGGCACAGTCTAATCTGCCTCCCCTTAGTCTGCTCTGGCTTTAGTGATCTGCTTGACCAGCAGAATGTGACAGACCTAACTGGGACTTCTGAGGCTAAGAAGCCTTGCATGTCCCACAAGGGCCTCTTGGAATGCTGGCTTTTGGAGCCATAGGCACCATGTAAGAGGTCTGACTGTCCTGCAGTACAAGTGGTATGGGAATGCTCTAAGATGACATGGGGAAGGCAATGGGGTCCAACAGACTCCATCAAGGTGGTAGACACATGAATGACACTGGCTAGGACCCTCTATAGCTCAGCTGGTAGTTGAACACCACCGAGTGACCCCAATCAATGCCCACAATTCTGCTTTAGGTGTAAAGCAAAAAAAAAAAAAAAAATCACCCAGCTGAATGAAGTCCAAATTCCTTACATAAATGTGCAAAAGCTGCTATCTGGGGTAATGAGTTATACCACTGTAAATACCCTCAACACCAATGTGAACTCACTGACCACTGTGGGTATAGACAAAAAGTGTGTCCAGGGCCCAGCAGGAGTGCCTGGGGGGCTTTTACAATAATTTAACAGTAATACTAGTATTAACCAAGGGATTACTATGTGCAAGACACTTCAAAACATTTTACAGGGAATAATTCATTTACATGTAACATCTCCCCAAGCACCCGAGGATACCAAACTCCCAAGAAGGGGGCCAAACCCTGATGGACCAACCTCTGGTGAGTAATAAATAACAATTCAACCCAACATAGGGTCTGACAGTTACCTAATAACATCTTTTCTTCCATCTGTGCCTCACTGTATCAGGTATAAGCTGGGAAAGGTTGGGTTTTTATTATTATTATTATTATATTATTTTATTATTTTATATTATTATATTATTTTACTATTATATTATATTATTATATTATATTATTATATTATTTATTATTTTATATTATTTATATTATTTTATTATTACTTTTAGTGGGTGAGGAAACTGAAGCTTACCAAGGTTGTGATTTGTGTACATTCCTAATGGTTAGTAATGGAGATGAGAGGTGAACCCAGAGCTTACAGCTCCCCGGCCCCTGGCTTTTCTGTACCTCACTGCCTCTCTGTATGTTAGCTACTAGAAACAGGTCCTCCTTCCCATGACATTTCTGCCTCTCCCACAGTATCAACTCAACAGCAGGAGCATCAGACAACATCTTTACAGAGGGAACAAACTAACTTTCAAATGGACAGGTGCTGCACACATGATTTGTAGCACCTAATCTCTCAAGTTCTCTTCTGCAAAACTCACCTCATGCAGGTGCTGTGAGGACTAGGAGTTGATGAGGCTGTGACATCTGGGCCACATGAGGCACACAGTGACTGCTAAGTGGGGGCTCATGTTATCATCCAGTTATTAACTCACTTGACAATTGCTGAGCATCTACTATGTGCATGTGCTGTTTTAGGCACCAGAGATTCAGCAGTGACAAAAGTCAGCAACATTTGCCTCTTCCAGATATTACACTCCAGAATTAAGGGGAAGTCTCTGTGAGATGGGGTGCTGTGGGGTTGCCTAAGCCCACTCACTAGCTAAGTGATCGATTTTCACAGAGCAGCTTTGGTTCACACTCACTGCAAATTTATTCTGCAGCCACGTGACAAATCAGTGTGCTCTGGGGACCTTTACAATACAGTCAAAACCACACACACTAACTCTGGCAACTCTGTGATATGCTCTTGTGCTGTGGGGTGAGGTCATGGCCCAGTTCTGGTAAGCACTCCTAAGGACTGGCTTACAAAGAGAGCAGAATGCTTCTTAGGGCCTATCTCATTAAAAGGCACCTGGCCTCACTCAACTCTCTATCTTTGGCTTTTTGGGCTGTCAATTGGGGAGGGGGGAGAAATTCCTGGAGTTCAGAGGCAAAGAAATGACCTGAGCTGCTCCCTTTCAGTGAGCTAGAAGTCAGAGCTGAAATCTTGCATGTTTAAGAGTGGAGCTCGTTGGAGTTCGCCAAAACCTGGACGAGTCCCCCAGAGGGCTACAAAGGCCTAATAGTGCTATTTGTTGCTGAAGCAGGGGACACTGCAAATCCATTCCACCTGCCCCTGCACATTAATGTCATTTCTGGTCCAGGAGGGTTAGAGAGAGAAGGGATTAACCACTCTCCGGCAATGGGGCACCTGCGCGAGGGCAGGACACTTCTCCAAGCCTGCAGATTTTTCTGAGTGTCTTATTTTTTGAAGATTGTTGGCCAAGCAGCCTGCAAGGACTTCTCTGGTTTTGATGAAACACGTTTGGTTTCATTTTCTAGTTCATGCATTCAGTTAGCATTTATTGCCTACGAAGGCAGGGTTCTGAGTGAATGCAGCAGGCTGTGATGGAGTTTATATTCTAGTGGGAGAAGTTTACACAACACACAAAGAAATAGACACATAAGGAAAAAATCAGATTGTAATGAGCACTAGGCAGAGAATTAAAATACACTGATGAGATCAGGAGGTCTCTTGGAGGAGGTGACATTTAAGCTGAGACCCAACAGGAAGGAATCGCTATAGAAAGAGTGGGTGGTGGGGGAAGCATCCCAGGCAGAAGGAGAGCTGGCACCAAGCCAAGGTGGGGCAGGTGAGGAGGGCCCAGAGAGGCCAGAACACAGTGGGAGGGGAGCGTGATTTGGGATGAGGTGAGACAGGCAGGTTGTGATCTTGAGGGGCCTGAGGGCTCTAGCAAGGGAAAGAGCTTTGCATCTTATACAAGGTGCGATGGGAAAGCCCTGGAGGATTTTAAGTAGGGGCAATGTAATCTGATTTAGAATGGAAACAGGTATCTCTTGCTGTTGCAGAGAGACTGGCCTTGTAACAACAGAGGCAAAAGAGGAGGGAGGGAGGCCAATGAAAGTCTCTCTCTCTTTCTCTCTCTCTCTCTCTCTCTCTCAAGATTTTATTCTATTCATGAGAGACACAGAGAGAGGCAGAGACATAGGCAGAGGGAGAAGCAGGCTCCCTGCAGGGAGCCCCATCCTAGACTTGATCCAGGATTCTGGGATCACGACCTGAGCCGAAGGCAGTTGCTCAAACACTGAGTCAACCAGGTGCCCTGAGGCTTTTGTGTTTATCAAGTTCAGGGATGGTGGCGGCTCTGACTAGGATTCAGCAGTGGGGAAGGGAAAAGTGGACAAGACTTAGGGTATGCTCTTGATGTGGAGGTGATAAGACTCGGCTGATGGATTACATGTGGAGGTGTGAGGCGATGGTTATAAAGTAGGAATGTTTTTCAGGAGAATAACTCAATATTTTGGTATATTTTACCCTCGTCTTTTCCAGTTATATAAGCATACATATGTATTTTTATAAAATCGGAATCTGGATGTAGCTTTACATCATGCTTTTAAACTTAACATTCTTTTTGTGAATATTTCTATGAGTCATAATTTTTAATGACTACATAATATCTAATCATACAGGGCATACCATAATTTCTTTAACCAATCACTGGTTGACATTTGGGCTGCTTCCAATAATTCTGCTACCACAAACAAGGCTCTAGTAAACATCCCTGCACATAAATCTTTAGGCGATCTGATTTTTTTTTCCCTTGTGGAATTACTGAATCAAATGGAATTACTGAATCAGAGGCATTTTTAGAAAAAGACTTGATAAATAGGTACTGCTGAACGAGCAGGAGAGGTGGTGAAACCATTTTATATTCCTATTAGCTTGTATTTGATAGTTTCCATTTCACTTTATTTTGCTCAAACTGAATTCTACCCTTAAAAATAACCAATTTAAGAACCAAAAAATATATGATGTTGTTTCATTTGCCTTATTTTGATTATTAGTGAAATAAACATCTTCCTAATATTTAGTGATCAGGCATATTTGGTGGATGGAAGTGAATATGAGTTTGTATGTATATGCACTCTCATGCTTTTCACCAATTTTTCTATTTGGATGGCAATTTTTTGTTATTGATTACTAGGAGCTCTTTATATAATGAGGTCATTCCTAACTCTATTTTCCCTCCTCCCCATTTTTTAATTTGCTTTATGATATTCAGAAGACTGAAGATTTTATGTCATCAGCTTTATCAACCATTTCCCTAATTGTGTCTTCCTTTTCTCCTCGGCTTAGGAGAGTCTCCTTCAATTGCATAAAAGCATATGAATATCTGTGTATATTTATTTAAGGTCTCTTATAATCTTATTTACTTTAGAAGCTACTGTTTCCTAAGTGACTTCTGCAGAATATAAAACATCAGTCTTATGAAATATTCTGCGATCCAGTAATTCTGGGAACAGTATGTACTTGACATTATCTACTAGACAATAACAACAAAGACTTTCCAATGTCTGCAGTGAAGAAATCTGCTTACCTTGGCTTACTGTACTGTTTCCCAAACTTAACGATATAGAATACTTTTCCTGTTCTGGTTATCAATGTCCAATAAGAGTGTTTGGGACAAGAACTTGAGAAGAGCCATTTTATCCAGCCTGAGTCAAGGAGCAATCCCACTTTTCCTACACAAACACTTAATGATGTGTCTCAGCACCAACTTCTCACAGTTCTGTTAGCATTCTGTATCCTGAGCTTTATTCCTGGCCTTTCTGTTTACTTCCCTTGGTGTGTTCAATCCTCACACTATAACTGCACTCTCAGTTTTCCTTCTGTTTTTCACTATAACAACTGATGCTATTTGGTACATAAAGCTCTGTGACCACGGCATCTTCTTTATGGGTCTTATCACAAGACAATCTCCTTCTTTTCCTCATTTAACGTGTGTACCTTGAATTCTACTTTGCCTCCAAAATGGCTACCTTTGCTATCTTTATTGTGTTATCTCATAGATCTTGGCTCACTCTTTTTCCTTTAACCTCCTCATGCCATTTGATTTCAAGCATCTGTCTTTTCCTTATCTCATCCACCAGAAACATACTAAGTACTTCCTGTGTGCCAAGCATTAGGCACAGAGGAACACAACAGCAGTCACAGAATAAGCATGGTTCCCATGCTTCTAGAAATGACTACAGTGTGAAAGACAGATTGTAGTTGATAATTTCTGAAGTGTACATAAAATGAGAATGGTGATATATGCTGTATGGTATAGGGCATTGTGAGTCACTAAGGGCTACAAAAGTGTATAATGGAGGGACTTCATTTAGTTTGGGGCAGTGCTCAGGAAAGGCTTTCCTGAGGAAGAGATGTTTAAGCTCAGCTCTAAAGAATATGTTTGTTAACCAGGTTGTACTGGGAGGCAATGGGAGCATCCTAGACAGAAAATGACCCTGTGGCAGGAAGGAACTTATTACCAGCAAGCAGAGCTAGGAGCAGAGAACTAAGAGAATACAGTATGAGTTGAGGTTGGAAACATTCAATGGGGCCAGACCATGCAGCACTTTTTATGTCCTTCTGAGGATTTGGACCTTTATCCTAGAAGCATGAAAAATCAATAAAGGGTTTTAAGCAGAGGGCTAATGAGTGATGTGTCACAGATTTGTGAGTACAAGAACAAGACCATGCACATCTCTTCTCAACTGTGATGAGTGACATCACTGAACTGATCACTCAAAATCACTCAAGGTTGTAGTAGGTACACCATGAAAATTGACAAATGCCAATTTATTAGGACTTTTTCCCCTGGAGAGCCAGTTGTTAAATATTTACTTGTATAATTACCAATTGCATTTTGAAAAGAAATCATTCTGGTATCTGGGTAGAAAAGAGATTCCAGGAGAGCAAGAAGGGATACAAGGAGATTGGCTAGGATGTGATTAGAAGAGTCTGGCTGAGAAATAACTCTACCTTGAATGAGAGTGGGTGTGGTGAAGATGGAAAGAGTCGATGGGTCTGAGGCACATATAGGACATACAACCACAAAGACTCGGTGATAGATTGGACTGAGTAACTACAGAGAAACAGGTGATGAAGACGGCTCCCAGATCTCTGGCTCACGTAAATGGATGGGTGGCGGGATCATTTACTGAGATACAAGTATTGGCTAAGGAGTGTTTTGTTTTGTTTTGTTTTTTGCAGGGGGGTTGGTGATGGGGAAAGACCATGAGGTTAGGAGGACACTAGGAGTCTGAGTTGCCTGTGAAACACTCAAGGGCAAGGACCAAGTAGGGAGTTGGACACTATGGGCCTGGATATCAGAGTGGAGGTCTTAGGAGGAGCTATAAATGGGAGTCGCAGCACTTGGGTGGTGCTTGAAGCTGTGGGCCTGAATAAGGTGACTTGAGAATACAGAGTCAGAAGAGGATGTCTAAGGTGAGATGTCTAAGATTAGCGCTCAAAGGCAGAACATTTACTAGTCAATATTCAACGCAAACAGCATATAGGTGATGATTGTTTTTAAGTTCCTTTGGGGGTCTTTGCCTTTTTATTGGAAAGTTGTTCCTTTAACTTTCAAGTTTTTTTCATTATTTTTATTATTAATGTTTCCTTGTTTTGTCCTTTTCCTTTTATTTTTTCCATCTTTAGCTGTATGGGCCAAGTTTTCCACTTTCTCTCTCTCTTTTTCTATTACTAATACAATTTAATATATTACTCTGATTATATACACTTAATTTTATAATTAACTCATTTGAATCTCATGGCCAATTCTTTTATGACACAATTTGTCTTTTTTTTTTTTTAAAGATTTTATTTATTTGACAGACACAGAGAGAGAAAGCACAAGCAAGAGGAGCAGCAGAGGGAGAGGGAGAAGCAGGCTTTCCATTGAGCAGGGAGCCCAATGCAGGGCTTGATCCCAGGACCATCAGGACCTGAGCTGAAGGCAGATGCTTAACTGATTGAGCCAACCAGGCACTCTGACAATGTCTCTAAGTTATTTGTTTTGACTCATTTGTCATTGGGGTGGTGAATGACTTGAAGTACAGTTTTTTTTTTAAAGTAGGCTCCATGCCCCACACGGAGCCCAATGTGGAGCTTGAACTCATGACCCTGAGATTAAGACCTGAGCTGAGGGGCAGCCCGGGTGGCTCAGCAGTTTAGCGCCTGCCTTCAGCCCAGGGTGTGATCCTGGAGACCCAGGATCAAATCCCAAGTCAGGCTCCCTGCATGGGGCCTGCTTCTTCCTCTGCCTGTGTCTGTGCCTCTCTCTCTCTGTGTGTCTCTCATGAATAAAAAAATAAAAATCTTTAAAAAAAAAAAAAGACCTGAGCTGAGATCAAGAGTTGGATGCTTAACTGACTGAGCCACACAGGTGCCCTGAAGTACATATTTTAAGATAATAAAAAGGAAGATGTCCCATATATTTGAATGCTCGTATGTCTGAGAATGTCTTTGTCTTGCTTTCACACATGAACACCATCTAGGCAGGGCACAACAAAGTTGGATCATAATCTTTGGTCCTCAAAATTCTCTAACTGCTGCTCGAATATCTTCTAGCATTCAATAATTATAGACAAGAGGCCATGAATTGACTTTTCTTCTAGGATGCTAGAATTTTGATGTACCTATTTCAAAACCATTTTCAGGATGTTTGTGGATTGGTCAGTACCAATCAGAAGAATACATTAGTGGAAAAATATATGATAGGGTTTGTAAACAGAAAAGAATCTGTGGCATCCCTGAAGTCAGAGACATGTGTACAGGTCATTAAAATGTGAAGCAGATATGGGGTTGGGGGAAAGAGACTGCAGAATCTTTGCATTCATATGACCACAAAGGTGGGATGAGTGAGGAACCCAGACAGAGTCTAAGGAAAGGTTTCAGCAGAGGCTGGTCTGCAAATCCATCATCCTGATTGTCCTGAGAATGGGACAATCAACCTCATGATGAGGAAAAACCACAGCTGATTAAATTTTACATTAGATGAGGAGGTTGAACACAAGTGGTCTAGTGAGCTCTGCCTTTGGGGAAGTATTCGAGGTGCAGGCAAAGAGAGACACAGAGAGAGAGCTATAGTGTTTTATGAGAAACAACACTAAATATAAAAGGGTCAGGATAAGCTCATGCTCGAAGGCTATGGGAACCCTGCATACCTGCGTACCTTTCTGAGTCCTCCTGCCCACTCTGGAGGTCAGTGGAGGTAGCAGATCATGCACCTGGGAGGTCACATTGTCTCTCTTCTACCACCTGGCAGCACTGCCTAGAAGGAAAGTGAGAGAGGGGCATGGTGGAGAGCACTCCCTGGTGGCCTGTGATGACATCTGGTGGCCTGTGATGACAGGGATACCAAGACAGACCCCTCTTCTCATCCTCTGCTATAATGTCGGGAGGTTTGGATGTGGGGTGGGGATAGAACAAGAAGGGCTAGAAAGTGCTGTCTTTTTTCTTTTTCTAGAATGTTGTGAGCCCTTTCAACCTATTACCTATTGAAAAAGACATTCTTTGAAACCATTTGACCATTAGAAGCCATTAGAAGCCATTTGACACAACTAGGCCCAGATCTGTCACTATTTGTTTGCTCTTGGGGCCATGAATTTCTACCTTCAATCAGCACAAACATTATTTCAGGCTATAGGTGGAAATGAAGATTGATACCACATGCTACAATTTTCATCTTCTTGTTGTCAGGTGGGAGGTTGACCGTCCTTTCCACCGCTACAAACAGCTTAGGACATGAGTTGTTGGGAAGGTTAGAGTAGGAAAACACCTGCTTCAGGAATCCTTATGGGCTGTGTCATCTGGGGAAGGTCCCTGTCCTCTCAGGGCTATTCTCTTTGTCTCTGACACAAGGACTTAGGAGGAGAGCTGATCCAAGCCCTGGCGCTGATACCTGTGATGGCAAAGATGGTGTGAATGTCCAAGGATGGTCTGTGCCAGACGGCGTGACAGGCCTGGACATGTGCATCTCAGAGCAGCCGCACCATGTGGAGGGCTCTACTGAAGGTGGCCCACCTCCACCCACCCCCGAGCCTGGCTCCACCAGTGATAGAGAGTCTTTCACTGGAAATTCAGCCCTTCAGTCGCAAAGATTGTCCCCATCAGGGTGCAGATGTTTGGCAAGAGTGTGATGTTGATCCATCTGTTCCAGGTAGAGGTGACTTCTTGGTCACTCTAAGGACCAGTTCCTGGAGAGCTGAGCTCTGGTGGCGGGGAAGAAGCAGGGGTGATGAGGAGGGAAAGGTAGGGCAATCTTGGTGCACCAGCCCTGGCCTTGGAAGAATGGTGCATTCAGGTGGGCATGGGAAGCTGCCCTGGACATGTAGGGGCCCACCCAGTCACCGAATAACTCCTGGACTTTGACGAGGGAGAAGGGCTCCAGGAGTGAGGTGGAGAGCACAGACACAAGCTCTGTCCATTCTAGTGGTGGCAGGCTGCTCTCGGATGCCTATAAGAAGTCTCACCAGCCCAGGGTAGGGAGACTTTGGGGCTTCAAGGCACCTGCTTGTGGGAAGGATCGTAGTCTGCCTGTAGCTGTTCTGCAGGCCTGGGTGCAGCCCTAATCAGCCAATCTCCACCTGCCTGGCTGACAAAGCTGCTTGGGGGGAGGTCAGTAACTTCATCTGGGAAGCTGTCGGCATTGCCCTCAGCTGACTGCCTGCAGAGGAGTGGGGTCCAGGCCATGCCCAGGGGTCTAATGGTTCTGTAAGTAGCAAGGTCACCTCCTTGGAGGCACAGCATCAGGGCAGTGGCCTGGGTCATACCCCTGGCAGACACAACCTGCGTGAGGCCAGGGAGAGCTTGGAGAAGAGAGAAAAGGACAGTGGGGACAGGACTACAGAGGGCCCAGCAGCACAGACTTGTCCCGCCAGCCTCAGAACCACAGCCAGCCCTCACTTCTCATGCCCTGCACCTCTGCTGGTCCCAACTTGGTACCTGGGACAGGAGGCACACATCCTTGTGGCCCTGCACGTGTGTATGGGTGAACACTCCCTTTTGGCCTGATAGGGAAGAAAAAGGAAGAGAATGGTCTCAGAGTCAGGGCCTGTGCAGCACAGAGCCTGGCTATGGGTAACCAGCACCTGTACCAGAGTGAGTCCCAGCAGCTGTCGTCGAATCAAGGACGTGAGTGCAAGTTGTTTAATGGGAAGTGATCCCAGGGAGCACTGGTAGGGGAGGGGAAAACAAGGAAGCCACAAAGGCTGGCACAGAGGACATTAGTGAGCAGGTCATCGCCATAGATGGGGTTCAGACAGCAGGTGGGGACCATGGAGGGATGGATGTAGAGTATGCCTCTGGGTGCCATCTGAGGGCTGTAGCGCTGCCTCTTACGCATCAGCTCGGGTTCACTGATGGCTACAGGCTGCTCCTGGGGACATTAGCTCTCCAGCACTTCTGGTCTGCCCTGTGACAACACCAAGCATGCCCCAGAATCTGAGGAAAGCCCCAGGGAGAGGCAGAGAGCCACAATAGGTGCCTTCAGTGTATAGGGACCGGTGAGAGCCAGGCGTCAAGGGCAGGGTGCTGGTGCTGTCTGCTGTAGTGGCCCAAGACCACTCCGGGAAGATACACAATTTCAGAGAGGGAGGGTCACAAGGGGATAATCCATCCCCATAGAGGGCAGGGCAAAGGACAGATTGCTGAGGGGGGGGGCTGGGGCAAGCATCTGTGACAGAAAGGACTACTAGACCCTGGAAAAGGTCCAGGGAAGTTGAGTCACTTGTACCAAGACACAAAGATGACTGATGGCAAAGTTAGGACCAGAGGACCCAGAGCTGCAGACTCTGAGTGCATGATGTGGTCTCATACCCAGCCACAGGCAGACTCTAGGGTGGCCAGGCTGGCGGATACTGATCCACACACTGACAGCACGGTCAGTAAAGGTCTGTATGTACCAGGCGAGATCAGCTTCTCTCTTGCATGGATTTCCGTCCAGGCTGGCAGGTCCCGGGACTGAGGAATGCTTAAGGATGGGGTGTCATGTCTCTGAATGGGGGTAGGCAGCCTGCCTGTCAACTGCCAGCATCAGACCCCTGATGGTGAGAATCTGGGTTCATAGGGACAGGGATATGCTTCGTATTTGTCATATGGAGCCCAGAGGAGTCCCATTACCTAGATTTAAAATTCCAACAAGTGCTCCAGCCATGTACAGCAGAGGCAGGGCCATGCAGTATCCTCCATGAAGACGAGGGAGGCATCTCCATGCCACAAAATCATTTGAAGATCTGAAGTGTCAATAACCTCCCAACAGCTAATTGGCTAAGGACAGCTATATATGTCTGTGCCAGAGGGGAACAAGATTCTAGCTCTCTCTGGTTACAGGAAGAGGCAACAAGACTGCAAATGATAACCGATGTACCCCTTTCAACTCCCCATCCTTTCTCTGGCTTTTTAATTGTACAGTTGTGATCTCTTGCCATTAAGTCATTAGAATGAAAGATGCTAACTAAGTCCATGTAAGTATGGAGTCAGGTCCATGTTTATCGATCATCCTCTTCTGCAGCTGTTCTTGAGAGATACGATGCTGATGTTTTTAATCTACTCCTATATATCAAGATTAAGGGGGGGAAATCCTCATCTGTTTTTGACCAGAGTCAATAAAAGCATGTTCAGCAAAACCAATACAATACAGCATGGGTGTCATTCTTCGATTTTTTTTTAAAACTCCCATGCAATAGTGCATCGCCTTGAAATCTGGTGTGAAAAAGATAGCAAACCGGCACCTGTGCTATGACCCTCACAACCACAAGGCCTCAAAACTCACACTGACCCTCTCCTGAGTCAGAGAGACTCAGGCTTTCAGAGTCCCCAGGACAAAAACCACTGACCAACTAAGTCTTATTACACCACTGATACAAAGACTGTTGTCTGCCTTTTTATTATTATTTTTGTATCTTCTTTAAATCACTATCAGGTACCCATTATATATTACTCAATGTGAACAAGTGAGCACTATTACAATGTGAGCACATTAGGTCAAATCTGATGATTTTTCAGAATATTTTTCAGGATGTTATTTATCAGAAAAATATTACCTCTAAACGTATCTCCGGAAATATCACTCTTGTTCCATATGGACCACCTTTATTTCCACCTATCCCCAACCTCCTCTGTAGAAGGTCTCCAGCACAACACCTCGTGTTCGTAAGGTAAGTGTGATTTTCTAATTAGAAATCAAACATGGGTGGTGGAGTCTAAATGTGGAATTTAAATTCACGTAAAGTCCAAAAATATCCAACCGTTCCTATCTGAGATTTTTCCAGGTGCAAGAAAGTGATAAGAGGAGTTTGATTCTTCTAACAGGCTTTAAAGAAGAAATGGCAACATTTAAGGATTCCCATCTGGGAAAGGAGAGGAAAAGCCCAAATGTTCTAAACATTTACCTTTGAAGAGAATTCTCTCATTTTCTGATGTGGGGCAACTCTTTTATGGTTTGGGGAGGCCCCCAGCTCCCTCTGCTACTGTATCTACTCCTTAAAACTGCATGGGTGGCTGACCCGTCAGACCCATCCTGTTGGTGAGGAGGAGAGTGAAGCATTTCCAGGACACAACTGCTTTTCTGATAGTGCTCTCCTACCCAGTTGTGTCTACACCTGGGGTGGGGTGGTGATGTGCTGGGTCTTCACAGTTAAGGAATCCAACCCTCTAAGGCCAGCTCCTCCATAAATTCAACTTGATGTTCTGAAGGGGCCCCTAGAACTGGTAGGTAATTTCTGCCTATAGGGACTCTCCAGACTCATAGGAGGCCCGACCTAGACTCTTCCCCTTCCACCACATTCCACCCAGAATGCACTGCCTATAGCACCCCGCCCCCTCCCTGACTCTGTACCAGCTTCCCTCTGCCCCTGGCTTTTGCACATCCTATCCTCTCTGCTTAGACTACATTCCTCCCTGTGCCTCCTACTCCTCTGCCTTGGGCCCTCACTGGCTTTCAGTTTAGATATCATGTCATCTGAGACACTTCCACTAAGTCTTTATTCTGATGTATGTGCCTACAGCATCCCTTCTCTCCCAGCCCTTGGGCTGGACTGTGGCTATTAGACCAGAGCATGTGGAGGGGAACCATGACTGTGTTGATGATCTCCTCATTGTGTGAGTCAAATTACTCAACAACAGAAAGGAAGCAAGAAAGGGAAAGTGAAAACAGAGACAGGCAGGTAACTTCTTGTGCACAACCTCTACTATGGTCTGAATGTGCCCCCCCACCCCCCCAATTTACAAGTGGGAACTTAAGCCCCAAGGTGATGGGGTTAGATGGTAAAGCCTTTGGGAGGTAGTTAGGATTAGTGCCCCTATAAAAGAGGCCCGGGAGAGCTCCCTAGCCCCTTCAGCATGTGAGGACATGGTGAGAGGTTGGTACTTTGCAACCTGGAAAAAGCTGTCACTAGACCCCAGCCATGCTGGCACCCTGACCTCACGCTTCCAGCCTCCAGAGCCTTTAGAAATCACTGCCTGTTGTCTGTAAGCCACCTAGCCTGTGCTATTTTGTTATAGCAGCCCAAACTCACAGAGACAGCCTTCATGGGAGGGTCTACCCACCAGACTACCTAGGGTGATTAGAAGTACTGAGCAAAGCTGGGGTAACTGCTTCCCAGGGTCTGCCACCTTCTCCTGGGCCTATCACCAATGAAGGCCAGCCCAGGAGCACTTTGCCTGGTCCTACCTGCAGCCACATTGCAGCCAGGTATTCCTCTTTGTGACCATACTAGTCCCCTGTTCCCACTCATACTCAGCATCAAGTCACGCTCTGCTCACTCTGGGCAAGAAAGGTCTATGCTACATCCTTATATTTTCTCTCTCTTGCTGGACTGTTGTCTGCCCCCTGCTGCTGCCCTGTGTAGGCCCTGGCCAGCCATCAGCCAGCTGGGGCTCCTGGGCCCTGGCTTCCCTTCTATAGCCTATGAACTCAGGGATGAAGGAACTTCTGCAGGGCATGGGGTGGGCTGTCTCCACAGGAGGTCTCAAGCAGCCCCTCCCCTAACTTCACTGAGCCCATAGCATCTTCCTCCCCAGTCACTGTTTCTGGGCCTGAGGGAGGAGGGCATGATGCCTGACTGCCTTTGTCTCTGTCCAACCTCCAACGTTTGCCACTGTGGCTACTGACCTCAGTGCATAGCTGCACAGGATGAGAGGCAGCCCAAAAGTGAGCAAACAAAAAAGTCTCAGGCCCAACTCTGACCCCTCCTCAAACAGGCTGGACTGAAGGCTCAGCAATATGGGCCTGGTTCTGATCCCATTTAGTACCCACATCCCAGTGAAAGAGCAAGCCTGCTTTCTTCTGGCATGGGGAATACCATCTACCCTTAAAGAGCTGAGAAGGGGAGGAGCAACTGCCAGTAGCAAGGTCTGCTGGGTGTGGTTCATCCTAGGGGGACGAATGCGTATATGCCATGCATGTGCCATCAGATCACACCCTCGAGCAGCACAGGCCATGGAGGGCAGCTCCAACCCTGTCCCTGTTACCTGCAGTCAGTGGGTTGTCCCCCCACTCCCTGGCTCTACGTGTCCTGACATCTGACATGGTCTTAGCCAGGCCCTTCTGTCCAGTGACTCCTGGGGCCAAAATGTATCACCCGGAGGGAGGCCAGTCACCTCTCTAGGGAAATCTCTTAGACACCAGCTGGGGCAGCCTGGTCCCTCAAATACAGACCAGAATGTGCTTCAGCAAGGCCTTTCTTCCCCCCAGAGCCTACGGGCCCTCCCAATCCCTGAGGCTTGCGTGTTCACCTGCCAGAGCTGTGGCAGTATTAAAACAGAAGGAAACTGGGGGGATTACTTAACTGAGTTTTGAATTTATGCTTGAGTTTTGAAGGAGGAAAAAAAGACAACCCTCTTTAAACAACTTCCATGAAAGGTTATAAAACACAGATAATTTACATGTGGGAGCAGATGGCAAGCTGGGTGCTGTTCTAGGCAAACCATGTGTCCCCTGGCAGTTCTCTTTAATGGATACTACAAGTTTATATGTGGTTTATAAACTCAAGGGCCAGCAATTTTCCCCCGAGTGATTGATTGTAGGGCATAAAAATGCTAACAGTCATGACCTTCATTTCTCCTGAGGAGACTCTCCTCCTCCCCACTCCTATTCTGGGGGCATCCAGAGCCACCGAGCCCCAGCAGGGGGCCCCAGGCCCTCATCCACAGGCTACCTGCTGTAGACTCCACAGCCCTCTCTTGTCCAGACCCAGCTGGCATTCATCTGTCTCAGCCCCAGATCTACAACCTCCTCCTCCCAAGTTTGCTCTGTTCTTTTGAAGAACTCCTATTCCCACCCTGCCTCGCCATATCAGGAGAGTGATGCTGAAACCCCACATGGGGCCTCCTCTCTCCCAGGGCCTTCTGCAGGTGGGAGTCCTGGGCCCGGTCCTCTCCTGGACAGCCTTCCCTCCCATGGCCCACCCCATTCAGTGTCCTCACTATGGGTCCCTCCCTCTAGCTGAGTCCAGGTTCCAGGTCTGGCCCTGGTCCTCACTAGCCATGTGGCTCAGCCCATCCTATCTCTTCCTTGGCTCTCAGCCACCAAGAGCTAAGACCACCAGTGACTTGGTTGTGGAGCAGCAGAGGTGGGTCAGGAGGCATGAGATGGAGAGCTCAGGTCTAGAGCCTTGGGATCAGTGAGACCATGTAGCTCACCGAGGGGTGAGAGAAAAGAGGGTCCCTAGTACAAAAGCTCTATTTCCTTTTTCAGGAACCAACTGAGACTGTTCATTTGGGTTCCTCTGTCTGTGCTGGGGAGTCCTGGCATGCCGGGTGCGTGCCAGTGGAGCAGGGCTGTGGCAGAGGTAGCAGGGAGGGCAGTGATGGCCAATGTATAAGAAAGAGGACTTGTGTGCTGGGCATGTGACAAGCCTTATCTATGATGCCAGTGTCATTACCAACCCATGTTGCCGTTAGGGAAACCAAAGTGCAGAATGAGGAAAGGACTTGCCCAGGGCTGTATGGGGCCATCTGGTACCCACGACTGCCTCTCAGCCATTGTGCTATTTTGCCTTTTCTCAAGGTGCACCCTCACTTGATAAATCAAAGTGGTACTTAATGCACGTCCCAGAAATTTCCAAACTTTATGCTCGAGAGAAGCACCCTGACTGGCACAGAGGTAAGGCCAATATGCTCAGCAAGACCCCGGGTCAGATTCCTGGAGCTCAAATTCAACCCCGCTCATGGAAACACATAAGGAATAACAATGTGCACAAGACTACGATTTTTAAAATACCATTTTAGGGGATCCCTGGTAGCTCAGTGGTTTGGCGCCTGCCTTTGGCCCAGGGTGCGATCCTGGAGTCCTGGGATCGAGTCCCGCATCGGGCTCCCAGCATGGAGCCTGCTTCTCCCTCTGCCTGTGTCTCTGCCTCTCTCTCTCTCTCGGTGTCTATCATAAATAAATAAATCTTTAAAATAAAATAAAATACCATTGTAGTGTGAGCTACATAATCCCGCCATTCTGGTGGAAACTTCCTAATTTTTCAACAGAACTTTTCTTTTTTCTTTCTTAGAACAGATGGCAAGATTTTTTTATCTCAAATAGTTTCAATGAGGAAATTGTTATTTCCACCCCTCGTTGGCATGTGCAAGTACACTGCATGTCATGCATTAGCATGAAAGTAGTGGTGTGTCGTCTGTACTCACTCTTGAGATGCCTGGTGGACACTTGCACTCTGTGAGCATCTCCCTGCTACCTTGGGCTGCAATGTGCAGTGGCTTCTGGGGAATGTACCAGCTGTGGTCCATGCTTTCTCTCTGCACCCTCTGCCTTCTGCAGGCCCAGCAATCTTCCTCAGTGACCCGGGAGGGTACCTGGCCAGCACCGGCCCAGTCTGGTGTGGCTGGCAGCTCCACAGCCCGGAGCATAGGTGTAGAGATGGCTGTGGGCAGTTGGCCCCCTCGGGTGTCACTGCTGTCCCCACAGGACTTAGGCTCAGCACTGCAGTCTCATTTCACGCACGGCCTCACAATACACATGTTACATGTCAGGCCCTTCTGGACGCTGGCCTCACACAAGAAAAGGGCCCCTCCTTCATCAAACCTCCCCTGGCTCATGTTAATCCCCTCCCATGACAGCTTTGGGAGCCATGAACACCCCTGCTTCTGAGGCAGAAGCTGAGGCAGACTGCGGACAGCTCCCAAGGTTAGCTGCTCTTCAGGGTTTCCTCACTGGGCAGCCTGGCCTCCTATGGTATTTGCTAAACACTAACCAGGTGACTCAGGATCCCGGGGGTGGGGGCTCTGGAGGCCATGTCTCTAGAGCAAACTCCCCAGCTGTGTGATACAGCTTGCCATCCACTCAAGGTGGCAAGGCAGGGATTTAAATCAGGTCCCCATAGACAGAGCTCTTCTTAAGCCACAGCTGCCAACAACATTTCAAGCAATTGGTGGACTGATTCACGCCCAGATGTTTAATAACCGATCAACTAATTTAAACTGGGGAGGTAATTCTGACAATGGTTTAATAGGGTTTCCCTTCCAGATAACATTTAAATTTTAGTGGTGGCCTCTGGGCATAGAGACAAATACTAGAAAGGGGCAGGGACAGCCCCAAACACCCTGGCCCTCTGATCGCCTTGGCCCGTGGGCCCTGCAGTAGGTATACACGTGGCATCACCTCTCCTAAGCCCATGGCAGTCCTGCAGGGCAAGGCAGTTGTGCTTTTGCTCTATGCTGCTCCAGTGCTTCACCCGGACCAGCCCTGCCAGATGGACCGTTTGTGCTTAGATGATCCCTACCACCCTGTGCAGACAGGGGGCCTGAGGCTCTGTTCGGGGCATCCCAACAGCTGGCAGCGTCCTGTGGAACCAGGCACCACTTGAGTTGGAGGAAGGTAGAAAATCCAAGTGAACATGCTGCCAAATAGTCTAGGACACGTGGGCTTCTTTACAGTCGTGAGTTGTGGGTTGTGTCTTGGAGAGACAGGTTTTTGGGCTCGTTTAGGGTAATGGGGTCAGAAAACAGGAGCCTGGAGATTGTGACCCAGTAAAGTAACCAGGAGTGTTCTCTGCATGGGGAAAAGTGGGCAACAGTTTGGAAAGAACGAGGTCCAGAGAGACCCTTCTACAAACACCCACCCCAGAAGGGGGTCTGGGCTGAGTAGTGACCCTCCCCTCACTTCAGGATCCACATAAATAGTCCCCACATTGCTTTCTGAGATGGTTGATATACCCCACGGTTACACCTTTTTTTATTCCCTCCTTCCAATGTCACTGTGTGATTCACTTTGCCTGCAGGTCTTGTAAGTATTGGCAAACACAGGAAAGTCAAGGAAAAGGAAATGGAGGGTAAATTGGATTTCATAGCCCGTGAAAAGGATCCATAGCGATCGACCCCCAGGCCCTCTGCTCCTGGGGTCCCAATACACCTTTACCAGGGACACATTGTGGTTAGTTGTCCAGCTTCAGTTCCCATCCAGGCTCCCAGGTGGGTTTATCATGTGAAAGTTTTTCTCTGTTTGGCAGCTGCTATGCAAGCGGCTTTGGAATACCCACCTACCAGTGTGCTTTGAAAGAAGAGTTCTTTCTACTGAGAACCTTGCTCAATTTCTTCACCAAACACAAAGACCAGCCTTTCCTCTATTTCTACACCCAGGGAAAAAAATCCGGGATGCAAACCCTCAACCACTGAGCCAGTTTCTATCAGGGGACACTCTCACAAGTGGGCCAGCTATAGGATCCATCATCTTTCTGACACACAATCTGGATCTCCCCAAGAGGCAGCCGCAGAGGAGGTCACCAGAGGGTGAATCTACAGAGCCCAAGAGATGGGGCTGTAATCGCTGGGGGCTCCACCAGGGCTGTGCCTTCAAGGTAAGTCTGGGCTCCAGCTGTGCCACCTCCTCCTAACCACATGCACACACCTAAGCAGGGGCTCCTCAGCACGCTCCCAGCCCTAGGGCCTCAGGGAGCCCTGAGAACCATCACCAGTCTTGTCCATCTTTCATAATTCAGGAGAATCAGGGTTAAAAAAAGTACATGAGCAATCGACATAATTTATATGCTGCAAGTGGACAAGCTGGCAGCCTCTCGCATCATAAAGTTTAAATAAGGGTGGTTTAACACCAGATGTAAGTGCAGCTGTCCTAAGCGGAACGCCATTAACTCCATTAAGACGGGAGATGGTGCTTTCCCCAGTTCAGCATCCCCAGGAAAACATCACACCTGTCATCTCTGTGCCGCAAGCAACTGACTTGATGCAGGAGCCTACCAGTGCCTTTTCAGATCAGATCCATCAAGGGATGAAGGAGGGGAGAGGGGGCCACAGGCCAACCAAGAGAGGGGCCCACCATGCCCACACTGAGTGCTTGCTGGACAAAATCTTGACTCCAGGTACTCCCAGGTGGCTGGGTTCTTTGTGGCCCAGGAAGGGGGTGGGAGGAGTGGAGGGAAAGATAGGAGAATAGGAAAGGAAGGGAGAGAGATAGGAGGGAAAGGGAGGGACAGGGAGAAGAGAGAGGATAGAGGGAGGAGGAAGAAAGTGAGGAAGGTGACCTCGAATGGGAAGAGAGAATGACTAGAGGACTTGGACTGTCCCTGGAGGGCAGGTGTACTGATCCTGGCAGATAGGGAATGTGATTCGGTCGACTTGCACTGGCTAATGGCTAGTGCTTCCATTCTAATCAAGAAATAGTTTGGGGGCTACTGTATACAAAGGGAGAGCTGAGCATGTCAACAGCAGTGCAGGGCCACCAGGGCTGAAACACAGTCACAAACACACCTGGTGGAGGGGGCTGCCAGCCAGCATCTGCTGAGCACGCTGCTGGGCACAGGGCAGTCTCGTGTTCCTGGCAACAAACAGACCCAGGGAGGGAAGAGGTTTCTCCAACGCTCCTGCGGTAATTCAGAAGGAAGGTGAACTGTCAGTCAGGAAGAATAATTTTGTGTTTTTCTGGCACTGCAATTACCGTAACTCTTCCCTGAGCAAAGAGAACATTGGGAGCACCGTCAGCTACAAACACCAACATGGCCAGAGCCAAAGAGACAAGAACCCATCTGTCCTGCTGTCTGCCTGCCGCATAATTGTCCCCGTGTCAGGAGGCATTGCAGATGCACACGCAGATGCACACATAAGAGACACGAACCTTCTCCCTCCAGGAGCCCACACATGGCTGGGGAGTCAAGCCAGCCGAGTGCCAGGGGCTGCCACGGGCTGCATGCTCAGGCTGCGGGAGAGCAGAAGATAGCGCCTCACTGACCTTGTGGAGGTGTGGGGGATGACCATGGAAGTCGAAGGAGGCTCTAGTTCCAGGAGCCAGACCACCTTCCTATCTGGCCTCTTGGGAGCTGTGGCCCGCACCCAGGTGACAGTAGCCCCATGGCAGCCCATGAGTATCCAAACACTGGGGCCACAAGACATGACCAGGAGCCATAGGAGCTGCATGCCACCAGCTTTGCACACCCAGGCTGCCAGGAGCCAGAGATGGTGGTGGTCCACAGGACGGTGGCTGGGCCCCAAGCCTCCTGGACACGTAACTGCAGGTACGCTGCCAAGCACCACTCTTGCTTGTCCGAATGCCTGGGAAGAAGCTTGCCTAAGAAGATGCAGGCTGCTCTTGTGGTCTAATCCTTTGCTCCTGTCTCTCAAGTACCAAACCAAAGAATTGAATTTTTAAAAGACAACAAAGGTCTTTGCGTGGCATTGAGCAACGGGAGGAAAGCAACACAGGAACACGTAGCAGGATCCACAGCTGGGGAAGTTTTCCTGAGCTAACAGATTTCTGTGCAGGCAACGTCTATAGACATTTTTTATTTGAGTGGAAATCCCTCCTGAGACACTAAACAATAATGGCTAACACACCCAGTGCTTTAGTACTGCCAAGCACTGTTCTAAAGGTCTTGTGTGTATTTATTCATTTAATCTTCACAATTACCTTATACGGTCCTTGTATGAGGTGTACTTTATACACAAGGGAATGAGGCTCAGAGAGGTTAAGCAATTAGCCCAGGGTCACTCAGGCTGAAAGCAGCAGAGCCAGGATTTGAACCCAGGCAGTCTGAGCCCAGAGTCCATCTACTTAACTGTATGTCATGAACGGTAGTCTAGTGATGGTGGCAGGGCCTGGCACAGGGACTGAAGTACGTATGTGCTCAAAAATGAATGCATGAATGAATGAACAAATGAAGTAACCAGGATCCAAGCACAGGCCTCACCTCATTATGATACACTGCATCCTCCACGCTACTCTCCTTCTACATCCGGTGACGGTGCAGCCTGTGAGAAGGCTGAAGAAGACATCTGATTCTTTTTCTCTCTTATAGGGGCCTCATCCATGGGAGGGAGGAACTGGAGTGGGGTGAGACCAGCAGTGGACATTCACCTAAGACCTGTTCATGCAACCCTCTCCTGAAGTCTGTGGTCTTCCATCGTCACCATCATCACCACCCCCTTTGCCTCCATATGACAATATTGTGCGTGTGCACTGCACTATGGCTTTCCAAGTGTTTGTGTAGAGACCACATGGACTCCTGAAGGTACTCCCACGTGGTGGCTCCGATCCTTGGGGGCAGCACCCTGCTGCCCCTGGCATAGAAGCCTCACAGAGGAGACTATACTCCTTTGCCTCTTGGCTGTCTCAAGACAAGGTTCCCCTGGGCCTGGGCCCAACAGTGGGGGAGAGACCCCTGGCTGAGGTCAGCCCCGGGGCTGGCCCTGACTCTTGCCCAGTCCAGGCTGCCAAGTTGAGGCGGGAGTAGGAGAGAAGCAACAAACTACCTTCTCAGAGTCCATGGCTGGGACTCCAACATGCCCCCCAGCAGCACCCCCCAGGGGGGCCACCACATGCAGCATGCTGTTAATGCTCAGCAGGGACATGAAGCTATCTCCTGGCCCAGGGTGAGGATCTGCACGGTGGCCTCCAGCTGCAGAGGAGGCTGTTTGCAGTTCTGAGAGCCACTGCAACATTTCTGTCTGAAGTGGAAATGCCTAAGCTGGGTCAGGGGGAGGCATACCAGCAACACAGTGGCTGTCAGCAGAGAAGCACGAACGGTTCTCAGTAATAGAAATATCACATTTCTTCCTCAATCAGTGAGTTTTAATTTATTTATCTAGCCAAGCCATGATGGATATAGTCTGCCCAAATATATTACATGGGGATAATGCAATCTCTTATCCAGAAAACCACCATATTATAGATACTATCAAGCTACTTTCTCAAAAGTGTTTGGTACCCTAGCAACCAAAAAAGAAAAAAATTTAAAAAACAACAATGAGACATAAAAATTACACTGCATCTGCAATACTTTGTTGAAATTAGTTTCGCAATAAAGCATATATTGTAAAAACAAAGGTTTAATGATATATCAGTTTGGCAAAAATCTGATTACAAAGCAAAAACACATACATCTAAGCAAACTTGCAGAGCTTTTAAAAATGAAACTTGGCAAGGCAGTCCTAGGCAGGCTCTATCTGAAAGGGTGCAGGATTTTTTTTTTCCCTTTTTCCTTAATGGTAAGTCTGCACCAAGGAAGCCCTTCCTCCACACCCAGCTCAGCAACACCAGCCTCAGTTCTGAATCTCAATGCACAGCCGCAAGCGCCGGAGTTCACAAGCTCACACAGATGGCAGACGCTTGCCCGGACATATAAACCATTTGTCAAGCAAACAAAATCTCTCTGCCCCCAAAGCTGGTATGTGTGTCTCTTGCTGTGGAATGACACGTGGCCTGGGAACACGGGGAGGTGCCAGCAAGACAGCTGCTATGTCCCGCAAGGGCAGCTCTGCCCTGCAACCGGTGGTTAGGAAGCCACACGGTGGCTGCCACTCACGGGCCGGGGCGTGAAGGTTCTGCTCCGTGAGGAGGCCCTGGGCAGCCAGCAAGAGCCTGCAAGTGGCCGAGACCCCGAGACGTGTGGGGTCCCAAATCACTGTCCCATAGCCGGGCGCTCATGGCGTTTTGTTCTGTAATATTCTCTGTTGCTAAGCTCTTCTGCAGGCTGGAGTGCCCTGCGGTCAAGTCCGTGTGTTATCTGACTCGGAGTCCCGGCCCTGGCACGGTGCCTGGCTCGTATCAGCCCTCCCTCTACATGAGCTGGTGAGTTGTGCGAGCGGCAGACTCCAGACCCAGGGAGGAAGGCAGAGAGATGATCAAGAGACAAGCCCTGCCTTGAGCAGCTTCCGGAGTGGTGCCCGGGGAATCTTCAGCCACCCCCAGGTCTGGCCTCCCTTCTTATTAATTCCTTTACCTTCCCAGGCTCCTCACCTTGGTCCTCCCTCATTTTCCCACTAAAGGAAAAAAGTAAACTCATCATATTAAAATGCCAGGCATACTATCTTGAGAGGTTTCTTTTTTCATTTCCCAAGAAAATATTAGGCAGGAAATGCTTAACCCAGAAAAAACGGGAGAAGGTCAGACTTGGTGAGCTGTGGTTGAAGGTGATATACCACAGCACCCACTGCTAACTCAGCAGAAGATGGGAGAGCTCTGTTTTTAAGACATGTATGTACATTTACCTTACTGATTATATTTCTTAACCTGTATTGATTGCCTTTCCAAATAAATCTGGCCTTTTAGAAACGGTCAGGCATGCAGACTTCACTGGCAGAGGCTGAGGGCAGAGGGTCTTTGAAGGAGGCCTGCAAGAAGAAAAAGTCTATGTGGGGCAACAGAGGAAAATCTCTGGGGAGGCTTTATGTTGGGGAGAAACCAGACTTCAGGAGGCTTCCCTAAGCAGATGATACTCAAGGTTTTGGGAAAGCAGTGAAAAGGTAAAGGCAGAATGAGGTGATGAGGGACACCTGGGTGGCTCAGTTGGCTAACCGTCTACTTTGGGCTCAAGTCAAGACCTCAGGGGGGGATCCCTGGGTGGCTCAGAGGTTTGGCGCCTGCCTTTGGCCCAGGGCATGATCCTGCAGTCCCGGGATCGAGTCCCACGTCGGGCTCCCGGCATGGAGCCTGTTTCTCCCTCCTCCTGTGTCTCTGCCTCTCTATGTCTATCATAAATAAATAAATCTTTCCGGCATGGAGCCTGTTTCTCCCTCCTCCTGTGTCTCTGCCTCTCTATGTCTATCATAAATAAATAAATCTTTCCGGCATGGAGCCTGTTTCTCCCTCCTCCTGTGTCTCTGCCTCTCTATGTCTATCATAAATAAATAAATCTTTAAAAAAAACAAGACCTCAGGGTCCTGGGATCAAGCCTTGCATCAGGCTCCCTGCTTTTCCCCCTCTCTCTCCCTTTGCCCCTCCCCCTGCTTGTGAGCATGCTCTCTCCATCAAATAAATAAATAAATACAATCTTTTTAAAAAAATAACATGGTAATGAGGAATGAGAAACAAGACTTCTGACCCAGTGCCCATGGAGCACAGGGGCTGATGACAAGGGCTCAGGTAGGGAGGTCCCCTTCAGCAAGAAGCTGAGCCAAGCCCCACTCCCTGGGCAGGAAAGGAGAGCTCTGAGACCTGGCTACCCTCCAAAGGCCATGTGTGTGCTCCCCTGAACCTGCAGGGAGGCCCTCAGAGGGCCTCACAGACCCCCAGCACTTCCCCAAAGGACCCCAGCCCTCCTGGCATCCTGCCATCACCAAGTTCCATAGGTGCTGTTTGGGGCAGGAGGGGGTGTTCCTCTGGGGACAGTGATAGTAGTGGCTTGGGCATTTCCTAGAAAGAGCCTCAGACACGTGGATCAGGCTTTTGGAGACAATTTCCTGAATCCATTATGACCCCTGAGGGCTTCAGAGGAGCTCCTTAAGGACTCTGTAACTCTGATTTTTGTGTCACATCTTTAGCACATCGTACACATGTACACACGCATGCACACATGTGCCTATACCCCAGGCAGACCAAACCTCCTGCTTGGTCAGTGGAAATGAAGCCCACAGGCTGTGAGTAAAGTCCAGCCTACACACGTGGACAAGCAGCTGATCCCTCTGCACCTGCCCCAGACCCAGATGTAGGCCTTCCCTGCTTAGGCTGATGACACTTGACGGGCACTAACGCTTTGGGTTAGGACCCAAGAGTAGGAAGCTCTCCTTTTTGGTTTCCCTGGTAAGGCTTGTCAGTGCTCAAGGAACATCATCCAAAGTTTTGTTTTATTTTTTTAGATTTTATTTATTTATTCATGAGAGACACACACAGGGAGAGAGAGACAGAGAGGCAGAGACACAGGCAGAGGGAGAAGCAGGCTCCATGCAGGGAGCCTGACGCGGGACTCAGGATCAGGTCCTGGGCTGAAAGGGGTGCTAAACTGCTGAGCCAACCCGGCTGCCCCAAAGTTTTGTTTTAAAAAGTAAACGAAGACTCTGCAGCACAATGACCAGCCATGGAAGCCTGACCTGCCTCCCTGTAGTAGCTCTGGCCAGCATGGAAACAAGGGCCCACTGTGTCCAACCAGAGACACGAGAGGTTATCAACTGAGGTGCCTCTGCGGCACACACATGCCGGCCTGCTCACACAGGAGGGAGGAGGTGACCACGCTCTTGCCACCTCTGGCTCCAGGCTGCTCTGGTGACTTCCTGCTCTTGCCCTTCAGATCTCTGCACATTGCAGACCTCGCTGACAAGCCTCATGAAATATGACCGGGGAGATTCCATTCTGCAGACCCTTAGCAGGGCTCGAGCTAAATGCGCTGGGTGGAATTTACAACCTCCAATTTTCTGTAACATTGTTCCCAGGGCGGGGAGTTAGCCGTGGAACAAAAGGGGGGGGGGCAGAAAAAAGAAAAGAAAAAGAGAAAAAGAAACCTAAGAGAAGGAAATATAATTTCAAAGTCATTCATGATTTATCTGTTCCCTCCCCTGGCTGCAGGGGATTCTAACTCTCTGTACCCAAGCCTCGCCTGGGCTGCAAAGGGCTCAATGGCTCTCTCCAGGGCAACCTTAACCCTTCCTTTGCTGGATGCTTCCAGCCCTTCCAGCTGGCTACCCCGGCCTGGCATTTGGCGGATCTCAGCAACTGGGCAGGACGTGGCAGGATCCCGGGGCATGCAGGCGGGTACACCTGGCTCACAGAGAGACCCGCCTCCCTCTCCGCACAAATGAGACTCTCTGGAGCCAAACGGAACAGAAAAATGTTTGAAATCTGTGTCCTTTCCACTTCTGCTGGTCTCTCCTTTATCCAGTGCCTTCCCTTTGAATTGCTGTAAAGCCCTGAAGGGAGACGCTCGAGCACTGAGAAGGAGCCTCGGTTAGAGCCCAGGCAGCAGGGCCAATCAAGCGTGCCACAGCCGCCCGCGCCGTTTGCACCCACAGGCTCCATCTACAAAGGACTCATCAACATCCCAAGTCTGCATTTGCCCCCATATGGTTCCTAAAAGCCCTTCCTCCCACATTTTCCCCTTTAATCGGCTTAGGCCATTTAATCAAGGATCTTTAACTTCTAGAAGAAAAGGGGACGCAGCGACCTTGGAAGGAGTGGATGAGGCCATTAATCAACGGTCTCCTCGTGCCCATGAGAAGAGGCCCATCCGTACAGCGGAGCATCAGATTCCAATTAGTGCAGGAGACAGAATGAAGGGGTTAATGCCAACATCGCTGGGCAAAGAAACATCGGGAAAATTCATTCCCACAGTCCAGCCTTCGACAAGCACCCATCTATCTATACGTTCAGCCAAGCTTTCCTTTCCCATTCTGCATGGTGAACAGTCATTGTTTAAAAATGTCACGATAATCATCAGCTTCTGCGGCAAAGATATGAAAAATGTATTGCAAGATCAAAAGGATGATATTGTCTTCTAGCAGATTACACATTCCACCCACAGAAAGGGCTAATCTGATGTCCTCAGAGAGGAAATAGGTAAACATTTTCAACATTATCACCATCTGTGTTTCATTTCTTTGGGCCTGCTCAAGAAAATAGTTATTTATGTATAAATAAAAAAGAATGATTTTTGTCCTTAAGAGAATAGTAATGGAAGCCTTAAAATACCTGCCTTGGGTTTTTACAATGCCAGTTGGTGCCCCTGGGGATGAAGCATGCATGCCACCACCTGACCTTGTCAGGTAGAGAGAGCCACACTCCCGCTTTCGTTCTGTCTCCACTCCAGCTTGGAGTGAGTCTGGGAACTGGCCAAGTCCCACCCAATGTGTTTCATGAGGGGAGAAGGGCTCTCCTTGATGGGAGCTCCAAGGAGGCACCCTGGGGTTGGGATCCCAGCCCTTCCATGTTGGCATGACATCTACCCCTGAGTCTGTGTCCCAGCTGTAAAATGGGGATGACCAGGCCTCAGAAGTGTGCCTCCGAATTGATGGGCAACTGTTGGTATGTGAGCATCCTCACAAGCAAGAGGGGCTGGCATGACTGTTGTTATCAATAGGGGTATTATTAAACATAAGGAGGAGGTTGCGCACGGAGACATCCAATGCTCTGAAATCTGCAACTTTTTAGATGATTTCAGCAAGTTGTCCCTGAATGTCCTGCCATGTGCTTAGGCCTTGGCCAGCCTCCCAGAAAGGGCATGAAACATGTGAATGGAGCACCAGACCAGCAGAGGCTGGAGGACAGGTTCTCACACTGCCAGGTTCTAAAAAGGGCAGGAGAAACACAGGGGAAATGAGGCATCCCAGCTCCTGTTGCCTTCAAAGATGGGCTAGTGTTGGTAGATAGCTCGATCTCGGCCTTTCTCAGAAGAGATGCATCATCTCGTCCTTTCTCGATGGACCCCCAACCCCCTCCAAGGGGTTGGGGCATGGGGCTGAACCCTCCAGGGACCTATCAGCCAGCAGACTTCCAGAAACTGAGGGGATTTAACTATTTTCTCCTGTTTCCTCCTCCTGAGAGGCACAAAGGCACATATGTTTATTCTGAAGCTGAAAACAAAGAGCAAGGCAAACCCACAAACTGTTCTGGAGGCTTTCCCAGAGCCCTGGATCTGGGGAAGGGGTGGGGAGGGAGGCCACCTGCCTGCTAACTGCCCCACCACCAAGAGCCTGCAGGTGGAATTAGTACCAGAGCAAGAAAGTCACTCCATACTTGGGGCAACCAAATGTGATTAGGAGTAGGCCTTACAATTCTAGATTTTAAAGAAACCTTTGTTGAGATTTCAAGTCTAAATTCTAAATTTTGTTATTTTAAAAACATTTTCCTGCTCTCAGAAATCTAATCAACAGATATTATCAAACATCTGCTTGAGGGGACTGTAGAGAATTAATGACAAAACAGTTCTTGTCCTCAAGTAGCATGTAGTCTGAGGCACGGGGGCCACATGGGAGAGGAGACAGGTGTGGGCTCCTGGTGCAGGAGGCTGCCTCAAGGACGGAGGGCATGGGGAGGTTGTAGGTAGGCCATGCTCTGATGAAGATCAGCTTAGGCTTGGCCTCATGAAATCCTTTTTTTTTTTTTTTTTTTAACTTCTTGTTTTAGCCTCGATGTCTCTAGGTTACACACACTTGACTGGGGAAGGATATTTCTGGATGACCACATCTCCTTTCCTTTGTCGGGGACTCATGTGACACTTCCCTGCTGCTTGTCACAGACACAGGGGCCCCTATGCCCAGTGCTCTTTGCAAAAAGGGCAGCAACAAAGCAGGGGCAGGTGGCACCATCTACTGGGGAGATGGTCTGCTCTGGGTCTGCCCTGGAGGCAACACCCTCCTCCTCCTTGAGGAGACCAGCCTTCTCCAGTCTCAGGTCCTGGTCTTCTGTAGTCCCCACTCATGTGCTTGTCACAAGAACACATATTTCTCTTTCCATTCTGCCTGTGAGCTCCTGGGCTCTATTCCTAGGGAAGCCTAATAGTAGGGCTAGGCTCCCATCTCCATTTCAAAATGAAAGAAACAGACATACTCATAGTGAAGCTAGCAAAAACAGACATCCACTGGGGCCCAAGACAACCCAAAGGACCCTGAATGTATCTGGTTGTTTCTTTCATTTTTTTAAAGATTTTATTTATTTATTCATGAGAGACAGAGAGACAGCCAGAGACACAGGCAGAAGGAGAAGCGGGCTCTGTCTGGGGAGCCCAATATGGGACTCCCAGGACCCTGGGATCACCACCTGAGTCAGAGGCAGACATTCAACCACTGAGCCACCCAAGTGTCCGTATCTGGTTGTTTCCTTGGAAACGTCCCACAGGTGTTATTCACTGGGTCAGAACAGGCCCAGGGTTCTAGTCAGGGGGCTGGCTGTGGGACCTTAGGCCACACACTGCACCTGTCTGAATCTAAGTTTCTTCATCTGACAAATACAGGTTTGAACCCAACTTACAGGCCCAAACCCCTCATGATCCTGCATGCTATGAAGTTAGCTTCTCACCTTCCTTCAGGTTATACTAACCAAGGAAAAAAAAAACCCAATTTCCTCTTCAATCTTACTGTTTTACATATAACCCCGAGTTTCCTGATATCACACATGTTGAGTAATTTTAACTGCACTGAGGGTTAAAAAAGGTTTTGGAGACTTGCCTAGAAATCAACCCACATTCCAGGGAATATGCTTGTGGGGGGAAAAAAAAGGCATTTTAGTTTCCAAAGGTCCAAACAACGGGGTGACGAACAGACGTCAGATTGCCAGGAACAAAATCCTCTTGTGAATTGCGGACTGCTTGCACAAATCACTTACTCAAATTCCATCTGTCGACACTACTCTGCTATTAAAATTTCCAATCTAAAGGGAAAATGCCATAACTAGTGTGGGTTTCAATCCCATGTCTCAATATTGGGACCTGCCATCCATCCTCCCCTGTCATAACAGACTGATTACCTCCAGAAGTGGTGCTTTAGGAACAACGAGGTGATTCTCATATTCTCAGCAGTTTGGTCTCTTGCAAGAAACTTAATTCAATTCCTGAGTATTGGGGCATTTACAAATTTCCTGTTCCCTATCTAAATCCACAGTGCTGCAGATCTGTCCTGGAAACACCTTGGGAAAAATGCAGATTTGACTTTTTCCCTCCAAACCAAAAACATTGCAAATTTCTGGAAAGATTTTTCTGCAGCTACCAGCTGTGGAGGCTGCTGGTGTCTGAGCAGACAAGTCTGGGAGTTCACGGATTTCACACGAGGGCCTTTGGAGGAGTGTCAGGTGCTCAACCCAATTTGCTAGTAAGCTATTCATATCTAGGTATTTTATACCATTTATATAACTTGTTATGCCATTTGATCAGCCTGAGTAATGAATCTCAGAAATTTTCTTTGAGATCTCCACTGCCCCCCGCAACACATTTAAAAAGATCAAATGACCTAGGATGTTCAACTAAGAAAACAATCACACATTCCCATAACCATACTTCAGAAGCCTCCAGCTCTGAGCTACCATGAGATAAGCTCGAGGCCTGTGAGGGCTTGGATGAAGAGCCCGCCAAGTGCATAAGTCCCATCTGCCAGCCACAGTGTAAGAAGTAAACGAGGATGTTGAGCAACAAGTAGGCCATCGACTTTGGCGAACCATCTGGCCCCATCCTGAGTCACTCACAGACGTGATTCAACAAGGGTGCCGCGGGCTTGGAGAAACATGGCCAGCCACATCATCAGTAGGGGCAGAGAGCCGGTGACATCTGCTTCTATGACATCCCCTCCTGCCTGTAAGGCTCTGATGGCAGATGGAACCTCAAAGGATGAGCTGGCCAGGTAAGGGGCTCACCGGGTGCTCACCCATAGGCCTGGCACACACAACCCTTGGGGGGTAAGGCCTGGAACCTTGGCATTCCCTTCTCTCTGGAAGCTCCTTAAGAAATCCTGCTGAGGGGCACCTGGGTGGCTCAGTGGTTGAGCATCTGCCTTTGGCTCAGGTTGTGATCCTGGGGTCCCAGGATTGAGTCCTACATCGGGCTCCCCACAGGGAACCTGCTTCTCCCTCTGCCTGTGTCTCTGCCTCTCTCTGTGTGTCTCTCATGAATAAATAAATTAAATATTTATTTTATTAATTTATTATATATTTTATTATTAATAAAATATTTATTTTATAAGGTGGTGAACATTTGATGGCAGGTAAGGTCCCTTTTAACAAAAAAAAGAAGGAAATCCTGCCGAGCTCTGCACCCCACTAAGGCCAGGACTTTCTCTCACTCACTCACTCCAAGATATAGAACACACCATCCTTATCTTCTAAACTATGGACACTCCATGCTGTGGCTCAGAATTCCATTCACCTCCATGGACCCTGTAACTTTCCCTTCCCCTAAAAGATGAAAGATGCTCCCAAAATCCATTCCCAGCCAGTGATTGGTTTGGAAAGGGGTGCATATCCAACCCTGGTTAATGAGTGTGAGGGGCAATGCCTCTGGGCATTGAAGAATGCTGAAGAAGAGAGTGGTGGATGTGCATTCCCTGGATGTTGTTTTGTCCACATGTGACTCTGGCAGAGGGCCAGGGAGAGGGCAAAGCCAGCCCTCACAGCCAGTCTTCATGCAGAGCAGGAAAATATCTTTCCCTGCTGTTTGAACCAGTCTGAGCGGGGCCTTTTGTAACCTGGGAGCTTGGGATGGGAGATATGCTCCCGTGACCCTTTGTTCCCTGGGAGCTCACAAGTAAATAAGGTCTGGTCTTGACATGTTTCCAAAGCCTGGCTGAGGAATACTACATGAGGTCCTTTCTAGGCCTTGGGAATTAAACCATATTTCCTGTGCATGGGGCACCTGTGAGAAATCACAACAACCAGCAGCCATACCAGCATCTGTAGCCACAATGTGCTAGGCCTTCTGGGTCACTCTTCAGCACGCAAACATCTGGTGACAAAGATGTGACCCAATTTTAGTCAAGTTCCTTTGAGCTCTCTTCTCTCCCAGGCTTTGTCTTTGGGTTACTGAGCCCAGGCACAGCAAAGAATCCTACTAGGCCAGTCTATCCAGAATCCCCCCACTCCTGATATTCTATCAAGCTTCTCTTCCTCACCTTTGACATTTAATCAAGCTTCTCTTTCTCTGTACCCTGGATACCTAACTGAGTCCCCCTTAGTAATCTGCTGTTCTTCCCCTCACTCTTCCTACTGGCTATAAATCAGCCTCTACTTGTCCCTCTGGATCTGGGGTTGAGCTCAATCTCCCTCCCCTATTGCAGTAGTCTTAAATAAAATCTTCCTTGTCATTTTTAACAAGTGTTAGAATAATTATTCCTTAATACTGGTCATTCACTCCTCCTCAGCATTCATGCTTCATTTTTCTTAATTATGGTTCAGGCTGCAAAGTAGGGGGAAAGGTCTGTTACCCAAAGCACCCTCTCCTCCCTCCTCTTGTCCTGGCTCCTCAACCTCCTGGTACAAAGTCTTTACATCAATAGGGGATAGAACTTTCTACCACAAGGAGGGTTAAGGTTTGTCTCATCTCAAGGTTTTTGACTTTAAAGATTTTTTTAAAAATTTATGATAGACATAGAGAAAAAAAGAGAGAGAGAGAGGGAGAGAGAGAGAGAGGGAGAGAGAGAGGCAGAGACACAGGCAGAGGGAGAAGCAGGCCCCATGCCAGGAGCCCGACACAGGACTCGATCTGGGGACCCCAGGATCATGCCCTGGGACAAAGGCAGGTACCAAACCACTGAGCCACCCAGGGATCCCCAAGGTTTTTGACTTTAGATACACTGAGATGTAAGGGTGGATACCCTCTCCTGACAGGAGATGATGAGAGAGGGAACAGATAGAAGGGATGGCACACATGACTGAGTTCATCAGTCAAGGTGGTGAACATTTGATGGCAGGTAAGAGGCTAGAAAGGACCAGAAAAGGTAGGTGAGTGTTGGTAGGCAAGGGCTAACTTCTTTACCTGCATCATCCACTTGCTACAGGGCAACCCCAAGCCTTCATGTGCCCCACATTTTACCAGGTCTGCATCGGTTCATTGCTCTGAAATCAGGTCCCATCTCCTGCCAACAGGATGGTCACTGTCCTTGCAGCATGTGTTCACGGACACATCACAGCTAGATGCTCTCCCTAGAAGCCCTGCTCTACACACAGGTAGCGCACCTGCATTGGGGATGCAAAGGCACCATCCCTCGACCTCCACATAAATAAAGTACAGCACAGAACCTGCCTCTGCTATGAGCACAAATCTCTCAGATCAGGTATGATGGTAGAGACCCCAGAAGAGTCCAAGTCATTGACTTAAAGGCAGCTACATTTCTCCAGTGGCAAAACTATTCTTCTTTGCTGATTCTACATGCAGGTTTTCCTGGTTAAATAATGAGAAAGATAGTCTCAACCCCACCACCAAATGCCCTGAACAAAACCATAAGCCAGGCTTAAAAAGTTCAAGTTGTTCAAAGGAGGTTACTCTCTCTTTTACAGAAGAAAAATGTGTATCAGTTTTACAACAAAGCATCACCAGAGGGGTCAGCTTGCAGGGGTGAGTGCATTTGGTTGCCGTGTCTATAGCAACAAGGATGCTCCTTGCCCTTCCCTGGCCAGCAGCCCCCGGCCTCCCCACAGTGGAATATCAGCCATGCATGGATCAGCCATGAAAGAAGAGAAACTTCTGTGCAGGAAGGCAGGGGATGGTGATTTTGTGGCCAGGAGCCAGGGAAAAGGTTAATCTGACTGCAAAGTGTGATGGGGAAATTTTTAAAGGTTATGTGAAAGAGGAGGCCATTTTCTTACATATTTTTATGCCTTTTCTAGAAAATATAGCTGAGTGAACTAGTAATTTACATTGCATCTTTCTATGACCTGCCTTAATTTGGATAGTCTGGGTACTAAACCATGCTTCTAGTCCCCTCCACTAGGAGAAATGATCATTGCCCACAGGGCATGCTGGCCTCTCACTGCTGGTCCCTGGATAGTGTTGCCATGTTGACCTCCCCTGGCTTCTGCCCATGTAGCGCTGGTTCCCTCCTTGGCCTGGCATTACCTCCAGCAGAAGCATCCATACCCCTTCCTGCTCTTCAAAGTCTAGCTCAAGTTCTGATTGCTTCTTAAAGCCCCTCTTACCAGGCTTAACCCACAGACGTCTCCTGAGCTTCTTTCTGAGGCCATACGACTATGTCACACAAACATGGAAGCCTGCCTCCCTTCCTCCCTCCCTCCTTCTCTCTGTTGCTTTGATTTACTATTACTTCCTGTGTATTGCATCTGCCCCAAATAGAGAGTGAGCATTGAGGGGAGGCCTCCTGCCACATGTCCTGTGCAGCCCCCAGCAGCGTACTGGGCCCACAGTGGTGGATTGAGGAAAGGCAAATTAGCCAGGGCAGAGAACCTGCATTCTGAGGGGCATGTGACACAGAACCAGTCTCTCTCTGCTCGAGGAAGGGGGCAGTGAGTCTCAGCCATCTGCCCAGCTCATGGAGGGGAGCACCGAGGGTGGCCCAGCAGTGTTGGTGACAGGGGCCCCCTGATACTCAAGAGGCATGTCATTTCCAGCCGGCCTCAGCACGGGTCCTGAGAAACAGGCCGGACAAGGTGATAGCAGCTGTGTGAACCTGAATTAACGGACGCTGTCTGTGGAAGGTGGAAAGAAAAGAGCCTTCATGGTGAGTCTGACAAAGTGGCATGCAGAGAAACATGACTAACACAAATCTAACCAGGATACTCTAGTTCCAAGTAATTAATATTGATGGTTGAAAACACAAGGTAATGTGGAGAATATGGGGAGCAGAGTGTGTCTCTGCAGAGGCAGGAGAAGATATCACATAGAAGGGGCTGAGGCCACTCACTCTGCTGGATGGGTTTCCAAGAGGCCTGGGCTGGGGCTCTGATAGGAAGCAGGATGTATGGGGTTTCTGTCCTTTGAAATTCTTCCCCAACTAACTCTGCAATTACTCAGAGGAGGAGTCTAAACCTTCCCTTGCCTAAGGCTCTCCAGGGATGCTGGTTTAAAATACCCATCCTGAATCTTATCCCAGAGATTCTGATTCAGCAGGACTGGGCTGGGACCCCAGATGCTGATTTTCAAGGAATGCTCATGCAGGTGGTCTGTGCTCCAGATCTGAGAGCCATGTGAGCCCTGAGAAAGAAACAGAACTCCTGGCTACACCTCCTATTATTTTTTTCAACACATCAAGAAGGAAAAGTTTAAGTAGATGGATGTCTCTGTGTTTTAGAATCTTCCTATGGGGACAAAGAAGGCGGTGGCTAGCTTTTCAAGAGACTAGACTTCCATCCCTACACCAACCAGGTTCCAGCACCTCAGGGAGAGGCTGAGTTGGGGTTTGCAGCTATTCTGCCTAGCAGGGGAGCAGGAGAAAGACTGATCTGTGGACCTCTCTCCGGTCTGAGTTGAAGGAACTGGGATGAGGCCTCTGTCATCAAACTGCTCACCCACTCTCTGAACTAGTTGCTCACCATGTTCTGCTTCCCACATAGGAACGGGTGGTGCAGGGTGGAGAAGAGCCCTAACTGAATCACTCAATCTGTCTCTCTCTCCCAGGGGTAGTTTCTGACTTGGGGCAGAGTTCCAGCGGAAGGATCACTCGGTGTAAGAGCATTTACCAGTCTTCAGGGCTCCTCATTATTCACCCGTCATCCATCCACCCATCTATCCAACAGGTACTGAATTCTCTGAGTGACAGTTTCTCTGCCACATGCTAGGAGCATACAATGAACGAGGCAAGGCCCTTCCTCTCTCAGCGCTCACAGTCAGGTGAGTGCAACAGAGAGAAATGAATACAACGCAGTGTGAAATTGAGGGAAAGTCCTAGGCCTAGGATTCGCAAAGGAGGAGGTATTCAGTTCCTTCCACCGGGACAGGGAAGGCTTCGCCAGGCAAGGAGGGCTGGCCTGAAGGCTAAGGAATGGGCAGCAGCCTAGGGTCAGAATGAGTGTGTGTGTGTGTGTGTGCGTGCGCGCGTGCGCGCTTGTTTGTGCACCAGACTCCACTGGGACAAAGGCACAGCAGCATGAGACAGAGTAAAAGCTCGAGGAAACTAGGTTTCCCAAGGCCTGCATGCGGGCGAGCTGAGCTGGGTCTGCAGGTGGAGCCTGGCTCTCTGGCTCCCTGGTGCTGAGAGTTGTCTGGTGGTTTATAGGAGGCCACAAAGCTGCTTAAAGTAGCAGATTAGGATTGAATTTGTGTTACTTGTGTTTCAGGCAGCCCCTCATGCTGGCTGTGAGGAGGGCAGTGGGGAGGGAGACAGGGAGTTCAGTTGGTGACTACTCTACTGACCCTGGCTAAGTACAGTGCTGGAGGGGAGGAGCAGGACACAGAATCCACAGACCCAGCAGGGAGGGAAGCAAGGGCAGGAGTCCAGGGTGGCTCTTGGGCTTTAGGACAACCCTGAGTACATTCAAAAATGGCCAGAAGGAGAGTCTTGCCTGACTCCAGTCCTCATGAGGCATGTTGCTCAGCTCATAGCATGCCCATCTCCCGAGTGCCCCCTCCCTTATGCATCCCTTATGCCTACTTTCTGGACATTTGTTCAGACCCTGCTGGCTGTGAACTAAACTAAATGCTCCTGAAACATTTCTTGTACATTGCAGGCATCTTCTGCCTTGAAACACTCGGGTGGTTTAATTTGTTTTCTGAAATAACAAAAGCAATTAGACTAATTGCCTTCAGAATGGGGCACTCATAGGGAACAGCCTCTGCATCGCACAGGAGGTGCCTAACAGACTTCTTTCAGGTTCATCATTAATGGGGCAATCTGCCCATCCTGTCACAAGCAGGTGTCTCGGCAAGAGAAAGGTTTGCCGGGTGCCAAGCACCTCACTTCGCAGCCCCTTAGCAGCTCCTCCAGCCGGGAAGACAGAAATAAGAGATAGTTACCTCCCACTATTGGGTGAGCCAGGAGCAAAGGCCCACCTACCGGGTGCACCACCTCTAGCAGATTTGCCTCAGGGCCAAGGGGGGGTTTCCACCTAAGGTGTCACTCATGGATTGCAAATGACTCCATCCTGTTGAGCTGGACTGGACCCCAGGGCCCAGAGGGCCAGGACAGCCGGGCATGACCCTCTAGACTTAGCCGATGGCCGCTGGTGTTTGGGAAGTGATTCCATGTCAGGTGATAAGCAGTACATGGTGTAAGAGTCAGATAAGCAGATGAACCAGGGATGGATGAGGGTGAACATGGCTCCATCATCTTGTTTCTCATGGAGGCACCCCTGTGGCTTCACAGACAGGCTGGCTAAATTGCCTGCTAAGCTGAGGGCCATTGAGCTGGGGATCCTGCCCACCCCAGCTCCAGCCACACGTGCACCTGTAGAGCAATGCCCCTCTCAGGCACTCAGTAAGTTAGGCTTGAGAGAAAGTCCTCAAGCCCCACGTCCCCGACCCACCCCTGAGATCCTGTATGTACCAACACTGACCACCTGCCCCTCATCTGCTCATGAGCGGCCACATCCACCAAAGGGCCATCAGTGTGCAGGCTGGCTCTGGTCAAGCTCACCTCATGGATCTTACAACTTAGTTGGGAAAATACAGTCTTCCAGCCAGGGCCCATGTACAGGGCAGGATGACCTATGAGCTCCAACAAGGCGCACAAGGAAAGGGCTAAGGGTGTATAGAGGGCAAGAGCACCCCAACAGTGCAGAGATCCCTGTGGGTGGTCCCCTGAAGGAGAGAGCAGTCTGTGTCCTAAAAGAGGAGTGGGCATTGAAAGGCAAGTCTGGCAGAGAGGGCATCTCAAGCTGAGAAAATGTGGAGACCTGGTACAGAAGATGTGAGGGTGGCTGGTGGTGTCACTAGGTCAGAGGGCAGGGGCAGAGGACAGCAGAGGGTGTGAGCTGGAAAATGAGCTTGGGATCAGATTGCAAGAAGGCTGAAGGGCAGGCTGGGGAGCTAGGTTCTCCTCCGTGTGCTGGGACAGATAATGTCTCTAGTTTTCAAAACTGTCAGCTGCATCTGCCAGAGATGCAATGGAGGCAGGAAACCTGCCAGAAAGATCCACCCGAGGAGAAGAAAACAGCCCAGGAGCCCATGACCCAAATGCAGGGTTGAGACCCACCTATGCTGAGCATCTTCTGCTTGGTTCCCTCATCCCCCATCAAGCGTTTGTTGAGCACAGCTGCCCAGGCACCATGCAGGGGATATGTACATACCTGAGAAGAAATCCAACATGATTCCTGCCCTCTGGGTACCGGAAGTCCAGTACACCACCCTCCCACCAAAAAAAGAACTGGCAAGCAAATCCATCATTATAAAAACCATTTGCATGTAAACATGTAGTGGGAGAAGGGCCTTGATGAAAATGAGTAGGCATGAGGAAAGCAAAGAATGGCCTGGGGGTAACCAAGTGAGAGGGAGTAGACTGGGAGCAGGGCACGAGGGTGGGTCATTGCAGGAGGAAGCCAGGGCAGTTAGCGCCCAGAGGCAGAGAAGAGTGTGGACATGGAGAGGCTCAGGAGGTAGGTAGGAAGGGGCTGGCTCACGCAGAAGGGCCTGGCAGGGATTTGGGTTTTGCAGCCAAGGCCATGGGGGAGTTGAGAGAGCATGAGTTGTTAGGTGCACCTCTCTGCCATGGGAAGATATGTTATGGGGGACCGGCCGCAGGGGATTCATCTGTCAGGTGGGAGGGGGGCAGTGCAACTAGGCTGGTGGCAGTGAGGGTGGGGAGGTGGACAGATGTGAGACACAAATAGTGCAGGCCAAGCCAAGTGGACTCAATGATGGGGGTGGGCAAGGGAGAGACGACAGACAGATGATTGATTCAGTTTTCCACTTTTAAGATGGTGGGTGGATTTCAGTGCTCTTCCCAAAAGTGGGGATAACTGAGGCAGATGCAGATCCTTCTGGGGGCTAGCAGAGGGGATAGAACAGCTTTGCTCTGGGCATGTTAAGCTTGAAATGCCAAGCACTGAGACCAGAAAACTGTACTTTCCAAACAGGTAATAAATGAAAGAGGATGGTGCAAAATGACAGTGAAGGTGTGCACATTTATTTCCTTCTCCTCCTGAGACTCAAGGAAAATGACCTTAAAAGACTAAATCACAGAAATGAAAAAAAAAAGGGGGGGGGGGAGAGGTACCCTCAGTGAGCAAGGGATTTAAAGACATTTCTGGAAGGATGTTCAACGGTGGGCAGAGCAAAGGGGGGACAGGGCACCTCAGCCCACAGCCTAGAACGTGTGCATGAAAAAGGCGGTAGCTGAAGGACACCTCCCCAGAGACATGGCTGAGATGGGGACAGTAAAACTGAAAACTGGGGTATGGAAAACGGTCTCACATGGAAAACACCCAGTGGGTCCTTCTCTCAAGAAATGGGATAAATTGCACAAGGAAAACCCTGGTGGTTAATGTGGGTGTGGATGCCTTCCTTACCCCAGCATATAGGGGCTACCTATATACCTATACCAGCTGGCAAGCCCTGTTGCCGTATGCACGCAACATAAACAGTTGTACCATCCTTCATTCTCACCTTCGGATGGTCAACCAACAATCACCAGACCCACAAAATAAAATAGAACAAGACTGCAAATGGGAAATGGATAAACAAACACTGTCAATTCAAGAAAACCACATACAACTATAATCCCTATGACAAAAGGAAAGTAAAAGCAAAAATTAAATAGAAAACCAAAAATCACTCACTAGCATCCTCAGTTTCAACCAAGATGTTACTTCTCGAAACTGGGGAATGAGAAAGCTGCTTGGAAATTAAAAGCATAGTTCTTGGAATAAAATGTCTGATGCTCAGGGTGGATGACAAAGCCAAGGGATTTCCCAGAATAAAATATAGAAACAGAAACTTTGTGAGAAAAGGTGAGACAGAGGATAATGATCCAGGAAGTTACATATTCCCATTAAGACCTCTAGAAAGACAGGAAAGAAAAAGTGCAAAGAGAATTGTTAAAGAAATAACCAGAAAGATCATATTTTCTTTTATTTGAGTTGGAAATGTATCTTTAGATCGAATGAAGAGCCCAGAGAAGACGCCACAAAGCCAGACATGTCGTGGCAAAATGTCATAATCCCAAGGATATGATTATTTTGCTCATCATGGATTCTTTAATAATTTTTTATTTTGTAAAATATTGCATTAAAATATCATTCATCTTGATTACTGAGTTTTGGGGTTGGCAGGCAAAGGCCTGCATGCCTCTGCCTAATCCCAGCCCTGTCACAGAGACACGGGAGCTACAGTATGAGTAAAACAAAGTCCCTGTCCTCATGGATCTCAAAGGAGATAAAGAGGTCATCCTAACAGCTCCCAGATGGGTTAAAATGGGTCACCTACAGGAACAAAAATCACTCTAACATTGGCCTTTTATCGGAGACACTGCTTACTTGGCGATGATGCTTTTAATGATATGTGATTTTCCTTTCCTGCATACACAAAAGACATTTGCCAGTGCCTAGCATCTGGATGGGGCCATCTGACCCGCTCTCACCAAGAAGGCATGAGTAGAACCATCTATCACCTTTAGGCTGGGCCAGTTAAGAGCTGATGGGCCTTCTCCATACTCTCTCTCTCTCTCTCTCTCTCTCTCTCTCTCTCATCTTACCCAACAGTGACCTTGGACGCCACCATGCAGGAGTCTACAGAGGCCCTTCAAGTACTGTACAGACCAGAGAACCTCCACATCCAAGAATTGCAGAGGAATGCACGGGCTGCCATGTGAGTGCATCATAAACTCTATCATGCCATGATATTCAGTTACCCCACCCTGACTAATAAAGAAAAAATCTCCCCGTGGGTTTTCTAGATCCAGCAAATCTGTCAAGTATGAAGACAGAGCAAAAGCCTTTTCAGACATGTGAGGAACAGAAAGTCAGACTCCTGTATACGCTTTCTTAGGAAATCAGCTAGGGTGCACTCCAGCTAGAAGAAAGTGTAAGCCAAGGATGTTCAAGTCAGGATGTCCTGGAAAGAGTGGGACAACCTAAAAAAAACATTCTAGATTGGGGCATGAAAGAGAGGCTCCAGAAAGGACAACTCTGGGCAAAAAAGCAAACCAAGCTGACGATGAGAGATGACACAAATGCGCACAAGGATATGTGAGAGGTTAGTGATGGGAGGGTCAAAAGGCAGACTCTACCTGGCCCTGATGCTGGAACAAAGTCTTTGCTGAGGGACATGAGAGCTCAATGTGCTGGATGCGCGAAATAAAAAATGAAACACTACCATAGGGTGTGACTCTCCAGGGTCACACGAATATAGATGTCACGTGCTTGTCTTCAACTGTTAGAAGCAGTTTCTGGACAAACGAGGGGAGGCCCTCGAGATGCTGGCCTGGTTGGGACAGATCTCGGCCAGGGGGTCCAACCCCAGCCTCTACGATGGACCCACCAGAACTGGCGCAGGCATGTGGTGTCACCTCGGTCCCTTGGGCTGTGGCAAGGAGCAGAGGAATGTGGTGGGGTGGCTCCTGTCCCCCTGCCCCTCTTGGTGCTCACCTGGCCTGCATTCACCACTAACAGCAAGCCAGGTGGAGCTTCTGCCTGCGACCCCATTTTCTCAGAAAAGGCTCTTCTGACTTTGTAGTGTTTATCACCCAGGTCCAGTTCTGACAGGCTCTCCCCTGCCCTCTCCTTGGGACGTGTTTCCTCCAATAAGAGGCAGCTGTCAATTTTGTGTCTTTAGAAGAAAGCCTGGCCTGTCCACTGGGTTCTCATCGAGGGCTCTGTTCCTATCGTTTTCAGGTGCTATTGGGGAGGCTCTAAAATCAATGGTGTGCTTGGGAGAGGGGACGCATCAAGGCAGGGCAGCCTCGCAGTGGTGTGCCAGGTGAGCAGCCTCTCCCCCTGGTCTGCAGAGTGCTCGAGGTGCGGTGTGCGGCAAGGCCTGTCAGTCAGGACAGGACAAAGCAGCTCTCGGCTGGGGGCCACATGCCTGTCCATGGGCCCTGGTGCATCAGAGATGAGAGCTGACCAGTCACGCTGGAAGAAAGGCAGGCTGTCCTTGGCAGCCTGAGGTGATGGCTGCCCTAGAGGCAAAGGGGGCAAGAGGTCACCCAAGCCAGTCCTCTGCTGCCAGGCCAGTGCCACTACCTGCATGGGCTTCAGTAGGGGCATCTTTCACATTTAGGGACTTAGGGAAGAGTAATAACCAAGTGAGAATTTCCAGAGAAATCTTGCCTCGGGCTGGACACAATGCACCCTATGAGAAAGAGAACAGGTTCTCGGCTTATCCTGACCTTGGTTCTTTCTGCTACACTTTCTTCTTGGTCTAGGTTCCCAAAGGCTGAGGAGGAGCTAGTGTCCTCTTCAGTGCTAAAACTGAGACACCAGGGGTGCAGCATCCAGAGTGGCACTTTGTACACAGGCAGTGCCTAATAATTAGGGTGGGGGACGCACAAACATCCACGATGTCCCTGTGCCCTTGCTTTTGGTCCTTGCACCATGCCCACTCACCATGGGGAACAGCTCCATGCATACCACCTGGGGAGGAAGGGCACAGAGGGCAGGGATCCAGTAGGTGCTGAGAAGTGGCAGGTGCTCAGGGCCCAGCCAGAGGACGAGGCACATCTGTCAGCAGGCTCAGACTCTCTGGGGGCAGGCCCTTTCTGCTCCAGCTCACAGGAGGGAGTGTGCCTAGCTTCACCCCTGTCTGGGAAGCACCCAGGCCACCAGGAGATGCCAGCACTGGCTTATCTGAGTTACTAATGCTATTCTGCAGCTGCCATCAAGGGCATTCTGTGCCGAGGGATGTGCAAGCCTTCACAGCTCTCATAACTAATAGGCAGGCAGTGCAACAGTAAGCAGGTGTTTGCGAAGAAGGGCTTTCATTTTCTGCTTTTCTGGCATTAATAAGGAAAGCACGCTTAATGGCCAAGAGTGGTTGATGCAGTGAGAGAAAACTGAATGCCAGGGTCAGTGGAAAGGGCTGGCACACCAATGATGACTCTTAAATTATCTTTCCTCTGTCTTAGTGGCTTCCTGTAAGGGCAATAAACAAACAGCAATTTCTTTGTAGTTCTGATGGGTAATTGTCTCATTGAATGAGTCCCATAATTTTAATTGCTGGCACTCCCTTACTCCCACCACCTATGGTAGGAAATCAGCCTCACAGGGGCTCCTGGGAACCAAGTTCTCAGTTGTCCCAGGGTCCTGAATCACCCTCACGTTCAGTTCCTAGAACCCATCCTTGATGGGGAGAGACCAGGAGGGATGCTTGCATGTCTCCAGGAGGCTGTGACCCTTCTGTCCAGCCCAGGCTGCTCCCGGGACCTGGCCTCGGCAGACCCTGCTGTTGTGGAGGGATGAGACCATTCTTAGTTAAAAACTAAGGAAACAGGGCTCTGGGCTTCACTTCCTGAGAAGTATGCTCAGCCTAGACGACAAGTGTAAGGATTTTCCCAGTTATCAGCCAACAGGTGGGAGAGAACAGCACACAACAAAATGTCATTTATAATTTAAAATTCATTATTGAAAAAGGCTCTGCAGTAATAGTCTGACTTCAGTCATTTGAAACATGCCTTCACGTGCGGTACCCGCACCTGGTCTGGGGAGGTCGTGTGGCTTTTCTAGGGCTACTTTCCTTGTCTCCCTCACTGGACCTTGCCCCTTCCCCAGCCAAAACCCTCATGTCAGAAAACTATTTTCTCTCTCGTGAAGTTTTATGCCGGGGATATATGACCAGAATACATGAAGGTCTTTTAAATTTATTTTCAATAGCCCTGCTCCTCTCTTCTCTATGAAATATTTAGCATTTAACTCGTTATTTCTGCTGCTGGCAAAGTCTCAGGTGCAGGTGGCTTTGTAGGGATTGCGGAATGTCACACCAAGGTAATTGTTTCTCTTTATTTCCTCTAGATAAAGAATAAGTAATAGGCAAGTCTGAATTATCAGGCGGTGCTTCCATCACGGGCTCCAGCGATAACATAAAGCTGGAGATTGAATTTGGAGTGGTCTGCATAATCAGCTCTCCCCACCTCACTTCAAAAATTTGCCTGAGAATGAATCCGCATTTGCCAGCCCATCTGCTCCTCGGCTCCTCCTCGCTCTAGAGCCCATGTGACAGTTCCTGCTTTCGAGGAACTCTGAGTGGCAGATATGCTTTTCCGTAGCCACCCTGCAAGAAGAGTCCAGGCCAGCAGGTGGGAACCGCCCCCCAGGGCCCAGGCAGCAGGAGGATGCAGCAGGGGGCAAGCGGAAGCCAAGTTCAGTGATGAAGAGGGAGGCTGGAAGAAGAGGATGTGAGTTGAAGCAGAGGTGGTGCATGAAGTCAGCAAGAAGGTGAGAAAGGATGGGCTCTTGGGAGAAAGCAAAGAGCACAGCATCCAGGCCAGCGTCTGCGTGAGGGTCTGATCCAAATGCGATCCGTCTCCAAAACCCTTGGAAGCTTGGCTACTTAGTTTCAGGTAAATTGTGTGAAGCTCTCTTACAAAAATATAAAGGAAGCAGCTAGCCACTGATTGGTAACATCGAGGGCACCGTGCTGTGGCCCCTAAATTCCTTATCCGGCAAAGACTTATCATGGTTCAGTGTCAACAGAAAGCAGATGTGGGTTTTAAATGAACATTGGTCTAAGCATTTGGGTTAGCAAGACATTGTTACTATTATCTTATACCAATTCTTTTATACCTCAGAAAAATTTGAGACTGAGAAGAAAGTTTTTTTTCTTCCCCTCCAAGCATTTTAAGCAGACAAGGCATAAATATTCATGAGTGATAGGAAAGCTAGCTAGAGAGTTGTGGTGGAGAAAACGATTCTGTGAAAATTTTATAGCCCAGCCTCTGTGGTAAATTCTCACTCAGAAAAAAAGTGTATTGGATGTCAATTTTGCCCTCCTCACCAATGGATGTCCCATGGATGTTTCCTCCACGTTCTCCTGAGCCCTCTTTCCCCACCTCATCAAATTCCTCTGCTCAGGAGCCAGGGGTTGTCCTTTCTGTGGAGAGTGGATCTCATTGATCCTATGTCGGTGGGACATCCACTAAGCAACCTTGAAATTTACATAAAAATATTATAATTATCATCAGGAAACTGATTTGTAAGTTCCTTCTCAGGTCACAGTGTGAATCCCAGGAAATGGTTGGATGGGGTCAGGGCCCAAGCTAAGCCTGAGTCAGGCACATTGGCTGGTATCATGGGATCCTTCAGGCTAGATGGGGATCCAACAGATGCTCCTGAAGGTTACATGGATGACCCTGACCTCTTTGGCAAAAGGTTTTAATACCTGGGGCTGTGCCTGGCGCACAGTACGTGTTTAGTAAATCATTTCATTATTGAAGACTTGCGTGTGTTCTGCTATCACCATTCTGCTCAAAGAGCCAACAGACTATTACTAATATGGACGTGTTTACCCACTGTGTGTAACCTCTGGCTTAACATACCAGTCCAAGTGACAGGTAATTGTCACTGAGAAAAAATAAATCTAAGAAGAAAGGAAGAAAGGAAGGGAGGGAGGGAAGGAAGGAAAGTGTTAAATGCATTCCTCAAATCTGTAAGTAGCTTAGTTGGTCTATAAGAATATTACTCTGACTTGTCAGGGGAGGGAGTAAAATTTCCCATAATAATCAACAAACAGTTCTAATATCTTCCCCTTATTTTTTCTGCTATTCTAACAACTTCCACCCCTTGCATGTGTTTCCAACAGATTGCCACTGTGTTGGGCATTTACTTTATACTGGTTCCTCTGTTCCATGATTCTCATAGTCTCCTCAAAGCCTCTGAGCAAACCCGTGGACTTTGTAAGGGCTTGTAATGTCACCTCCTTTGCTGATGAGGAAAACAGGATGTACGGCACACATGGCTAGCCCAAGGTCACAGAACTGCTGGGCACCAGATCTGGGAATCAAACTGTTATGTATGATTCCCAAACCTTTGCTCTCAGCCAATTCTTGGTATTTCCCTCTTCAGGAAGATGTGGGGCAATAGACCTGACCCTTTAAGGTCTTCTCTGCTTCTCTTTTCTGAGAGAACAACCTATGGAAATTTTAATTGGCTTGGGCAACAACTTTTCTGAAAGCATTTTCTTCAAACTTTATCTTTAAAACTATACAAAATCCTTTTTTCCCCCTTTTATTCCTGAGTAGTGCCAGTTTTCCAGAGAATTCAGACAGATATTTGCCCAGATAATTGATAACTCTGTTTGCAAGTACAGAAGGATACCTCTCATTGGGGACATTTCATATTACTTTATGCTTCAATGACTGGAAAGTCCCCACTGTCTGGCTGTGTCACTTCCATAGTGATGGCATCTGAGGCAGAAGCCAATCTATTAATGCCAGTGGCACAGTTTTCTCTTTCTGACTCTCACTTTGGCACATATTATTGTAGGAGCGAGTTTCATTAGGAAGCAAATTATGGTCTTCCATGGAAGGTCCCTCTTGAACCAAAAACTACTCTTGATGTTCCTCCAAGATTTTCCTAATGAAAGATATGTGGGAGTGAACTGCACAATGTCTTTCCCTTAATAAAATTTATGCTGTAAGAAGGCCCACGTTGTGGCCCCAATTGGATTTAGACTCACGAAGCTACCTTCGTCCTCACGATTTATGATGTGACTATACACACAAACATTCTAAAAATATCTCGACTGCTCATCTGAAATTCTAACTTTACTGGTGAGCTACAAGTCGTCTGCTTCGGGTCTGCTTCTAAAACTGACTCGGGTTCAAACCACAGGAAGGAGCATCTGTAAGTGTGGTAACAGGCAGGGGATAAATAATGCATTTTCGGGAGAGAGACTTATTTTGCTGCAGTTTTAGAATGCATTCCTGATATTACAAGCTTGCAAATTTAATCTTAATTTCTTCTGTGATGTTCTCTTTAAGATTCTCCATTGATCCCCTGAGTCAAGAAAATGTGCCGTTGATCATCTGGCCGATCAACAGTGGCTGAGTTCAACCAAGATGTCTCATCTGTTCCCTTCCATCAGATCAGGACAAGATTTTAATATTTCATGAAGAGCAAAACTGTAGCTTTCTACATGGCCAGATAACTGGGGTAATTTGCTCTCACACACTAATGCAATTTCAGCCGGAGTTTCCAGAGCTACCCCCAACTGCAGAATGGAAAGAAGGCTGCCTCATCAGGTGGCGGTATGATGGGGTGTTGGAAAACCTGATGGTGGAGGGTGGATTGTGCATGGACCCTGCCAGGTGGGAAGGAGCCACGCCTCACGCACAAGGCAGCCCACAGGTGTGTCCCCAAAGAATTACAGATAAAAATAACGTCTTCTTTCTCAAATCTTTGAACATTTTCCATGTAAAGTGAAATTATTTGCATAATTCTTTACATAAAATAGACATTTCAAGTTCTGGGGGAAAAATCTAGAGGAGTTTAAAATAGAAATGCTGAAAACATACTGAATGCCTTGTTACATGCTCTCATGTTACGTTATTCCATTCACAGTGCTCACCACCAGCTAACACTCTTGCAAGTTTGTTGACTTGCTCTCTCTCTCATTAGATTGGGAGTCCCAGGAAAGTAGGGGTCCCTGTGTTTTGCTGATGGCAGGGCTCCCGCGACTTAGCCCAGTGCCAGGCACACAGGAGGAGTTATATAAGTGCTTGGATCAATGAAAGAACTGGCAGTTACTCCCCAGAATCTAGCCCAATTCCAGTGATGACGTAACTGTGACAAGGGTGCAAGAATCTTCTGAAACCCGTTTCTTGTTCCAAATGAGGAAGGTGATACAACAGGTAAAAAGTAGAAATGTCAACCCATTTACATGACATGCACCAAGAGGTGATCTATAGAGACGGAGAGTGAATTTGTGCTCACCTTGGGCTGGGGTGGGAAACGCCTGTAAATGGGCATGAGGGCCCTCTAGGAGGTAATGGAAACCTTCTAAAATTAGATGAAGTGATAGTTGCACATTTCTGTGAACACACTAAAAACTATATTTACTAATAAACTAAAAAAATGCATTATGCAGTATGTAAATTATTTCTCAATGAAGTTGTTTAGAAATAAATTGCATACAAAACTCAAAAAAATTTTTTTTAAAGATTTTATTTATTGAGGATCCCTGGGTGGCTCAGCAGTTTAGCACCTGCCTTTGGCCCAGGGCGTGATCCTGGAGTCCTGGGATCGAGTCCCATATCGGGCTCCAGCATGGAGCCTGCTTCTCCCTCTGCCTGTGTCTCTGCCTCTCTCTCTGTGTGTCTCTCATGAATAAATAAATAAAATCTTTTCTTAAGATTTTATTTCTTTATTTATTCATGATAGACAGAGGGGGGGGAGCAGAGACACAGGCAGAGGGAGAAGCAGGCTCGAGCCTGATGTGGGACTCGATCCTGGGTCTCCAGGATCAGGCGCTGGGCTGAAGGTGGTGCTAAACCGCTGAGCCACCTGGGCTGCCCCAAAACTTCTTTTTAAAAAAGAGGTGATTTGTTCTAACTGTCTGAAGAAAGCCTATGGTATTTTGATAGGATTGCATTAAATGTGTAAATTGCCCTGGGTAGCATTGACATTTTCACAATATTAATTCTTTCAATCCATGAGCATGGAGTATTTTTCCACATCTTTGTGTCTTCCTCAATTTCTTTCAGAAGTGTTCTATAGTTTTTAGGGTATAGATCCTTTACCTCTTTGGTTAGGTTTATTCCTAGGTATCTTATGCTTTTGGGTGCAATTGTAAATGGGATTGAACAAATCATCTTAAGATTTGTATGGTATCAGAAAAGACCCCGAATAGCCAGGGGAATTTTAAAAAAGAAAACCAGAACTGGGGGCATCACAATGCCAGATTTCAGGTTGTACTACAAAGCTGTGATCATCAAGACAGTGTGGTACTGGCACAAAAACAGACACATAGATCAATGGAACAGATTAGAGAATCCAGAAATGGCCCCTCAACTCTATGGTCAACTAATATTCGACAAAGCAGGAAAGACTATCCACTGGAAAAAGGACAGTCTCATCAATAAATGGTGCTGGGAAAATTGGACATCCACATGCAGAAGAATGAAACTAGACCATTCTCTTACACCAGACACAAAGATAAACTCAAAATGGATGAAAGGTCTAAACATAAGACAAGATTCTATCAAAATCCTAGAGGAGAACACAGGCAACACCCTTTTTGAACTTGGCTACAGCAACTTCTTGCAAGATACATTGATGAAGGCAAGAGAAACAAAAGCAAAAATGAATTTTTGGGACTTCAAGATAAGAAGCTTCTGCACAGCAAAAGAAACAGTCAACAAAACTAAAAGACAACCTACAGAATGGGAGAAGATATTTGCAAATGACATATCAGATAAAGGGCTAGTATCCTAGATCTATAAAGAACTTACTAAACTCAACAGCCAAGAAACAAACAATCCAATCATGAAATGGGCAAAAGACATGAACAGAAATTTCACAGAGGAAGACATAGACGTGGCCAACACACACATGAGAAAATGCTCCGCATCACTTGCCATCAGGGAAATACAAATCAAAACCACAATGAGATACCACCTCACACCAGTGAGAATGGGGAAAATTAACAAGACAGGAAACCACAAATGTTGGAGAGGATGTGGAGAAAGGGAACCCTCTTACACTGTTGGTGGGAATGTGAACTGGTGCAGCCACTCTGGAAAACTGTGGAGGTTCCTCAAAGAGTTAAAAATAGATCTGCCCTATGACCCAGCAATTGCACTGCTGGGGATTTACCACAAAGATACAGATGAAGTGAAACGCCAGGACACCTGCACCCCGATGTTCATAGCAGCAATGTCCACAATAGCCAAAGTGTGTAAGGAGCCTTGGTGTCCATCAAAAGATGAATGGATAGAGAAGATGTGGCTTATGTATACAATGGAATATTACTCAGCCATTAGAAACGACAAATACCCATCATTTGCTTCGATGTGGATGGAACTGGAGGGTATTATGCTGAGTGAAGTCAATCGGAGAAGGACAAACATTATATGGTCTCATTCATTTGGGGAATATAAAGAATAGTAAAGGGATTATAGGGGAAAGGAGAGAAAATGAGTGGGAAATATCAGTGAGGGAGACAGAACATGAGAGACTCCTAACTCTGGGAAACGAACAAGGGGTTGGGGTGAGTGGGTGATGGGCCCTGAGAGGGGCACTTAACAGGATGAGCACTGGGTGTTATGCTATATGTTGGCAAATTGAACTTCAATAAAAAAATAAAAATAAAAATAAATAAATAAATTAATTTTAAAAAAAAGGGTAACCCTATCCCATCCATCTCCAGGAGGATCAAAGGAGACAGTGTTTGTAAAAGCATTTAACACAAAAAGCAAGAGGCAAAAGCTGCCACGGATCTCACGGACCGCTGACACTGTATCATAGCCATGTTCCCACACCAGGCACAGAGCACACAGAATGGGAGGTGCACATATGCTAGAGCCACCTGCCTGGGGTCACATCTAAGCTCTTCCACCTACTGACCCATGACCTTAGGCAAATGACTTTTGCCCTGTGAGCCTCAGTTTATTCAACTACAAAATGGAGATTCCAATATCAGCCTCATTGTCCTCAGATCCAAGCCTGGTGCACAGGAAGCCCAGTATAAATATTTCCATTACTACTATTTGAATTTCTCATTAAATCCAAAAAGCTAACATGCCATCAAAGTGCTCGCATGCTCATCTTCCTGAACCAGGCGTGAAAGGCTATGGTGGTTGCTGGAACAGCATGGAGCTTTCAAAGGCACCAAGGTTTTGCTTTGGGAAGTACCCTCTTATTTGACCTGAACCACCCACGCGTGGCTTCAGTCAAGGTTAAGCACTTGTGTACCTGTGGCTGCAGCTCCTGGAGGGCAGGTGACAGAGCCCTGAGTGTGTGAGTACTGGAGGCAGATCCTCCTCTGTCCCCGTGTTTTCCCTAGGGATGCCTCTCTGCAATCCTCTTAGAATAGCATACCTAATGCTTCAATCTCTGCTTGCAGATGATCTTCCACATGACCCTGAAGAAATGCTTCACCAGATGATGACTCTGGACTTCTAAATGAGATTTCTATCCCCTGAAGTCTGTGCCCACCTATCAGCAACAGTTCCAAGAAGAGAGCCACTCCCAGCTGGGTGGCAGGCCACGCACACTGCCTCTGAGGCCTGTGTATGCACATGTGTTGGAGGAGGGGTGACGGGCCAGCCCGTGACATGGACACACACCTGGCAACTCCAGACACCTCTGGAGTCCAGGCTAGAGGAGAAGGTGACTGGTAGTCAATTAAGCCTAATAAGCTAGCCCACCAGGGGCTGGGGACCTCGCTGTTCGCAGAGGACATGCTGAGAGCAGGCACACATCTGATGCTTCCAAGAGCTGTAGGCATGCGGTCCAAGTCTTTTGGCCTTGAGATGCTTAGCTCCTGTTTGGGTGTTGGGCTGTGGGTTTTCTTTCTCATCCTCATCATTCATGAGCTATCAATCATTACCGTGGAAGGAACCCATCACAGGTTAGTAGCCGTGCAGCTCCAAAGAACGTTTTATTTTTTCCATTCACTGAACAAATGTTTACTGAGTACCCACTATGAGCCAGGCTCCATGCCACCGTCCAGGCTCACCACGGTGACGTAGTCCCTGCCAGGAGGGAGTGATAGGACTGACCCACGGTCCAGAGGAGGAATTCTGCTCCCAGAGGCAGCAGCCTGATGCAGGGCTAATGCAGGGGCTGTAAGTCATAGAAGAGAGCAGCCCCGCAGCAACAAACCCTGAGAACAGACGAGAAGAGAACTGGGTCTCAGCTCTTGGAGATGCTGTGTCCTGAAAAGGTGGGGGAGGGAAGAAAGGAGGAGGTGGAGGGCAGGCAGCTGACTCCAGGTGGAAAAGAAACACATCTGAGACAGATGAGCAGGACTACAGTCAGGCAATGTCTGCTTGCAGACACAGGCCCAGTTTCACTGAAAGCTAATCCTAACTGATGCAAAAGGGAAGCAAATGCCATGCACATATGACACTGTTTGTTTGAGAAAGAACAGGAATGCCAGACGGCAATGCCAAGAGACACAAAGTCAAATCCAGGCTTCTGGCTGACACTGCTCTGGCCTCAGCGCTGCAGAGCATTACCGCCAAGGGTGGGGGCTACCCAGGGGTCAGTCTGAGGTCAGCCCAGCTTGTAGACCCTCAAGAAGCCAAAGAAATGCCTGTTTCCAGAGAAAGCTGTAAGGCTATCAAGCCTTAGGCTGATCCCAAGCCTTGCCCACCAGCACCCATCACTTCCTGTCTGAGAACAAGGGGGCTACCCAGAGCAAGGCCTCACAGCTCACCCTCCATCCAAGTGTGAACACACACCCTATAGGCTCCAGCTATCATGAGAGCAAGCAGGTGCAAGAGGGCTTTCCCACCGCAGCTCAGGGCTTGCAGGACAGGGAGGTGAGCAAAAGATGTTGGGGTGGATGAGGGGTGGGGGGAAGGCCTCCCTTGAAGGGTAAAGGTTTGGGGGGACCCCTCAACCAGTACAAGGGTCAGCTGCAATGTGATAAGAGGAGGGAGGCTCAGAGCAAGCCCACAGGGGGCTCTGTGTCTCCTAGGAATGATGACCCTCTGCCCCAAGTGGATAATTCACAGGGGCCACACGGGGGCGCTGGCCAGAGCCCTACAGGCACTCTGGGAAGGAAACCACCTGCAGACAGAGCACAAGCACCCCGCAAAAGGGGTGTGCCGCTCACATACACACGCCCCCACCCATGTGCACACTGCGGTGAGCCCCTCCAGGCCCAGCACCCACCCCAGAAGGACTGAGATATTGCTGCCTGGGGCTACCTTTTAAGGCCATTCAAATCCCCTAGGAATGATCCAGCCACCACTGTTCTTCCACTACACACGAGTCCCTGACCCCAGCCTCAGACTGGCTTCATTATTTAGCCTGGAGCTCAAGGTCAGGTCAGCTGCCAGCCTTTTGCTTTTGGGTGCCACTGTTTCACAGAGCTCCTCACTAGCAGACTTTGTGGGTTCAGCGAGGCACACGCATGGGGCATGGTTGTGGACGGCACCAGTAGGTCTAGGGCAGGTGGGAGCCTCTGGGCAGGGCAGAGCCGTCTGCCCCTGCTATCGGTCCTGCTACTCTGGGCCCCTCCCCAGGCCAGTCTCCTAGGCAGGTGTACGGGAGGTGCTGGCTGCAGCTTCCACCACCTTTGGCCCCCCATCCTCACCCCCCACAGTCTGGCAGGGCACCAAGCAGGAATGCCCACTCCCAGCTTACTTCTGTGCTCCAACTCTATCATTCATCCCTCTCCCAGCCCTGGCTCCAGCCCCACAGCTCCCTCTCAGTGCCCCCAAACTGGGCTATGCCATCTCCTGCCCCCCCTCCTCCAGCCACCTCCAGATGGGCCTCTGCTTCTCTGTCCTTCGCGTGTAGTGCTACCTCTGCCGCAAAGCAAACGGGGCAGCTGCTTCATCCCCTGGGCAGAGACCCTCAAAGCAAATGGAAGGCAACAGGGGAGGTACTCCCAGAACTATCCCAGGGCCCCCACTTTGCAGAACACTGAAGTGTAGAGAAGAAGAACCATTTTGAGGAGGATGTTTCATTCAAAGCCCTCTTGCAGAGAACTTTGAGGACAGCACTAAAAGAAACACTACTTACACAAATAGGATGTATTTTTTTTTTTTTAAGAAATAGGAAGACTTAAAATCCCTGTTTTCATCCTAGCTAAGAAGGAAGAGAAGACACTCACTAGATAATAGGCAAGAAAAACTCTATTCCCCTACGTTTATAAGAACCATTATGTATCCAAAAAAACATATTCCTGTGTAAGGCTTAAAAGAGCTCCCCTGAAAGTTCTCATCCTGCTTTTGCCTGACCAGGGAGACAATCTCCCCTCCTTCCTAGGTCTCCATTGGTTCACTGGCACTTGGCGGTGGTACTTTCTACAGACTGCTCAGCAACACTGACTTCTCTATCTCTTTAAAAAGATTTTATTTATTCATGAAAGACACACACACAGAAAGCCAGAGACAGATAGAGGGAGAAGCAGGCTCCTCGCAGGGAGCCTGATATGGGACTTGATCCCAGGACCCCGGGATCATGCCCTGAGCTGAAGGCAGATGCTCAACCACTGAGCGACCCAGGTGCCCCAAACAACACTGCCTACTGTCTCTCTCTCTCTTTTTTAAAGATTTATTTATTTATTTATTTATTTATTTATTTATTCATTTATTCATTCATTCATTCATTGAGATACACACACAGAGAGAGAGAGAGAGAGGCAAAGACACAGGCAGAGAGAGAAGCAGGCTCCGTGCAGGAAGCCTGACATGGGACTCGATCCTGGGTCTCCAGGATCACGCCCTGGGTTGCAGGCGGTGCTAAACCACTGTGCCACCGGGGCTGCCCCTGCCTACTGTCTCTTAAGTGACAACATCATGGAGGGATAAGACCTGGTGTCAGCATTCAGGACCCCTCAGATCTGGCCTCATATCTGCAGCTGATGTCAGCATGACAGTCTTGGTTGTCCCCTCCTGTAAAATGGGGATGGCTTCCTTCTTACCTTGTGTGATCATTGTCATAAGGATAAATTGAGATCATGAATGTGGCAGCTTAGAGCTATTGAAATGTAAGCACCTTGTGTTTATTTATTAAGTAACACTTCTTAGGACTGTTGCTGGAGAGACGTGATGCCATTCAGGCTAATCCTCATTTTGGGCATGATTGGAAGGGTAACCTCACCCAAAGAAATTTCCTGGCTCTTCTCTTGTTTTTATCTCTTTGTCAAAAATTTCAATACATTTATATTACCCTTGACAACAGCTACAAATTTTGGTTTAAAAATGAAATGTGACTGTCCTAGGTAGTGGCATTTCTCTACCCAGAAAACAAAGTATTTATGAGACATTGCAGAGCACTGAGAGTTTCTCCTGATGGCTGCAGGGAGGGCCCTACAGCAGCACCATCTCAGCCCCCACAACTGGAGGAACACTGATTCTGGAACCATGTGCTCTGGAGGAGGTAAGGAGCAGAGTTCACGTTCACAGCCAGCTCTAGGAACAGATGCTAAGAAATATTTGCCTGGAGATGTGCCGAAAGAGCAGGAGGGAGCCCTTGATGGGCAGGTAATGGGGCAGCTTCTCATGTAGAAAAACCTCTCCCATTGAAGCTAATTGGGAGGATGGCCAGCCCGTGCTAGCAAGTGCTAAATTGGGAACACTGAGAGTGAGATCTAATTTAATTTTAGTTTTGCAGCAACTCAAACTAGAAAGTATGGCCAGGACTTGGGGCTCTGCAGTGGTCCTTTGAACCCGCTTTAGAAGAGGTAAATGATTTAAATCAGCACATATCAGGCAAATACGCAAAGGGAAGGAGCCAGGGAGCTGCATAAAGCTGTTGTCCTGATTGGCTTGGCCAGCAAGGCCACATGCAGGCTCTACTGCACACCTGCTGACAATGCTCAGGAAACACCCCATCCCTGGAAAACTCAGCTAGTTCCCAGCTGTCAGATACCATGCGTGAGGGAGGCTGAACTGCTGAGGTCCACTGTACATGGGCACAAGGTGTCCAAGGAAGTACATCCTTATTAACCCAACCAATTAGTTGTCACAAAGGGCTTCTTACAGAAGACAAACTTTCCTTTATGGGGCAACTGATTATTTTCTCTAGTTCTGAACTAATCTTCCTGTCTTCCTGTTGGTAAATGGACATATTGCCAAGGCGGGCAGGGACTACTTGCCACTGGAGAAACAGCAATCACAGCAGGATGAGAACACACTCAAAACCACATGACCTTTACCGTACCACTAGTAAAACACAGGCCTGCAGGTTAGGGACAGATTGAGCAAGGGATGTATGCATGTGTGTGAGAGGGAGGCTAAGAGACATAGCAAGACACGGAAAGGAAGGGAGGGAGGGATCCTGAGGGAGAGAACAAAATCAGGAGAGACAGACCATGAGGTTACAACAAAGGAGGAGAGAATAGAGAAGGGTATGGGGAGAGGACAAGAGGGAGCAAGAAAGACCTCACCAAAACCTAGAGAGAGATACAGAGAGATGGAACACATGAGAAAAGGCAGGAAAGGCAGGAAAGACAGGGTGGGGGATACATGGACGGGGAGCGGCCAAGACCTCTAGGACACACGCTTCCAGCCAGTACTCCCTCCCCTGCTCAGGCCTCCAGTTTCTTTAAAACTAGCTCAGTTGTCACCAATGTCTGAAAATGCTTTTGAGGAGAGAAGTTGGAGAAAATGTGTTTCCCTATGAAGACTCCATCACCCAACACAAGGTACTCCCACTGGCTTGTACTAAGAAAGCAAGGACAACCCAGGTGACCCTCTAGGGCTAACTGGTGTGGAGTCCAGAGTGGCTCCAGCTCTGGGCCTGCAGGGTGGGTAAGGCCCAAAGCCAGGGATGACCATGGATGGGCCCCTGAGCCTGGGAGCTGGCTGGCCGTGGGCGCATGCAGGCGGGGAAGGAGCTTTGGACCACACTCTGGGGCACGACCGTCCCCAGTTGAAGCTGTACAAAAGTTCTCCAAGTAATATTTTCTCTATTTGACTGATGCGGAAGTGGAGGCCCAGGCAGGGTAACTTGCTGGACGTGCAGCAAGGAGGAAGGTCTGGGTCTGGGACACCTGCCTCTCAGGGACAGAACTGTAGCTTTGGCAAGAATTTCAATACATTTATAGGAGCTGGTGTCCGTGTGGCTGACCCTGAACCCAATACACCTGTGAACCATAGAACTGGCGGAGGCTGCACAGAGCAGACAGGCACTAAGCATGTCCCGTGAGCTCAAGGGGATGCTCCACTGCAGGCATTTTGTCACGTGAGCACAGGAAGCCCTGACACAGAGCTCTTGGTCTCATGGTGCCAGACATGCCTTTGTATCTTCACGCACTTGGTGCTTAGCACACGTCACTCCCCGGGTCACCACCTCGGGACAATCACACATGGCGGGCAGGTGTCCACGACTTGTGCTGCTGCCTGTTTGGTATTCTCGTCCCTATGCCATCTCTGCTGTCACCATTTGTCCTCGCAGATGATGGAGCACAAGCCTCTCTGAGGTTATGCGTCACTCACGGGGGCCCTAGATACATGATGGCAGGGTCCCTGTCTCGGGGAACTATTCTGCTGTTGCTCTATCTCTATAACCTTGGGTATGTGACTGCATCTGAGTCTATGGTTTTTGCTATTCAATGTAAAAGTCCTGCCTTATCAGGTGGTTGCCAGCATGTCCTGAGCTGGGAATATCAATATTTTAGCACTAAGCCTGGTATATGACAAGTCCTCCCTTGGTAAAGGTGAGTCAGCCTCAAGGGAGGAGGCTTCCACCTCTGCAGGTGCCCCCAACATGTGGCAGGATCCTCCCTCACCACTGCCACGGTGCTCACCAGCGCCAGTGCCCCGCTCAGCTGAGCCCTCCGCAGAGCTACACAAAGGGCCAGCACCTCAGACTGTCTTTGAGCCCCAGAAACTGCCAGGATACCTGGGTCTGCCTCCAACACTATTGCTGTGGGCTTCAGATTGTCCATCATTAGGACTCAGTGCAGAGTGTGAGGTTCAAAAGCCATGGTCTAGTACAGCACTATCATTTTACAGATGGGAAATCTGATGTTCTAAGAGGGAAGGGGTCATGACTCAAACAAGGAGAGTTAAGGAGTTCAAATTCAGGTCTCTTTCCACATAACTATAAAAAACTGGAAGCTAGAGGATCTATGAATATATATTTATATATACATACATACATACACACACATATACACTCATGTATATAATTTTTTGCACTAGTTTTTTATAATTTTGATTTTGTTGATATAATTATCTTGTGTTATTCAGGATTTTTAAAAAGGCCATGAGAAATGAGACGATCACTGTGGGAGGCTGTCTTTTAAGGAAGAAAGCTATAGGTACTCATGATGGAGGATTGCCCTTCATGCGTAGGGTGGAGATGATGTGTTTGTTTTCCTCTGGGTAAGAAATGTTATTAAAAATGTAAATTTGGAAGAAAAACTCCCAAACCATTGCCAATTTCATTCTTAAGGAAAATGAAAACATTAAAGCAAAAACCTCCTTGGGGGTTGGGGCTGGGGACTAGACTGTGAATGAACTTGGTATACTTCAGAGGCCCATATGCCCCAAGATGTTCCCCACCTCCAACCCAGGCACTGCACTTCTCCCACTGCCTCTGGACCTCTAACCCTGCTCCTCTAGTGTGTCTGGTCTGCATTCTGGAGACAACCCATCTGCGATTCTCCAGAGCCCGGGGAACACCAAAGCGCCTGCTGTAGGACCTGCCCCAAGGCCATCTCACCAAACAAGCCCTTCCTGGGCAGTGTGGGGACCCTGGGAGGAGCCTACAGTAGGTGTTTCATAAACACAACTGGTGTGACTGGAAGCCTGAGCTCCCCTTCCTTTGAATCCTGTCCTGACACTGGGTGCTATTAATCAGGCCCAGCCAGCGTCCAGCACTCTCAAGAGAAATATTAAACTTTAGACTTCTAAAATAGGGTGGGGGGAGTCCCTTTTGTAGCTATCCTCTGGGGAACATCCATCCATCTTAGTTTGCTGTAGAAACCTGGTTCCTATACAGAAATTCTTTTTTTTTTTTTTTTTTTTTTGAGAAAGCTTGTGTCCATGTGGGCATGTGAGGGGGAGGGGAAGAGCAGAAGGAGAGGGAGAGAATCTTAAGACTCCTTGCAGAGCACAGAGCCCAACGCAGGGCTGTATCTCACAACCCTGAGATCATGATCTGAGCCAAAATTAAGAGTAGGACACTTCACCGACTGAGCCACCCAGGGGTCCCTATGCATAAATCCTGATTGCAGTGAGTGCTGGCAAGGGCCAAGTATGTGTGGAGTGAGGGAGAACTTAACATGATCATGAAATAATCATATACATATGGCTGTTTGTGCAAAAGGCTTCCACTGCAATGACCTCAGATAGCATGGAGGGAGGGTCTCTACTCTCCAAGTGAGGAACTCTTGAGTGTTCTTGAGGGCTCCATCATCCCTGTGGCCCTCTGAAAAGCATTGGGATGAGACTCCTGAGAGATCCTCAGAAGAAAAACACAAGCTTTGGAACCAAAGCTGATTCTGGAGAGAAAACTTTCCCTTTAGAGCACACATTGTGTCTGGGCAGTGGGTATATAATATGTCACCCCCAGAATAACCCCGAGATCCTCAGCTCCATGTGGTCCAAAGGAGCTCCCTGAGCCTGCCTGCACGGCCCCGAGGCCTTTCCTGGTGGTTGACAAAAGACAAGCAACCATTCATCACTGACATCTGGATGGATGCTCATGCCCATAAGCCAGGTCAAAGGCTTACCTCTGCTCTAAAGCACCAGTCTAGCCTGAATGCTGCAACCAATGACATCATCTCCTACAGCTCATCCCTTCTGCCAGGAAATGCCCTTTCCCATGCTAACCTTGACTGCCAGGAGCCATCACTTCATTCCGTGTTCTCAGTGCAAGACATCCTCCTCCTCCTTGTCAAATTTGTTTTTTCTCTGTTTAAGCTGCCCGAGTTTATGCATATTTCCTAGGTCACCTCCCATTCTTTTTGCCTCATTCATGTCTTTTTTAGTTTTTGTTTTTTGGCTTAAAAAAATGATATGATGCCTTCAAAAAATGAAGGACTGTCCTACAATGGAAGTGCTTTACACTGGTCTCAAGAGTACCAATAGTGCTGTGGTGAAATAGTAAGTTTAGTCCTCTTAGGTTATTCTGATTTTTAAAGTATTCAAAATAAGTCTTTGGCATGGGAGTCTTTTATTACCCATATTATTATCATCACTCTTGTTAGAGCTTCATTTATTTTCTGACTTCATTAATATTATTCTTTTTATTATTCTTTTTTCTTTCAGGAGGCCAGATGTTGGTTTATGAATCATGACTACTGTTTCTTTGTTTTCTATCCACTTCTGCTCTCATCTTTATTCTTTCCAAAGTTTTTAAGTTGAACTCTTGCCCTCCTCCAATATTCAACTTCTCTCATTTTATAAAGCAACACTAGAGTCTATAAATTTCCCTCCAAGTACCACCTTAGCATCACCCTGATATCCCAGATATACAAAAGATGAATTGTTATTCAGTTCTAAACATTTGGTAACTTTCATTACTGCCTCTTCTCTCAACCCCAAATTACTGAGAAGGGTATCCTTAAGTTTCTAAATGTATCAATTTCTAGTGGGCTTCTTGCTAAGGATTTCTAATTTTACTGCATATCTTTGAAGACTATGGTTCATCAATTACATAATACTGGCTAAAGCTTTTTTGTGGCCTGGAATGGAGTCCATGTTTTAAATTGGATATGTGAAGGATGTATACTAGGTACACAGTCTTACATACTGTGATTGCATTAAGCTTACTAGTTACAATTTCCAAATATATATATATTTTATTGAATTTGATTGTTTAGGTTATTTTATAAAGTACATGTTAAAGGTCCCACCATGATGGTGCATTTGTCAGTTTTCTCCTGTAAGTCTCTAGGCTTTGTGTGTATTTAGCATCTATGTTAAGTGTAGATAGGCTCATAAGTATCATATCTTCTGAGTGAATTATTTCTTTTGTTAGTGGGCAATGTGTCTGTCACTTAAAATATACATTTGACCTTTGAAATGCATGGATGTACTTATATATATATTTTTTTTACAGTATAGTACTATATATTTTTTTTCTCTTCCTTATGATTTTCTTAATTTTTTTCATCTAGCTTTCTTTATTATAAGAATATGGTATATAATACATATAATATAAAAGATATTTATAAAAGAGCCCAGATGTCCATCGACAGATGAATGTATAAAGAAGATGTGATATATATGCACAATGGAATATTACCCAGCTATCAATAAGAATGAAATATTGCCATTTGAAATGATGTGGATGGAATTAGAGGGTATAATACTGAGGGAAATAAGTCAGTCAGAGAAAGACAAATACTATATGATTTTACCCATATGTAGAATTTAAGAAACAAAATAGAGGAACACAGGGGAAGGGAAGGAAAATTTAAATAAGATGAAAAGAGAGAGAAGCAAGCCTTAAGAGATGCTGAACTCTAGGAAACAAACTGAGGGTTGCAGGAGAGGAGATGGATGGAGGAAAGCTGTAACTGGGTGATGGGCACTAAGGAGGGCACTTGATGGAATGAGCACGGAGTATTATATGCTATTGATGAATCACTAAATTCTCCCCCTAAAACTAATAATACAGCATATGTTAACTAAATTGAATTTAAATAAAGAATAAAAAAGATATTTGTTAATTGACTATGTTACTGGTAAGGTTTCTGGTCAATAGTTAGGCTATAAGTAGTTAGATTTGGGGGGAATCAAAAGTTACACATGAATTTTTGACTGTGCAGGGTGGTTGGTGCCCCTAAATCCCGAGTCATTCAAGGGTCAACTGTATTTTGATATTAATGCTACTAACAAAGCATTTTTTTCCCTTAGTATGTGTTACTATACCTTTCCCCATTGATTTCATTTCCAATTTTGTGCCATTATATTTAGATATGTCTCTAGATTTAAAAAATTTAATCTGAGAATTGTAGTTAAGTCCAACTCATTGATAATTATTACTGATATATTCAGACTTATTTTTGCTATCTTATTTTGTGTATTTATGTGTTATTACTATTTATTACTATATTATGCTTTTACTTGGCTTCATTTTGTCTACTTTCTGCCTTCCATTGAATTGGTTGAGTGTTATCTATCCAACTGCCCTCTTCTGCTCTTCTGTTTAAGAAGTGATATCCTATTTCTATTCTTTTACAGGTTATCCTATAATTTTTGTTATGTGTTTTTACTTAAAATCTGAAGTTTATTAAGACCTGTTATCTTCTAAAATAATACAAAAATCATAAAATGCTTTAGCCCTGATCATTACCACCTCATACCTCATATTTGAACACCCCCAAATTATGTACCTTATTACTGCTATTTTTCTACAAAAAAATATTTTTCTATTACTGCTAATTTTTGTCTAAGTCAATGCTTACTTCTACTTACCCTTAAGTTTGCCTACTGGCCTTTCTTGTCTTTGCAGTCCAGTTCATCTTTTTTCCTCTTTATTTGCTTTTTACTTTGGTATTCTGCATTTTACTGTGACATATATATTCACCTGTTTGGAATTTGGTGTGCTTCCTCAGTCTAGGAATTTATATCTTCTTTTAATTCTTAAAAATTCTTAGTCTTTATCTCATCCAATGTTTCCTCTCCTTGTCTTAATATTGTCTCTCAGTATCTGTTTTATATTTTCCATTTTTGTGTCTCAGTTCTTATCTGGATAATTTCCTCCAGAGCTATCTTCCAGTTCAATAATTCTCTTTTCAGTTATGTCTAACATGCTTCTTAACCCACTCATTATCAACTTTAATATTTTCAATTTCCAGAAACTCTTTTCTAAATTTACCTATGTTTTTCTCTACAATTCTTTATTTATAAGTCTCCTCTTTTTACCATTCTAATCATTTCAAACACGAATTTTTTATTTATTTATTTATTTATTTATTTATTTATTTATTTTTCAAACATGAATTTTTAAGTAGTCACTTTTACATTGTTTTATTATCTAAAGATTCTGGGGAAGCTGGCCCTCCAGTCTGTTAACTCTTCCTCATGGCAAACTACCATTATGATCTGTAATTTTATATTTTATTTAATTTTTTAAAGATTATATTTATTTATTTGAGAGAGCAAGAGAGAACACAAGTGGGGGTAGGGGCAGAGGGAGAGAATATCTAAACAGACTCCCGCTGAGCATGGAGCCTGAAGTGGGGCTCAATCTCATGACCCATGAGAATCCATGGTTTTGGAACTAAGCTAAAACCAAGAGCTGGATGCTTAACCAAGTAGGCAACCCAGGCAACGCCTGCAATTTTATATTTTAGGCTCAAGTTTTCTTTTCTCCATGGGCAACCCATAAATTTGGGTGTGGAGATATTCCTTTAAAATGGATTTGCGGGGATCCCTGGGTGGTGCAGCGGTTTAGCGCCTGCCTTTGGCCCAGGGCGCGATCCTGGAGACCCGGGATCGAATCCCACATCAGGCTCCTGGTGCATGGAGCCTGCTTCTCCCTCTGCCTGTGTCTCTGCCTCTCTCTCTCTCTCTCTCTCTGTGACTATCATAAATAAAAAAAAAATGGATTTGTATGTGTTCTTCTGGGATCCCTCGTGGTTTTACTGATTTGGGACCTATCTTCCAGTTAATTCCTAGGTTTACAATTTCAGCTCGATGTAAGCAATATAAATTCAGACCCCCACACTGATATGAGGAGCAAACTCCTCACAGGCTATTTGCCACTTTCTTGGCCCAATAGGTAAAATTTTCTTAGTCATTGGCAGTCTCTCAGATTTCAGCCTTATGTAGGGGCTTTTTGTTTTGTGTAGGCCCAGATCACACATGCCATCCTGGCATGGATGTTAAACCCTCTGCTCCCAACCCTGATGGCTTATAGCTGGATCTGATACTTTCCCCTGAAACCACAGGGTGTCACGACACTGGCTTTCACTTACTACTCACTGCCTTTGAGAGTTTTTTGTTCATTTGGCATCAGAGAATTTCCCTCGCCTTCAGGGTTAGCCATCTATTTAAAAGACAATTTTTTCACAGTAATATTTTATCTAGCATTTATATGTTTGGAGTAGGAACAGTGGAGGGAGGGGTTTGGTGTCAACTCAAATCATCCATCCATCAGAAATTGAATCATTCAGCCCCTTGATCCAGTATTTTTTTTCTTTCTTTAAAATTTAAATTCAATTAGCCAACATATAGTAAATCATTAGTTCCAGATGTAGAGTTCAACAATTCATCAGTTGCAGATAACACCCAGAGCTCATCACATCACGTGCCCTCCTCAATACCCATCACCCAACCACCCCATCCCCCACATCCACCTCCCCTCCAGCAACCCTCGGTTTGTTTCCTATAGTTATGAATGTCTCCTGGTTTGTGTCCCTCTCTGACTTCTTTCCATTCTGTTTTCCCTTCCCCTATGATCCTCTGTGCTGTTTCTTGTGTTCCACACATGAGCGAAACCATATGAAAATTGTCTGTCTCTGACTGACTTATTACTTCACTCAGCATAATACCCTACAGTTCCATCCACATCGACACTTGGCTGGAGCTTTATTTTCTTCTGAGATAAGAACTAGCCCCCAGCCAAGTGTTGCTTCCAACTATACAAAGTTACAAGAAAGAAAACTCCAACAATGAAGCACAGAGCTCTAGCATGTGTAATAACAGCAGACTGCTATGCTCTGGGCAGGGTTCTAAGCCTGTCAGCCACACTACAACATTTTATCTCCCCAAAAACCTTTCTGAGATAGGTGTTATTGGCCATTTTATGGTTAAGAAACTGAGGAACAGAGGGGTGAAACAACCACAGCTATGTGTTTAACATCTAAGCAAGAGAGAAAAAAGGAAGATATTTCCACTTCCCTAGAGTTCAGATGACAGAGGATTTCACATATGATGGAGTTGAAACTTTAACCTGCCACTCAAGCCTTCCTGTCAGGTTATCCTGCCTAAGAGGATACTGGTGATGATATGTTTTTTTTGCAACATCACGTCCTACAAATGTGTAATTAAACTTCCTTGAAAGCTCTTGGAGTCCAGCATTGTACAGGAGTGAGCTCACAGAATGACTGGCGCTGTTACCAATGCCCCAGCAGACATCAGCACACATGGAATCTCACACTCAAAAGATATTTACAGACTTCTCCGGATACCCTAACAACACAGGATACACAGAGAGGTAGTGGTTTTTGAAGATATAATGTTCGACAACTGTGTCCTTAGACCTGATGGGATTCCTAAGCATAGATTTTGATCAACCGAGTCTGAATTCCGTGGGGCTCTGCAGTATCTGAAAACTGTGAAATCCTGATGTCCTTTGAAGAGCACCGCCTGGCTTATGTACACATTTATTTCCATTACGACATGTAAAAGGAGGTGGCCTGCCGCCTATGCCTGGAGGAAACAGGCTGGCACACCTTTTGCGGGAACACATTGTCCCAAGCAGAGGGGCATGGGTCTCGCATGTCGGGGTGTCTTACACAGATGCTTTCATCAACCTGGAGGGTGAACTATGTTTTTTCTCTCCTCTCTCAGTCCTGGAGGTGTGGGTTATGTTTAGTAAATATTTTGACTGGTGAGGCTGTAAGCAACTGTGTCCATTCTGAGGCAGAAAACCAAACATCGCCGTGTTGAACAAACAAGGCGGATGGGATGATTCCTGCCTCGGCCCAGAGCATCCTGATGGGGATCCGTCTAGGGAACAAGCAGCCAGAATCATTTATGAGAGAGATCTGCACAGGTGCTAGGCTGCTTACAAACTAGCTGGGACCAAGGGATTGCAACTGAGGGGAGAGAGAGGAGGCACACTAATGAGCAAGGCAGAGGCTTGAGCAGGTCCAGGGAGCCCCCCCACCCACCCGGGAAAGGGCGCTGCTGGGTGCAGGCAGAGGGGGGTCATTCTCAGCACCCAGAAACTCTGCTGTGACCTCTGCCCTGATGGCAGGGGCACAAGCAAGGATCTCCGGGTGGCGGTCCCACCTAAAGGCTCCGTTGCCAGCAGTGAGGGAAGGACATGACTAAAGAGCAGGCCAGGCAAGCCAGTGCTGTCATCACACCCTAACGCTGGCACGTGTGAATCTCTCTCAGGGGATGAGCCAGTAATCCAGATAAAGGAACTGAAGACCTTTACACAGCAAAATGTGTTTTGGTCTAAGCGTGATCATTCTAGATAGAGCGCCTTCTCTGGGGTATCATCCGTTTCCAGTGCTCGAAGAGAAAGAGAGCTGAACAGCCTCTGGGCTTCATGGAGAAGACAGTGCACAGCGATGGTCAGCCCCAGTTCTGCTGCTGGGATCACCCCAGGGCCTAATGAGGCATTATTGGGAAGTTGGAGCCAACTCTGTGTCAACAAGTAACCTTCTGTCTACTTCTGCAGTTTGCTCTTGGGTTACCATCTGTCTCCTGTACTATGGCCAGAATTCGCCTCTGGCAGCTCCCTTCTTCCATCTAATTGTTCATGGGCTATGAAGCCAGCTCATCAAGGAGATTAGAATGATGTTTAAGGCAGGAGTCGCTAGGATCTGAGTGGTTTTTCTTCTCGAGTCATTGTGAGCATCTGCACAGGATGGCCTCAGGAAGGGCAGCCCAGGGGCCTTCTCGGTTGCTCTGGGTTCCATAATGTCCAGGGGCAGGGGCAGATGTGCTATGAAGTAGCTCTGCTGCTGGGAGCAGAAGGACCAGTGCCACCCAGAGCATCTAACTTAGGATGCTGCCCTCCTGAATACCCATGTCGATCTGTGCCATCACACAAGTTCCTATCATACAACATATGCCCTGAAATCCAAAACTGCCTATACTTAATTTAATTAAATGGAATGCATATAATTGCGTGAAACAAACTGGGTGGGTGTAGTACACTTTCTATAAGTGTGCAAAGATTTAAATACACAAAGCAATCATGTGGGTAAAATGCAGATTGCTTTCTAGGATGTTAACCTAGAAAGAGAAAAAGCACCGCCCATTCCTATTGTCTGATGCCTGGCTCCATCTCTCATGCTAAGCCTCTTCAGAGCCCTGGTCTACAGAGGTCTAAGGTCTAAGACAAAAAGCCTCAGATGATTTAGCTTCTTTTCCAGACAGACCTGGCCACATGGTCCTCCCAATCAAGGCAATCTTAGTGAGCCCTGAGACCTGTGTCATAGGCGAAGATCTACATTTGCTGAGTGAGATGCTGTATTAACCCAGGACGCAGGAATGAGCCTTCCTACCTTCTCTCACATGGTATCTCTGGCCACAGTATCTACATAGATGCCCCATGATGGAAGTGACGGTGAGGCCTCTAGAAAAAATGCACACTTAAGATTGAGGAACAAGAGGAATCCTATCCCACGTCTGCTGGCCTCTGACTTTCAGATTAGCATTGTTCTAGAGGAGGAGAGGGTTCCAAGGAAACTAAAACCACTTTCAACTGGGTCCCATGATGCCAGACTCTTGCCCTCCCAGCCAGCACATGGCACTGTTCCACTTGTTCCTGCTCAGAACCCAGCCTTGTTCCTATCCACTGCCTGTGGGACCAGCCAAGACAACCCCCACCCCAGCCACTCTGCCCCAAAGGACCTCTCCGTGTCAGCTGGCCTGACTCCTCCTCACTGCCTCTCACATACCCTCTGCCTGCCCACCTGCTGGTCCTGGAGGGCTCTAACCTAACTTTCTTCTCTCACCTGTCTCTAAGGGCCCAGCTCCCACCACCTCCTCCAGGGAGCCTTCGCCAACCACCTCAGCCATGTGTCTCCTGCAGCCCATGGATAGGTACATCTCCTTTGGGGCTACATTCCCCATTCTGTATTGGTTTCCAAGAGCCTCCCTGAAGCCAGGAGCTGTATTTTCTCCTACTCCTATCCCCAGCATCTCACACAGGACAGACAGGCCCAGGAGGTACTCACTAAAAGGCAGGTGAATCAGCATGGATGAAGGAGGCAGGAAAAGAAGGAAAATGGTCATTTATGGAATTTGAAAAATGCTCTGGAAAGTTGTTAAAGGCCTTACAAGACATGACATGTTGCTTTTAAAAGCGCAACTTTGATGTACAGACTCTAATAATTTCAGCTCTTATCAATCTCTGAGGCAATTCTAAGTAAGACCATGAATATTGAGTCTTGGGGACAGAAAACATTCTCAAACATGACTTCACTGAAACAGAGACAACAGAAGGTGGGATAAACCCCAGTGGTTGACTGGAAGCTCTAAGGACAGGAGATGGGGGGGGGGACAGTTGCCCTGGGGAGGGGAAAGTGCCTGAGGGTTTATCCAGCAGCCCTGCCACTCTAACTGAACGTGCATTTTTGAGGGACATGCTGAAGAATATTACGAGAAAGCTGCAGCCTCTGCTCCCCAACCACCCCTTGGTGCCATCAAAGTGTAGATTGGGTGCCATGCCTGGAAACAGATCCAACAGGTCACAGACAAGCTCAGTGCACAGACCACTTAGCATGGGCTCAGCAGAAGTACCCTCTGGATAAATTCTTTCATGCAAACCTCCTTCCTCTAAACTTTCTCTAAATCCTGGCTTTCTTGGGAACATCTACTTAAAAACAAAATAAATTGTATAACTGTGTTCTCTTCTGCCTTCCATTTAAAGAACAAGGAAAAAAAAATCAGGGCCAGAATAGGCAGACCCTGGATACTCCCGGGAGCTGCAAGTCCGTGTGTCTCATTCTGAATCATATTCTGGGCTTATCAGAGATGCCAGGTGCCAACGCGCTGCAGACCCCAGGTTGTGATGCCAGGGCCGAGGCTCTGGGCTCCAGCTCCCTGCCTGCCTGCATTCCTGGACACCTGACACCACAGATTTGAGGTCTGACAGAGATGCAGCCTGCCTTGTCCTTGGATCGAGGGGACTATGTGCCCCAGGACTGGATATCAGGGGGAAGAGGCCAAGGAATATGCCTCAGGACTCCCTGGGCTCAGGATGAGGTTTCTCACCCTGCCTCTCAGGCAAACAATACCATCAGCACCCATAGCTACCATTTGTTGAGTGTGTACTATCAGGCAGTGATCGAAAGACTTTACACTTATTATTCTCATTCCTATAACCCCTCTGCGAGGTTAGTTTTGTTATATCCACCTGACAGGGAGGAAACTTAAGGAGAGTGACCAGTTCAAGGTCATACAGCTACTTAAGGAGAATAAGGATTGGAACTCACTTCCACCAGAGTCCCAAGTTCTAAGTCTTGCTCTCTCTAGGGACAGCTCCTTGTTAGTAGAGCAGGGAGGTCTTGGGTAATTCTATAATGGGCAGATTACATCAACCTGGGATCAGTGCAGTGATTTTGAGCACTGAGCTCAGGGGGAGACACATCCATCTTTTCTGCCAACACTTGTCTTCCTTGGTTAGAGGAAATGGCTATGATCACCACACATGGATGTCTAACAGGGAATGTAGGAACTCCTCAAAGCCCCAATGCCCAGCATGTTCTTAGCATCAACAAATCACACTCATACAAATACACACACACACACACACACACACACACACTCATACTGCTTGCATCCACAGGTAATTTTCCAAATATATTACTAGTGTGGCCTATACAGTGACCAGTCAGAACGGATTCCAGCCATCACTGACCTGTCCAGCTAAATGGCTGCAAAATGGCCAAGTGTCAGCCTTAACATGGCCAGGCCATGTTTTACAAACTCCACACAGCAGGTCTGCTAAGCAGCTCTCACATCCTTGTCCAGCCTGGTCCTACAATGACTGGTTTAAAGCTAAGACAATAGCTCCAAGATTAACCAGAAGCCATGCTTTTGCCAAAATCTCTGGAGTCACTTGAACAGAGGCTTCTCATGGTTACACGTGTCACTGGATCCTCAAAGGGCCTGGGAGGCATGGGTAGGACTCCTTGTTAACACAGGTGGAAGGAAGACTCATTTTGTTGTGGATCCAAGCAAAAAGTTAGATTTCCTCAATCAGGGCTATGGGGTTGGAGTTTCTAATAACGGCCTGTACACACTGCAATTGCCAACTGCTTCCCTCAAATCCAAACTTAGGAATGAAACAACCTCCCAGGGTTTCAGCTTGGCTTAAAATTTGCTTTTCACAACAGTGGCAACTTATATTTGCTTCAGTGAAGCACACTCTTACATGATTTTAAATTCCTTCTGTGACTAAGCATGGGCTCAATGGATTAATCCTGTGTTGGGGCTCTGGGGCCTCTGAAACTTGCCTAGGCCATGCCATACCACACCTCTCCCCCATCCCTTTGAAGTCCTTGAGGAGGCAATGATCTCCACCCATCCCCGCCTCCCATGGCACACATTATGGGATTCTAGAAAGGCAGGACCTACATTCTGCCTTCTTCCATCTTGTTTGACATTCATTTATTCAATCAACCAATCTGTATTTAGTGCCTACTCCATACAAACCTTATCTTTACAACTAGACCAGAGGGGCTGCAAACCAGGCTGCAAATTTCCTTTTTATCACTTCTCACAAGCCAGCAAAAGGCTGCAGATGTAGAGGGTACATCATAAACACTTAGAGCATTGAATCAATCTTTATTCTGCTATAGGAATAGGAAAGGAGTCCCAAAGAGCCCATCATGGACCCCATTTTAAATGGAAGAGTCTTATATCCCAAGGCTCTGGCTCTCTATCCTTCTCTTCCCTGCCACCTCTACGCTTCCACTTCCGCAAACTGATGCAACCATTCCAATGTCTGTGCAAGAGAACCTGAGCCCTTACTTTGCAGAGAAAGACACAATGTCCAAGGCAGTTGGCTGGCTTGTCCCCATTTTGTACACCAACGGGCCTCAGAGGAGACACTGTAGTTCACACTTACTGAGCCTTGGTCTTCGGCTCATCATAGTCCATGAACAAAGTGTTCAGGAGACCAGGTTGTGGATCCAATTCCTTTCTTGGAAGAAGCCCTTCCTCCTTCTATCTTCACAAAACGACCCACAAAGGGTCATCCTAAAAGATCCAGGTGGGAGCATATGTGCCTGCTACTCTGCCTCAGCAGCAAGAAGTCTCAGCCTCCCGACTCCAGGGGTGCCGTGTCATCTTGCGGTACAGAAGCACAAAATCATGAAGGTGTTCATCTTGCAGGCTTGTGCTCTGAGACTGTTTCACAAAATAGCCACGTTAAAAAAAATCATACTGATTAACATGTTAACCTTTGAAGATACAAAAGCTGATAAAATAACCAAACCCATTTCCAAAAAGGATTTCCTAATGACTAATTTTCCTCTCTAACCTTTCTGGATTGAGCCCATGATCATATGATAAGTTGGCATAATTAAATTCTCCAGAGGAAATTGCCCAGAAGAGAACACACTGGACACGCAGTGGGAAGTCGCTCAGCTTTCAACATCCCCGTAAAACGCAGATACCGACAAGACTCCGGGTTTGCTTCACAAAAACGTGTGCTTTAACTTCTGAATTTGCTCGACAGCTAGAGGAGGGGGAGATAAAAGGGAGCCCCGAAGTGCTGGGTAATTTTGGCCATCTCTCCCAGTGGGAAATGTGCTCCTGGGGAAGATGAAAAGAGAGTGCAGACCACAAATGAAGATGAGTCCGGCTGGGCAGAGGCACCTCCGAGCTAGCTGCAGAGGGGGGTGCTGCGGGCGGCTGGAAAAGGAAGGGGTCTTGCAACCAGAATCACATGAGGGGAAAATGGGGAGCAATTCATGACATGCCTCACAGTCTTAAAAAAAATAAAAAACAAGAGCAAATTTCCTTTGCTGATGACTGGAGCACAAAATTGGCCAGGTTTGATTCTTTCTTATTACTCCATCTCATACCAGGCAGCTTCATCAGCTCGGGCAGGAAGGTTCTACGGAGCCTGCCCCTTGGGAAAGAGAGCAGTACCGGTCCAAGAGACAGTCCCGTGGGACAGGCAGATGATGTGTTCAAGGTTGGAGTGGGGAGGAACAGGTGTGAACTGATGCCATCCAGGGAGGGGCCCCAGACGGCAAGGGATCTCTTAGGTAAGTCTGCCCATTAGCCGGTTCCTTAAAGGGCATCTTTAGAGAGCATGGAAGGTAGATTGCCATAGTGCTCCCTACCTCCCCAACAGTCTGTGCCCCAGTCTCTGGAACCTGTCAATATGATGAGATTCCATTTCTGAGACTGTGTTATGTTACATAGCACTGCTGTGGGCTGAGTTGGGTCCCTCAAAGAGATAATGTTGAAGTGTAACTCCTGGTGTTTGTGAATGTGACTTTATGTAGAAACGGGGTCTTCGTGGAGGCAAACAAGATGAGGTCATCACAGTGGATTCTAACTCAACCTGACCGGTAACCTTGTAAGACATGAGGAATTTGGACATAGACACAGAGGAAAACAGACACAGAGGAAGACTGTCAAGTGTACACAGAACCAAGGATGGGATTGACAGAGCCAAAGACTGACTAGGGCTGCCAGAAACAGGAAAAGACAAGGAAAAATCCTCCTTGAGAGGCTTCAGAAGGAGAACAGCCCTGCTGACACCTTGATTTTGGAATTCTAGCATCTAGAACAGTGAGACAATGTATTTCCAATATGTTAAGCCACCCAATTTCTGGTACTTTGTTATGGCAGCCCTGGGAAACGAAGATAGGGATGGTTATAACCTTAAGGTAGGGATATTATCTGAGTGGAACTAATCCAATACAGGAACCTAAAGGTTCCTGTGGCTGGTGGCAGAGAAATCAGAGATTCAAATCATCAAAAGCACTCAATGTTCTGTTGCTGACCTGAAGATGGCAGTGGGGGGTGAGGGGGGGAGGTGGTAGGGAGTGCCACGTGAGAAGCAATAAATGCAGAAATCAAGAATCTCTCTCCCACTTCCCCAAGGCACTGAATTCTGCCAACAACCTGAAGGAGCTTGGAAATGGACCTATTTTTTTTTTTTTCCCTAGAGCCTTCAAAGACAAGAGCTCAGACCGGCTAACACCTTGACTTTGGCCCTCTGAGACCCTCAAAAGGGAATCCAGCTAAGCTCGTGTGGATTCCTAACCTAAGCATCTTGAGATAATAAATGTGTATTGTTCCAAATCACTAAGTTGCTAATAGAAAATACAGACAGAGTAAGTTCATGCTTTCAACATGTCACGTGCTTACTGTTTTTAGCAGAAGGACCAGTAATTTAGAACAAACTCAGCGACTTTCAAGAGAGATATGAAAGTGATCACAGATAACTCTCCTTCTCAGATTCCAATGGGAAAAATCCACACCACAGCAGAAGAAACAAAGATGGGGGTTGGTTATAAGCAGCGGAGTGCTGGTACATGGTTAACAACCAGCTCTCCTGGAAAGGGTGTGGGGAGGCCCTGATGTGCAGCGCTTGCCGATTTCCATGGTCTGAGTGTTTCTACAGTGGCCAGGTTTAAACAACTGGCTCACAAAATTCCCGAAAATTTGACAAAAGCTCTCATGAGACAGTACAAGCTGACTTCGGCACTCTATCAGAATTCACAAAACAGAACCGAGAGGAGTTATCCTGAAGGAATGCAGATATGCTTGGCCTGTAGGAGACTAGGGGGCTGGCCCTAATGCATCCATCTGGCCACAGAAGAGCCCAAAGGCTCGAGCCTGCAGGCCCTGTCCTAGGCCTTCTTCTCTTCACCCCATACTCATGCCACAGACAATTTCAGCCACTCAGGGCTGCTTTGGCTGCCCACATGCTGATGACTCCCTGATCTGTATCTTCAGCCTCAGACCCTCTGCTGTATTCCAGTCCCACCTGGCAAACAGCCTGCATCCTGCCTCCCCTCCCACAGGCACAATCAATATGGTGTGGCTAGACCACAGTCCAGTAGCTAGTCCTGGTCCTCTCCCAGGGTTCTGCATCTCAGTGTCCAGGGCCTCTTCCCAGCAGCAAAAGGCAGAAACCCAGGAAGTGTCTTTGATACCTTGTTCTTTCTTGCCTGTCATATCCAACAAGTTATCATAGGTGATCAACATGCTCCTCAAACACAGGAAAGAACAGATAGAGGCCACCCACTTATTCCATTCCCATGACCATGCCATTCTAGATCACAGGCAGGGCCTTCTACGTGATTGTAGTGATTCAACTTCTTCTAACTCAACTTCTCACAACTACTCCAGTGTCCTCATGCTTTAAAATAGAAAAGTCCTTCCTAACAAGTCACACCCCTGAGTAAAACCAACACTCTGAGGATAAAGCCAGCATGCTTAAACTGGGGCCCTGAGTGGTAGGGTCCCTGCCTGTCTCTCCTGTGTCATCCTGTGCCACCCACTCTGCACCCTCTGAGCCACATTGGCTGCTCTCAGCTCCCCTGAAGCACCCATCCTCCCTGCACTCTTCCCCAGGCCTTTGCTTAGACAACAACTATTGCTCTGCTGTCAGCAATTAGCCATCATGCTGCTTCCCCCAGGAAAGCCTTCCTGATACCCAGACTAGGTCATATGTCCATAGTCCCCTGTTCTCCTTCATAGATCTTACTATAGTTGTAATCAAATGATTATTTGTGCAATTATTTGTTTAATGCTTTCTCTTTACCCTTAAATGAACCCTCTCTGAGGGCAAGGTCCCTGTAGATGCAGCCAGTGCTATATCCTCATGATATTCCATTGGTTTCTTCGGGCAGAGATGCAGAATGCATTTTTTAAAATAAGAATAAATGAAAAATATAGCGTTGAGTGAAAAAAAATCATGTTATAGAAGAGAACGTACAGGAAGATTTTGAGGAAACAACATAAATGCTTTAAGAGAGAAGAGGCTGGGTATAAATCAGAATGATAACAAAGACTGTCTCTGGGTGGTGGGATTACAAGTAATTTTTGCCTTCCTCTCTACATATATTCAGGTGTTTTAACAAAGGACATGTTTTGTTTTTATAATCATAAAAACCTATGAAGCATACCATCTTTAAGTATAAGTACACAGCAGAAGGCAAGTCTTGCCTAAAGTTAAAGATCAGAGGAGGGTCTGGCCCCCGGCCCTGATGGTCAGCAAGGAAGGGAGGCAGTGAAGGCCCTACAGCCCACCTTCAGCCAACAGCAGCTTCTCAAAGGCCAATCTCTGTGCCCCAGAAGGCACCTGCCCCCATAATGACCTGAGACAAGATATTCCTCCTGGGGTCAGATTGGCACAGAAGATGAACAGTAAGAGAAGAAACGCCCATCTCTACAGCTTCGTCTTAATCAGAGCCCATGGGGGATTCCTGGCCATTAAGCAGGAGTTTTATTTCCATTGGGATGAAGATATTTTAGAATGAATTTTTAAAAGGGAGGATGCTTTCCCTATAGCTGCCGTGTTTTTTTTTTTTATGAGTGGATGAAAAACTGCAACTCTAACATCTATGTGATAAATTAAGGTTCCCACCAGCAGATGAAGCAATGGAGGGTTGTTTATAATGTTAATACTCCCGAGGCCTGAAATCACAGCATCAGGGCTGCATATCAACGTCTGGCAAAAACAAATCAGTTGCAAGATAAAATCCAATAAACTACATCTCTTCTCGATCCCCATCAAAAATACCCATCCCACTTGCTTGGAAATACATTCTTCAAGGAGGTTTATTTAAGGCAAGATAACTGCAGGATTTCAAAAAGTGGGCAAAGGGCTGCTGGCCAATCCCAACAAGGTGGGGCTTCCCCCTGAAGCTGGGGTAGGCGGAGGCCTTTAACCTCAAGAAATGTCCACTGAATGAAAAATATTAAAGCTGTCGCCCAAACCTACCTCTTAGACAAAATACTGATAATGTTTTTGAAAAATAAAAGTTGTGGCAATTCATTTGACTGTCCAGGGATTTGTGACAAGGCAAAAATATGCTCATAACTAGTTACAATGTTTCATCCAGGCATAGCCCCAACTCTGGCTAATGTAAGAGTCTTTGGGAGCCAAAGGTAAGAGATATACTCAGCAAGTTGCTGACCTTGAGCCAAGGTAAAAGCAAAGGCACAGAGGGTGACAGGGAGCCAGTATTAGCTTCCTACCCAGGGGCAGAGAGGAGGTGATCCCATTGGCGTGTCATCCTGAGAAGTCACAAGGTCACAATAGCTCAACCACAAGGAAGGAAGAGAAGGGGCAGGTAAGAGCTGATGAGTGGGGGTGGGAGGGCAGAAAGAGGACTGAAAATTTAACTGGGTGGGTGGTAGGGATGGAGGACAAGAATGAAAATTCTGGTTCCTGATTCACCACTTACCTTTGATAGTTCGTATCAGTTGTCATCACTCAGTCTGCTTCCTCACCTGTGCTGAGCTGTCACCTGCCCCACCTGGTTGTGAGAGCAGACTGTGACAGAAATATCAATGGAGTTGAGCATGGAATTGGGGCACAGAGGTGAAAATTGAGTGAAAGCATCTCTGTTTCCAGGGCCCAGAACAGCGACTGGCACATGTGTCGTCGTTCAACAAACATCTGTTGGATAAATGTTTGCTGGCTGGCTGAATAAATAAGCAGCAATTATTTCTGCAAGGTTCCTCTGATATCAGACTGGGCCTTAAAAAAGCAGGTGATATGAAAACTTGTTTTGTATTGTTTGGACAAAAATGAACAATGCAGCGTGCTGCACCAGCTCTTTATAGTTTTCCCACCCAGACTGCCAATGGCTTTGGCTCATGAGGTCATTCCTTCGGGTCGACCAGAAGGCTGCTTTGGAATTAGCTCAGAGGCTGCCTTCATCAGCTCAATGATCTAAGGTCCTCTTTTGAAAGTATCTACAACACAGGAGAACAAAAAATCTGGCAATGGTTTTCAAAATGCAGGCATTTTCCTGCCATCCTGTTACAGTCCCATTGTGGTACATGAGCCTCCTTCAAACCATGGCAGAGCTGCCCCCTGCAGGGGCTGGGGAAGCCCTCCTCTGATGGCAATGCCCATGGCCACAGGGCTGCATACCCCTGAAATGTCATTTCCCCTGAGCTTCTGGACTCTTCTGGGACAAAGCCCTCTCCACTTTTGCACACACAGCAAAGACTTGGCCAACCTTCTCATTGTCTCATTTCAACGTTCTGTTCAGATTTGTGCTTCTCCTTATGTCCTCTTCTCTGGTTCTTTATCAAAGAGGAGGCTTTGCCAGCCCAGTGCTTGCCTCCTCCTCACTCATTACAGCCAGCACCCTAAGTACCCTTCCAGAGAAGTTAGTCCCTCAGCAGGCACCAATTTATCCCAAGAAAACCTTTTAAAAGGCTGGTACCACCGAGGGCTCACTCTCGCTATTCAAACGGTTATTGCTCTCAGCCTAGGAACATGGCTGTTGGAGCTTTCACTTGTGTTCTTCTGGAAATGATTCATTTCATAACAACAGAGTCCTTCAGCGAAGGGCTGCAATAGCATCTGGGTTGCTAAACACTCTGAGTGTTTCATTATGGATAATGGGCCTAATACGATAACATATGTAAGCAACCAGGAAAAAGAAAAGACACAAAGACAGCTGTGAAGCTGCACAGTCAGTGTGCCAGCCCCATTTCTCTCACCACCCTGTGTAGCACTCACTGTCTGAGGGCTGTGACCTTGAAGCACCTGCTCTGACCCTGGGCGTAGACCAGCGAGACTGTGCACACGCTGAAGACCTATGTGGCTTGGGAGACAGATGTCTGGCGTAAGTCCCAGATATGATGGTTCATACATGGAAAGCGGGCAAAAGATCTGGTCCACTCACTCATAATTAATAATGGTAGCTAATTTTGAATGCCTAAAAAATGCCAGGCGCTGCATCAAAATATTTATATATATCATCTTCTTTAATCTTGCTAATAACTATGAGGCAGGCAGCAGGATTATCCCCATTTCACACCTGGGGTAGTGAGGTTCAGTGTGGTTAACAGACTTGTTTGAGGTCAGAGAGTTACTAAGTGGCTTGGCCAGACTATAGACGACGGTGCATGGATATTCCCAGGGTGGGCTACAAGCTCATGTTGCCCAGGTGGTACCTTCCTGCCAGCTGCCTATGATTAATTTATGACTCCAGAGTTTATTAGTTGTATCTACCCAGCACTGTCCCCACCCATCCCTAGAACAGGCCACATAGGCTTTCGGCAAGATCAATTTACCCAGCAAAAGAAAAACCACAGACTCAGCTTCCTACCCAGATTTTATCTCTTGTTCTGAGAGAACTGGGAAAACAAAAGAAAACAAAAATAGTGTGTATGTTACTGAGGCACCATTTTCATGCAGCCCTGGGGAAACCTTTCTGGAAGGTGGGAAGCTCTGTGCTCTGTCTTCCTGCCTCTGCTGGTGACTCTTAGAATGGATCCAAGAGCAGGGTCCAAACCAAAGCTGCATCCCACTATCTGAGGGTTCTGACACACATCTCCTCTGGCCCCAGAATCCATCTGTGAAATGGAAACATGAAAGCCAGCTACCCACGCAAGAAGGTTTCTGTATAGCTCTTGGGTGGTGCCCTTCGTAGGAGCCATTCTTACAATACCTCTATAGCAACTGATATTTCTATTGCTCAGTCATGCCTTAGCTTCAGTTCTAGGAGGTTTTGTAACTTAGTTACTAGGCCTGAGATATAACCCTTGAGTTCCATCCAGGTCAGAGAATGTACCTTCAAGGACATCTCAAGCCCTACCAAGGCAGCTGTGGGCCTCTGGACACCCATGGGCTGGGATTGTCTGCAGCATGGGTGGTCTACCAAAGGGCCTACATGCCTGGCATCGGACATGATCAGAAGCTTGAGATGCCCAGCCTCAGTCACTGGTATTTTTCTTTCTAATCAAATCCTTAAGGACAAGAATGTAGACTATTGCATTTATGCCACAGCCCCCTCCCCCTCCTAGGGGCTGGCTCAATTGCACCAATCCTGTCACTCACTGCTCTTACTACACCCGCGGCATCTTCTAAGGAAAACTGTCTCAACCACAGACCCAGCATAAAGGGTAGTTCTAGGCAACCATGCTTTGTGTGCCATGACCTTCCAGGACCACAGCTAATTAGATCTGGGAGCACACATGACCCAACAGTAGCAAGCCTCAAGACCCGTCAGTGATGTGTTCGAAGAAGTGAACTGAGCCCGTTGGATTCTCTGTTTTATGAATGTATAACTGAAAAAAACAATCCCAAGTGCATGGTTCAGCTTGCCCCAGATGTGAGACTTAAAGGAAGCATCAGAGCAGGTCTTGAGGGAGCCTAGGAAGCAGGAGGGCCAGAGGAGACCTGAGTTGTGAGGAGACAAAAGGTGAGAGGACCAGAAAAGACACAGGGTAGAGGAAGACGTGGCTGGCTGGCCATGGCAGTGGCTGGTGTGGAGAAGAGGCCGCAGCAGGAGAGGTGAAGCGGGGTCCAGGAGTGAGGAGGAGTGGCCGCACAGGTCCTAGGAGCCAGGCGCCCCCACTGCAGCTCCAGGGTATGGGGCGCTACCAAGCTGGTAGACTTCAGCATTCTGCAAGATCCTTGCCTCCCACCTTCCCCCCATGTAACCTCAGAGCAATATTGTTCTTCAAGCTTAACTAAGAAGACTCTGATCTTGGAGTCAAAATTCCCATAAGACCAGCTGGGAGGGCCTGCATCGGGCAGGGGTGATGCTCCCTCCTCCAAAGCCCCAAGCCCACCAAAGATCTGTGTTCCCTGGCTGCCACAGACTCCTTGCCTATGTCCTGCTCACCTCTGTGTCTGCCACACACAATCCAGCATAGAGCTGACACTCGGCTCTGACCACGCAGACCTCCCCCAGCTCACAGGTCTCCATCCCAGGCCCTTCCTAAGTACTGCTGACTGGCAACTGATACTGGGAGCAAGTGATTGCAAATGAACAAAGACCTGTGGTCTTCCTAAGAGGACTCATATCTCAAATAGATGGGAGATCTGTGTTTGAAATCAGCTACCATTCAACATATATTTTCAATTTATTTTTTAACAGGGAGATAGGACACAAAATAATAGGGGTACTTTTTCCAAGAATCTTACACATCAGACTTTTATGGTACATATCATTCAATTACATATTTTTACATATCCTGAACAGTACTTTAGGCAGTATGCATGTGATTTTTAATCCCTTTTTACTCTGTATCATAAATTATGTATCATGTGCTATAAAAAGATAAATATATACATTCACTTATATGTATGTATTTAGATACCCTTACACTTAGAAAGAAGAGCAATGGGTTTTGCATATGAGGCCACAGCAACCTTAGCTGCCGACAGAGAGGTGGGAACTGGATGAAACAGGTGATGCCTCGACACTGGATAATATTTTCTCTTCAGAGAGCTGTACCTTTGCTAGTCCTACTGTGTAATGGGCATTTTACTGTGGTAATGCCTACTCCTACACTTTAAGTGTACACACCCGTGTATAAATACACACATAAATATATATACACACACACATATATCATATATATTCTCAACAGGAAAAACTGTTTCTTTCTGTAAAGAAATATCATTTATTCATTAAAATATGACACAGAAGTTCCTGCATCCTTCAGCTGGAGAGAATGCTTACTGGGAACAGAAGCAGTAACACTCTGGACTCACCCATACATGGTGGGTGGGAGCCGAGACTCCAGCAGCAGAACTCTCTGTGAGGACAGTTAATCCTGGACCCATCCACACCCTCAGCCTGTCAGAGGGGCAGCTAGCCGGGCTAGAACATACATGTGGTAAAAGAGAACTGCACGATCTGAATTCTTCCTATAACCTGCTGGTGGGATGGGATTCTGATGTACCTGTCTCCAGCCACCTAACTAGACAGCCAACAAGGCTAAGGGCATCTATACACTCTGTCTATTGGCAAAGAATAAGTGGGAATAGATTGCTTCTCTTTCCGGGATGAGTGAAGGACTTAAACCCAACAGGAGCCCTGGGGTAAAGGAGTGTGTAGAGTTGTGGAGGCAGAATCTGAGCCTCAAGAGGCCATCGTCCTTCAGAGTCACATTTGAAAATGACCTATTTTAGGATTTGGAAGAAAATGGCTGCTTGTCCATACAATTAAAGAAGTCATGGTTTTGAGAGAAAGCAGAAATCCGTAAAGAGGAACAGATTAAAAAAAAAAGACAAGAGAACAAATCAAGAACACAATAGAAGAGGATGAAGGAACTACGTGATGATATAAAAAATGAGGTGGCTTAGCAAAAGGGAGATTATAAGAAGCAGAAAATGAATCTGCATGATTCACATCCACATAGGAGCCAGTAAAGAGAAGAACTGAAATGGCACACAACTCAATCAGTGAAATGGAAGACAACCTGAGAAGCTTTCCCAGAGTGCAGAGAAGAAAGTACAGAGGTGGAGGGCAGGCAATGGACACCTCACACACTCAGTAATTTCAGAAGGCAAAACAGAATGAATGACTCAAACGTAGCTGAGGAAAATTTTCCTTAAGACCAAAGCAGAGATTAGAAGTATTCATCATGTTCTGGAAGAAAAAACTAAGAAATGTACGCCTATACAAAGCAAACAGCTGAATAACAAAGAGTACAAGTGGTTCCAGCATTGCAGCAAGAAAACAAAAGAAAAATAACAAAGATTTTCTGTAAGGAAACAAAATCAGGCCTCCCTCAGACTTTTATTCTAGAACACAAAATACCAGAAGATGATGGAGCAAGGTCTATAGTCATAAGGGAAAATAATTTAAGAAATATAGCCAGGAAAGTTGTGTTTCATGTATAAAACTGTTATATTCTTGGAGATGTAACATTTCAGGCAATATGACACTCACATAGCCTTCATTCAAAAGCACCACTTGGGAATGTAATATTAATACAATCAATCTAAGAGAAGATTTCTTGAAACTATAAAAGAATCCTCAACAAGACATGCATCTAAATAAATAAGAGATAAAGCTAAATAAATGCTATTATGTTGGTTGATGAACTGAAAAACTGTCAACTTTATTTTTTTAAGGTAAGACTCAAAAATTTTTAAAAATTGATTTGGCTCCAAATCCCTAATAATAATAGAAACTAAAAAGTGGTAAAGAACTGGAGAGAGAAACTGGAAACAGAAAGGTGGTAAAAATTCATTAAAATGAGTTATTACTCAAATTCAAAAGACAGTGTTTCAATGAACTTGAGAATGAGAGGAAGATTGATTTAAAATGCTTCAAAAAATTTAAAGGTAACCTGTTGGGGGATTTAGCAACAGGGAACATACTGTTGTGGAGGAAAGGGAGCCCTGTGCACTGTTGGTGGTAATGTAAAGGGGGACAGCTACTGTGGAAGACAATATGGATGGGCCTCAGAAAATTAAAAACAGAACTACTATATGATCCAGCAATTTCACTTCTGGGTATATCTACAAAGAAATTGAAATTAGGATCTCATTAGAGCTATCATATTCATTGCAGGATGGGAGATAGATAGATAGATAGATATGATCTTAAAAAGCTGAACTCAGAGAAACAGAGAGTAGAGTGGTAGTTACCAGGGATCTGGGGTGGGGGGAAATGCGGAGATATTGATCAAAGGGTACAAACTTCCAAATATAAGGTTAACGAGTTCTGGAGATCATTAATGTACAACATAACGATTCCAGTTAATAATACTGTATCATGTAACTGAAAGTTGCTAAGAGAGTAGATCTTAAATGGCCTCACCACACCAGAGAAATGGTAACAGTGGTGTTAGCTAATATTATACTGGTAATTATTTTAAAATATGGAAATGTATCAAATTGACACTTAAACTATAAAGTAGGAATACAGCGCTTGCTCTATGTAATAAATACTATCTCAAAAAAAACTAGTATTATTTTAAGCTAGCATTCACTCAGTAAGGGGCGTTACTTTTACTTTAAGAATCAAGACAAAGATACTCACATACTAAATGTCTTTGTTTTATGCAATGTCTAGTCATTGCAATTAGATACGAAAACCAAATGGTAGTCAAAATACATTAGAGAGAGAAAGGCCTCTTTTCTGGGGAAAAAAATCCACAACTTACCTAAATACTATTAGAATTTATTAAGAATTCAATAAGGCAACTGATTACAACATAAATCAAAAGAAGAGCAGATAAAATGGCAAAAGAAAAAAAATCCGGCTTACAATTATAATAAAAAATACAACATGTCTATTAAATGTATAAAACATGTATGAAAAAAGTCACAAATAACCTTATTACAAATCACCTATAACCTTAATCCAATTCCAATAAGTCTCTAACAGAGTTGCTTTTCAAAATATAACTAATATTATTCAAATTCATGTAGAAACAATTTCTAGAAAAATATTTGGGAAAGGCCTATGAGATGTTGACTTATCCAACATGAAAACGTGTGGTAGAAATAGGGAAGCAGTGCCCCGCAGGAGGAGGGACAGATCAAAACAACGGAATAAGAAATCCAGGTAGAAACACTTGTAAATGTTAAAGGTGCTGTTTTAAAGCAAAGAAAAAAAGGATATGTCATTCAATGTAGGCTGTTGGGACAAGTAGTTAACCACATGAGAGTTAATTAAATTAGATCTCTGCCTCACAGCAAACATTACATAAAAACTGACTAAAACGTAAAAACTGATACCATGACAGTACGAGAAGAAAGTATAGATAAATATTTATATCGTTCTAAGCCTACAAGCAAATGTAGATATTATAAAGGAAAAAAGTGTTGAATTTGACTACGCATCAAAAAAAACCCTTCTCTGTGTTAAGCTTATCACATAATTAAAAGGCAAATCACAAACTGGGGAAACATTTGCAAAATCCATGCCGAAAAGTGAACGCCTTTAAGATATTAAAATATTATTTTATATGTCAGTAAGAAAAAGAAGAGCTATACCAACAGGAAAAAAAAGGCAAAGGAACCGTCAAGCCACCAAGAAATCAATACAAGCACCCAATAGAAGACTAACACCTGTCCATTATCACCGATAATCAAAGAACGGCACATTAAAACAAGGAAATAGCACTTTCATAATAACAAATTGGCAAAGATTAAAAGGATTATAAATATCCAGCAAAGGACTACTGAGGGAAAAATGGCATGATCTTTAAATTCTGGAGGAGATGAAAGTTAAAATAACCTTTCAAAATGGCAACTTGACACTATGTTTCTCAAGGTCTGAAACCCTGGATACGTTCTCCTCCAAATCCTGACAATTTCACTACTGGAGCTTGATGCCAAGAGAGCCATCAGGAATACAGAGGTGGGGCTGTAAGTACAAAGATACGAAACGCTTATTACCCTTACCCATGCACAGGGGATAAACTTGGACGGGACATCATGCAAACAGTAATGGAGTTCAATGTCCGCACGGCAGTCGAACGATATCTTTTGTGTGCTTTGTGATATTTTCTAAATTGACTAAAATACAGATACCTCAGTTTGGAAACCGAAAACAAATGAAAAAGCTCTCTCAAAACGGAATTACAAAGGCAATTATTACTCCCTGATCACTACAGCGCAAAACAAAACTAACAATAATCCTTGTATGTGGCCAGGCCTCTTGAGGCTTTCATCATCCAGCCAGAGAAGAAACACAATTATTACCCTCACGACTTTATAGAGAAAAGTCCTGAGATCCAGAGGGAAGAAAAAACTTTTGAAAAACCAAGCTCTGGGTTCCAGGGCTCACTTGTCATATGGGGACCAGGGTCCTCTGAGCAAGGATGGGTGTCCCTGTCAACCTCTGCCCCCGGCATTGTTCTATCACTTGTCCTGTTTAAGCTTCCTTATGGCACTTTCTCAGGGCTGCCATTTGTTCTGTCAGGAAAGCCACCGAAACTCTCCCCTGAGCCAGCATGTGCCCCCCACTCCCTGGACACACGATACAGCTGTCCGTACAGCTGACTGCCGCCCCGATGTGCAGCCCCCGAGCCAGGGCCTAGGCCCTGTCTGCCCTACCCCAGCACCCAGCACCCTGCACCCGCAAGGTGCTCAGCTGGCCTCAGGGAGCGTGTGCTGAGTAGCACCCTCACCGAGGGGCATGCCTCTTGCAGTCTGCTCTCCCCAAAGCAGTAAGGCAACACGGACCCCGGAGGCCTGCTGGCCATCTGGAGACAGTGGCGTGGCCGTGTGCCTTTTGGAGGACGGCAGCTGCAGCAATAACAGGTGCCTGCACCCCTCTGGCGTTCTGCATGCAATAACTCGCCACACTTTCCCCACCAGGTATTACCCCTCCTTCCCCAGCACGTTGCCTTTCATAGGGAATTGTGTTGTTTAGCAAGAATCATTTCTGCTCTAACAGGCGCAGTCAGGAACAATGATTCAAAATAAGTCATGTTTAAGATCTTCTAATCAGAGGGAGAGGGCACAAGGCCTTCGACCCCATGAGTCACAGGCATTCATTCTGGCTCTAATTACTACGCTTGGGCAGGAGCTGTGGGTGTTCGCCCCAGCAAGGAGAGCTACAGAAGACTGCAAGGAAATTGTGTATCGAAAAAAATGACATGAAATTACTTGTGGTAAACAAGCAGCTAAATTAGACTGTGGGCACCACTGTGTTAAAAAAAAATAATAATAACAACATAAAACAGATGCGTATGAAAAGAACCTGAAAGGAAATCAGCCAAAGTGGCAACAGGGAAGAGGTTTCTATATTTCTTAATTTTTCTTCTCTTACTCTCCTCCTTTCTCTTTTCCCTCTTCCCTCTCCTTCCCTATCCCCTTCCTTCCTTCTTTCTCTTCTTGCAAAGTGGCTGAATTGCTTATGTACACAGAAATACAGGGTTTGAGGGGGAAGAGAGCAGAAAGGCAGGTGGGCTGAGAACACCTCAGAGTGTCACCAGACACCAAAGCAAAGAATCCTGAGCAGCAGTGATGGACGTGTGCTGATCCCTCTGCAATCCTGCACAGCTCTGTATGGCCTCCAGGAAGTGATTCCAGTCATCCAGGACACACTGAACATGGATTATACACTGCAGGGTACTGGGCGCAGGGAGTGCTCCGGGAAACCTCAGGGCTGCCCCTTGAGAGGCTTACTATTGGGGCAGAGGTGAGGAGGGCTGATGCCAAGGCACCAGGTGACAAGCAGAGCTTCCACAGGGCACAAATGGCTCTCAAGAGGAGCACAGTACTCCAAGAGGAGAAAACAGCCAATTCCATACTCAGCAAAAGAGTCCTGAGGACCTACTGTGTGTCCAGCATGATGCAAAATGCTGGAACTCAGGAGCTGCTTAGTCTCTGCTGTTAGAAAGTTGAACAGAAAGTGTAACACTGAGCTCAAGCACTGGCAGGAAGGAGGGGAAGGTGGAAAGTATTCACTGAAGGGAGTTTTAAAAACAGAGTTGCTTTTCAAAATTAAACCCCTGGGACTACACCGAAACAAAAAGCCTGTGCACAGCAAAGGAAACTTCAAAAAATGAAAAGGCAACGTCATGAATGGGAGAAGATACTTGCAAATGATACATCTAAAAAGGGGTCAACGTCCAAAATACATAAAGAACTCATACAACTCAACGCCAAAAAACAATCTGATTAAAAGATAGGCAGAGGACTTGAATAGACGTTTTTTCAGAGGACATTCAGATGGTCAGAAGGCACGTGAAAAGATGCTCTACATCCCTCATCATCAGAGAAATGCAAATCAAAACCACAATGAGATAACACCTCACACCGATTCGGATGGCTAATATCAAAAAGACAAGAAATAATGAGGGTTGATGAGGAGGTGAAAAAAAGGGAACCCTTGGGCAGCCCCGGTGGCCCAGTGGTTTAGCGCCGCTTTCCGCCTGGGGTGTGATCCTGGAGACCCAGGATCAAGTCCCACGTTGGGCTCCCTGCATGGAGCCTGCTTCTCCCTTTGCCTGTGTCTCTGCCTCTCTCTCTCTCTCTCTCTCTCTCTCTCTCTCTCTGTGTGTGTGTGTGTCTGTCATGAATGAATAAATAAAATCTTAAAAAAAAAAGGGAACCCTTGTGGACTGTTAGTGGGAATGTAAATACGTGCAGCCACTATGGAAAACAGTCTGGAGGTTCCTCAAAAAATTAAAAATAGAGATACCATATGATCCAGTAATTCTACTGCTGTGTGTTTACCCAAAGAAAACAAAAACACTAATTTGAAAAGATACATGTGCCATGTGTGTATTGCAGCATTATTTATGATAGCCAAGATATGGAAGCAACCCAAGTACCCATCCATAAATGAATGGATAAAAATTTTATGTATATACAATATATAAATATATATAACATATATAAAAATATATATTATAAATATATATTAATATGTATACATGAACAGATAAAGAAAATTTATATATATATTACATGTATAACACATATATAGAATGGAATATTACTCAGCCATTAAAAAGAATAACATCTTGCCATTTGCAACAACTTGGATGTATATAGAAAGTATTTTGCTAAATGAAATAAGTCAAAGGAAGACAAATGCTGCCTGATTCCACTTATATGTGGAATATTAAACAAAACAAACAAAAAACCCAACCAACTCTTGAATACAAAGAACAAACTGGTGGTTCCCAGAGAGAAGAGGGGTCGAAGGAGGGATGAAACAGATGAGGGGAATTGAGGTACAAACCTCCAGTTAAGAAATAAATAAGTCATGGTGTTGAAAAGTCCAGCAGAAGGAATAGAGTAACATTTTAATAACATGGTATGGTGACAGATGGTGATTACCCTTATCGTGGTGAGCAATGAATAATGCATGAAACTGTCAAATCGGTATGTTGTACACCCGGAACTAATCTAACACTACATAAACTATACGGCAGGGTTGCTCTTACGAAGAGTTGTATGTGTGTTTATATTACATATCTCTCTATATCTTTATTATATATAATAACACACAACCATGCACCATTTTGGAAAATGAAGAGCTAGGCAATGGAGGGCGAGACACAGACACAGACGAGTTCTGACGGGATGAAAGGGTGAAGGTGTTCTCTGCCGCATCTGAAGAGCTGACGGGGATGTAAGAAGACTGTTCTGTAGTACTGGGAAACACTGCCCTGCTGCTTCCTGAAGGAGTGTGGTGCAGGGAAAGAAAGGGGTTCAACATCCCATGCTACATCTTACTGTGACCAAGTGGATCATTTAAGGTTTCTGGAGTCTGTTTTTCCTTCTGAGGATGGTCTCACGGGAACTAACTGCTCTCCCCCTTTTTTCCCCCATCAAGCATCCCGAACCTGCTTTAGAGTAACCATTGGGTGGCGCTGATCTCATTCCCAGCACAGAGCAGAATCCAGGTCTCCACTTGAACTTAGGCGTGTAATCTTTCCTTCTCTCTACAACAGGTTTTCAAGGACAGGCCCAAGACCCAAGGGGGTGTCCAATGAGAGGCGCCCTCAGCTGGGGAGAGACCATCTCATGCTTCCCTCCCGAATTCTGAATGCAAGCACATCTGGATCCAGTTGTCACTGGCCTTTTCAGTTACATGCCTTTTTCTTCTTGCTTAAGACAAGTTTGGTTGGATTTCTGTTCCTTGCCATTGGAAATCCTCCTTAATGAGGAACTGCAAGCTCCATGGGGTCAGGATCTCTGCACTCTTTGCCACCTTCTCCTCAGCACCCGTAAGAGTGCCTAGCATCTAGCTAGCTCTCGGGAAAGCCTGTGGAAACCCTGGATGGATGATACAAGTGGAGACAATAGCATCTCCTTTATAAATCTGCTCTTTTTAACAGAAAAGTGATTCTTGGTAAACATTATTTTCTTTTCCATTTTGTTGCCATTATCCTATAAACTCTTTCTAAATTAACTCCCTAAGAGGGACCCTAGTAACTCTTTATGGCTTTAATTCTTAGTGGGACTTTTTATTAAGTTCCCTCTCATGGAGAGGCAGAGTAGGTAACTGCCTGTTGCATCCACTGTTAGGTTTTAAGTAAGAAAACCACTAGACGTTTGGCCACAAAGAGGTCACAGATCATCTGGTTTTACCTCCTACTGCCAGGCAGACAGATTTATAAACTGCAGGGTTGTCCCAAGAACACAGTGATGCGATTGAGGAAAGGTGCCAAGAGGCACAGCTAGACGATGTAAAGCTCCCTTTGTGACAAACATGGGAAAACTTCAGGAGATTCTGCACAAAGTGAGATAGGGAGATAGGTGCAGGTGCCCAGAGACCCCACAAGGCTGCACAGCTGTGGGGGAAATCAGTAATGAGCATCGACAGAGGTCCGGGTCTACTTGGACAGGAACCATCTGAGACGAAGAGCTGTCAGGGCAGGACCATAGCTTGTGCAATTCTCCTGCTCATCGAATTCGGCATTTAATCATGCTAAAAATCTAGATGATTACTTCTTTGCCTCCTACACCTTTCTATTTCTGGACTTGAGCCCATGACTCCTATTAAATTTTCCAGGAAAATGTTAAACAGCTGGTCAGCATTCTTCCTTTAACCACCTTGGACGACAGCGAATCACCTATTTGCCATCATCTCCTGGGCATTGGAATTTAAAAAATAAAAACACAGCTCTTATCTCTCTCCCTCATAGCATCATTTTCTGTCCCTTGATTCACCCTCATCGTTCATTTCTGGACCCTCTCCAGCTTTTCCCATTCTGCCTAAATGTTGGAGGCCAAAGCATGACATAATGCTGATGCAGACATCTCTCTGATGTGACTTGCAGCCTAAACAATTTCCAGCAGCGTCTTTCCCATTTCATATTTCAGTGGCTGCCACCCTTAAAATTAAAGGAATCGAGTGACCAACTGACACATTCTTAGCATGTGTTTGCTCCACGTGTGGCCCCTCACAGCCCAAGGGTTTCAATGGGGGGCTTCCAGAATTAATTCATTCTGTCCCTAATCATTAACAGAGTGTGAAATTCAATTATTTGATCACTTGAAACTTCAACCTCCTTGAGGGCAGGGACCACATATTTCAATGTTTTGTTCTGAGGCACTTACTGGGAAGTAATCAGCTGGGTATAGGAATTGGAAAAGAATTTTCCATGGAAGGTGCTATGGACTTTGTGATCCCCTCCCCCCTCAGTTCATATGTTGAAGTCTTAAGCTTCAGTGTGACTGTATTTAGAGACAGGACCTTTAAAGCAAGTAAGGGGGATCCCTGGGTGGCGCAGCAGTTTGGCACCTGCCTTTGGCCCAGGGCGCGATCCTGGGGACCCAGGATCGAATCCCACGTCGGGCTCCCGGTGCATGGAGCCTGCTTCTCCCTCTGCCTGTGTCTCTCCCTCTGCCTGTGTCTCTCCCTCCCTCTCTCTCTCTCTCTCTCTCTCTGTGACTATCATAAATAAATTTAAAAAAATTAAAAAAAAAAAAGAAAAAAAAATAAAGCAAGTAAGGCCAGGTGAGGGAGGAGACAACACAGTCACTCACTTGTTCTTTAGAGAGAGTGCATATGTCTCCAGGCCAGAGAGACATGGGTTTGAATCTCACCCACTATGTTTACTACAAGCGTGAAGATGAACCTAACCTACAAGAATCTTGGTTTCTCATCTATTAAGGGAGGATAAGAGAACCATCACTTGGGGTTGGTGGGATGATTTAATTTGTTGGCTTGACAAGTAATAGGTACTCAGTAAATGGCAGTCATTGAATTGTCATTCAATCATTCATTCATTTCATAGTATTCCAGGCACCTCAAATACAGTGGTAACCAATTGACAGGACATTTTTTTCTTGGAGCTTACAATCTAGTTCACTGGACAGACAGGAAGCTATAAATAAGATCATCTGGGGTAACAAGTGCTATGAAGGAGCTCGACACTATGATGGCAGTAGAGAAAAGAGGAGCCTTCATGAGGTAAGAAAGCCAGGAATGGCCTTTCCAGGGAGTTAACACCTGAGGGGAAAATCCTCAAGGGTGAGAAGACAGTAGCTATGAAAAACCTGAGGGGAGACTTTCTAGCAGAGGGAGCAGCACATGCAAATGCCCAGGGTGGAATCAAGTTTGTTCTACTTGAAGGGTGGAAGGAAGGTGTGTCACTGTGTCTGAAGCAAAGGGAGCAAAGGGAGAGGCAGACAGAGTGAGATCATCCAGGGTTTTGTAGGCTCTGGAAAGAAATTGGATTTTGTCCTCAACATAATGGGAGGCCATCGGAGGGCTTATGAAGATAAATCATTACCATTACTCTGGGGCTTCCAAAGTCAGGCAAGACAAAGGGGAAAGACTTTATGATGACTGAAAGGTAAAAAGCCAGAGTCACAGCCTCTGGCAGTGCAAGACCAAAGGGTCAGAGTGAAGTCAACCCTAAGGAGTTTATGAGGAACACACACCATTTGTCGCCTTTTCTCCTAGATGGCTGTAGCTCGGGAAATGGAGGCAGAGAGCCACCTGGCACAGATGAGCCTGTTGCAGACAGTGCTCCATACAACTTGAGCTTTGTCCAACCCACACCACTTTAGACCAGCACTGCCACAATAGCCAGCGCACAGAAGACCCTCCAGAAATGCTCACCAAGTGGGTTATGTGATACTGTGGGGATTTAAATACACAGCTGCTGAGCCCAGGTAGGTCACATCCAACACAAGCCTTCTAGGGCCTCCTACCCGCACTGCCCACCTCACGCAAGAAGCCACCCACTCAGACGTGCTGGTGAACAGGAGATTTCAGGACTGAAAGTGACCTCACTGTACTCAGTAAAGCCCTGCAGAGCCACCTAATCTTTCTATTTTGTCTGCAAATGCTTTAAAGAATCCTTCACCAGGGCCATCTCACACTAACCTCATGGATCAAACAGACCTATGCAATTTCAGCTTTTTAACCCTGCTGTGTGGAGTCTTCTCACAAGACTGGAGTTCTAACCCTTCTGCTGTCCTGGCAAAACAGGTACCCAGGGTCAGTAGGTCAAATACACTCAATGTCTGGAGGACTTCCATTAATTATGTATCTCTTAGATTAAAAATGCAAATTCTCTTAGATCGCCATGTGAACAAGCTTATCTCACAGATTCCAACCCCAGACCAAGCTGGCCAAGTGGGATGTTTGACAATGGCTGGGCTCCCAGGATCTGGATTTCATCTCCCCATGCTGCCCATGTCCATGTCTGGTCAGCCTGCCCTGGCTTCCCCTTCATGGAAATGCAGAACCCCCACACAAAGACGGCTCCTTTATTTCACAACATGAAGGCAAAAATGCTTAGGGAAGATTTAGAACTGGCTAAATTAGGAGCATCCAAAACTTCCTGCCCACAAATGTCCCCCAGCGTTTCATCCACAGCTTTCTCATTTAATCGTGGATGGGGGAAATTTTATTCATCTTAAGCAATCTCCTCACGGTCTTTGATCTCCTGAGACTGGCAAACGGTCATCAGTAATGATACTGGCCTTGGCAATGATGCTATCCTCACTAACAGGCTACGTCTCAGCTGAATAATTGCCAGCTAAAGAGCACCTCATCCTAATTAACCTCTTCAGGGAATGAAAATAAAAGCACAAGAATTTCAGAGTTCACAGGACCTGTGCACAACCCCTTGTCATCCAGATAAGGAAATTGTGTCTGAGGATGATTAGGGCCCAGAGTCCCACTGCCAATTAGCAGAGTGCCAGGACTAGAATCTGGATCTCTAGGCTGACAACTAGAGCACTGGATTACTCCACCAGCCAGTAAGAGTTGTCGATAATGCCTTATCTCTTTAAACATGTCCAGTGATGAGGACTGGGTGATCTATGAAGTTACCGAAATCAGTACATTGTGCACTTGAAACTAATAAAATACTGAATGTTAGCTAACTGGACTTAGAATACTTTTAAACAATGTTAGTCAAAGATCTATTAGTTGAGTATGTATTACGTGCTTTTTACCATGCCCAGCATTAGGGACCTAGAGAAGACATAAGGGCTTATTCCTTCTTTCAGTAACTATCTACTGAGCACCTATGTGCTACACATGGGGAGGGCACAGGTTAAAAGCTTGCTTTTACAGGCAGATGGCTTTGGTCTCTCACAGTGTGATTTACTAACTAAAATGAGATACTGATAATAACCACACAGTTATTAAGTATATTTATTTGAGAAGAGCTTGGCCCAATCTTTGGCCCATTAGTAAGTGATCAATACATCCTAGCTGGGCAGTGTAGGTGGCTCAGTGGTTTCAGCCTAGGGCATGATTCTGGAGACCCAGGATCAAGTCCCGCATCGGGCTCCCTGCATGGAGCCTGCTTCTCCCTCTGCCCGTGTCTCTGCCTCTGTGTGTGTGTGTGTGTGTGTGTGTGTGTGTGTGTGTGTGTCTTGAATAAATAAGTAAAATCTTGAAAAAAAAATACATCCTAGCTATTTTTATTTTCCCTAAATAGCTGGAGGGATAAGGCACCTGTGAAACTAAAGGGGTAGCCTCATCACCAAGCATGGGCCAGTGAGGGGTGGGTGTGGGGTGGAGGAAGAGAGAGAGATGAAGAGACAGGAGACTCAAGCCTGATCTTCGAGCTAACAGACAATTTCTTTAGCACCAAGAGAGGAAGCCTAAAGGCATAGCCAGAACAAAGCAAGTATGCTAGAGCAGAGTGGGGCTTGTCGTAGGAGGGGCAGATGAGGATAGGCCAAGGATGACCTCACAATGTCGGCATAAAAGCAAGCAAGATTCCCAGCAACCTCCATGTGGCAGCCATTTATTTAGGTCTCCAGGTGAATTAGCTCCTCCCACAAACTCCAACCTTATACCAGCTGGTCAAGTGTGTGAAAACATGGACAAGTAGGGCATGGTGCTGGGTTCCCAGCAGCTGGGGCCAGAGGGGCTTCTGTGGGGAACTGGGGATGTGGACAGCAAGCCAAGGAGGGATGAATGTGAAGCACAGTGGAAGGAGCACAATATGGCAGCCAACCATGTGGTAGAGGTACGACCAAGGGGAGCTTATGAATGTGCTGGTGTTCTGGGCTCAAGGGGGTGGAGTTGCCAGTTGACTCTCTTTATCTTCAAAGGTCTCTGAGGCAGTGTTTCCCAGTCCTCCTCCTTCCCAACCCACGGAGGGACAGGTGGCAGCAGGCCGCTATGGGTAAGTCCATGAAACCACAGCTGGCATGGACAGACATGAATCCTGAGCATGCCCTCTGTCCAGAGAATCTCATCAAGCCCATGCAGCCCTCTCCAAAAGACTGCTAATGTGCTGCTTCTCTGTCACTGTGTGCTCCCACTGGCTCTTGTTTTGTTTCTATACTGCTGGAAAATGAGAGGTTTCAGTGGAAGATAAAAAATTATCCTTTATTTTGATTCTGTGTTTGAATACCTTCCACTTCTCTGTAAATTGAAGGGTGTATTTTTGTGCTCCATCTAATGCTTGGCTAACAGAACCAGAGAATCAAAAATTAGTCAAGATTCCAGGAAGGCTGATGTAGCTTGATGCCTCATAGAGACACAGCACTCTTATCAAGACTGTGTGATTCCTCATGAAAAGCAGGGGTCACCCAAAAACCAGTTGGGCAAGCCAGGACCCATTTTCCCCTCTTTCCTCTCAAGTTGTAATCCCCATCTCCTCCAACCATGTGTGCATGGGGGTGGGGGTGTACATGTATGTGAGTGTGTATTGACTGCAATCCTGACCAACATTATAAACATTCTAGACACATACTGCAGTAAAACAACCAGGAATCATCTCTGAAAATGTAGGCCAGAACTGATCCTGTAAGAGCTGTAAACTGAATAGCTGAGGGAACTCAGAGTAGCAAGAATGATTCACATTTTTATTTCCCCCATATTTTTTCTCATTTGGAAACATCCAAGTGCAAAGTTAACACAAGCATAAACAGACTGAGTGGATGGTGGAGTGAAGGCCAGCAGGTGTCAGAGCCCTGACAGGTCCATACAGCTCTGGGCCCGGGCAAGAGGCTCCTAGTGAGGCCTGACGCAGGGTCCAGCCACTTTCCCCACTCAGTATCTGCCCCCCACCCCAAGGAGCACTGGGTCCTGGCCTGCAGGTCTGTTAAAACACCGATCCCATTAAGTTAGCTCCCCCAGATCAGACAGTCTACACTGGGAGTACCGTGACTCCTGGTCATCAGGTTCAGTCCAAGTACCACAACACAACCTTGGTAAAACCTCAGGGATATGGTTAACTGTGTCCATCTTGGCCAGAAAGAACTGTGCTCCTACAACACTGGCTGCTGGTGAAATACTACATGTTTTTATGCTGTTTCAGTAATAATTTTCTAGGATCTACCATTGTGACCCCACAAAATGTCACCTTGAAGAAAAGGTGGATTTCCCACAGGGGTATGAGCTGCCCATGAGGCTTTAGTGTGGCCTGCAAAGCTCTGCACTCCCCACCAACCAGCTTGGCCTCTTGGCTTCTCTTCATGGACCTGAAATTGGCCACACTGAATTTCAGTTCCTCAATCTTATTCCTTTGTGGCTTTGCTCCAGGGATTCCCACTGTCCCCAACACCCTTCCTCCACCTGGTTCTGCTCCCTGCCAGGCCAATCCCTTCTTGTTTTTCAGGAGATGTCCCATCCTTGGGAAAGATGTCTTGACTGCCTCGTCTGAACTGGATACCCTGTTCATATTCTAAGTCACATCTGATCTTTGTCATGGAATCACTGTGTCCCCAGCACCCAAGGGCAGGGCCTGGCATACATGTCTCTGTGAATATTTGGTGGCTGATTTTGTGGGTCAATGCAGAGGTGTTGCTGAGATGCTGGCTAAACTACTCCCACCTTGCTTTCAGACAAGCCAAGGCCGCCATGCCCCAGGCAACAGTTCCCTTTCTCCCCTTGGTGCCTTTCAGCTTAGGTGACATGACACCCAACAAATGGTGTGAGTCAGCCCAGGAGGGAACATCACCTTTCACTTTAAAAATGACCCAACTGAGTAGTCTAGCAAAATCTGTGCTCTTTGGACAAAGAGCAGGATGGCACCTCCTAGTCATCCTTACCATTAGATGTGGTGAGAAGTCCTCTCAATCAGAATGTGCCCAGCAGAGAGAGTGCCACCTTCAGGTGTGACTGGTGAGAAACTCCCAGAGGTGTGCCTCCATGCCACTTCTGGGACTGGCCAGGAGACACCTAGGGCAATCTGTTAGCTGTGGTCAGCCCAAGCACCTGAATAACCACATGGAAGACAACTGCTTTGTCAATCTCAACACTTGCTCAGAACGGTTCCTGGAGCATGAAGTCAATTTTTATTGTCTTAAGGCACTGAAATCTTGAGGCCTATTTGTTACTGTAACCCAGCATACCCTAATAAATACCCTGAGGCTCAGAAAAGATAAAGACCTTGTCCAGAATATGAAGAACCAATGCCAGAACCAGAATCCAGGTTAGTCTGTTTTGAATTCACTACCCTGAGATCAAGACCTGGGCTGAAATCAAGAGGGGGACATTTAGCCAAACGAGCCACCCCGGCACCCCAAGAATCCATGTTTTAATTATGAATCTCCACACAAGTCTATGCTGAACTAGCATTCATCACACAGTATTTCATTCAGCTGTCTCCTCCTTGTTTTCTCCAATAGACACCAGCTACTAGGGACCTACTGCCACACCCAGTCCATAGCAGGCTGTCGGTATTTTATTTAGCACACACTTACAGAATGCTCACTGTGTGCTCTGCTCCCTTCTAAGATTTTTATGAACCTTTATTTATTTCTCTCACCTCCAGGAGATACATATTATCTTTATCTTCATTGTACAGGTGAGGAAATTGAGACACTATTGCCTGCCTAGCACCCAATCAAGTAGCGGGTAACCCTGAAACCCAATCAGAGCTGAACCCATTCTTGAACCCCCAGAAGCTCAGCAAGTGGTAAAGTTCTGCTTCGCTAGAGATCTACTTCTTCAGAGGTGCTGGTTCAGATCTCTGTTGAATGTTTTTTTGTATAACACTATTCATCTATAATAATATTCATTTTCTATAGAAAAGGTAAAGAAAGCAGTAAAATGTATTTTTTTGTGCAGCAGTTCCCCAAACATGGATCCAAACCACTGTGAGGAGACACTGGCTTTGTGTCACCGTCTCTCTAAGGCAGCAACTCCAACCTCTGGAGTGTGACACCCAATGTGCTGGTTTGGATTTTGTGGTACTTTCTCCTGCCCCTCCTCCAAACCCAGCTAAAACTGCTGTGTTCTGCATATTTGTTTTTTGTTTGAAGCAAATGGTTTGAGAATTCTGTGCTAGCCCTTGAGACAATGGGAGGCACCCTGGGGTGCTGTAAAACCAAGGGTTAGAATCACTGATCTCACGAAGAAAAAAGGTTCAGGAAAAACTACCGTATCAGCATCTTCTAAAACCGCAGCACGATCCAGTGAGCACTGCAGCCCAAGTGCAGTCACTGCTCACATTCAATTTCAAGGTTAGAGCGGGTTAAAAACACCTTGCAGGACTTCCAGCTCACCCCTCTGCACCCTGCCCTTCGCCAGCTGTTCCAGGACAGTGCATACAGCAGCTCTTGAGGCCACCTGTCATATGACATGTATTTATATACTAGCACGAGTGCACTTTCAAGAGAAAGGTAGGTAAATAAGCACAAATAAAGTAAAAACATCACCCCTGCCTTCTAGGAGATAGTCTAGGCAAGAAGATGCACGCATGGGAAGATCCAACAGCATGCAGAAATAGAATCCCATCTCCTCCTCTTAGAACTCACTGTGTATCTAGTCTATTAGGTGGCCTACAGTTAGGGATTCTGCTGCAACCACAGTGACACCCCTAAACACCCAAATACACAAGACATCTTAGCAGACAAAGGCCTAGGAATGCCTTGCTAATGGCTGGACCCAGGCCCACACCCCATTGTGGAGATCTGGCAAGATGAGCTGGGCCAAAGATGCAGACTGAAGCAGGTCTAAGTGGGGACTGTGCACATCAAATATGAACACCCACACATTCTGGTCTGGAATCACCATACTTCCTTGGGCTGCAAACAGCAAGGACACAGAAGCAGGGCTTACCCTGGTCCCCAATGCATGGGCTGGGACTATAGCGAGTAGTGCCCAGACCTGGGATACGGGCCTGGAGACAGCGCTGGACCCTGGGTGTTGCTAATGCCAAAAAGGATGGTCTGCCCTCATCCTGACCAACCCCCTCTGAGGGTCTCTGCTGGCCACCACTGATGGGACTTTGTCTTCATACTGTTGCTTTTAACATTTCTCTGTCAAAATCTTAACCTTCTGGTTGACACATTCCCACATGCAAATTGTTATAAGGCACTGCTTTTGGAGAAAGAGTGGCCCCTTGGCCTCTGGTATCACCAAAAGAGAGGCATGAAAGGGGAAAGGTGTCGGGTGGGTGGCTGGGGCCTGGACCTCGGTGGTCACCTGGCCAGGGAAGGACCCACATCGTGAGTTTCAGATTTGTTCCTCCTGGTCACTCATGAGGCTTCAAGCGTCCTGCTTGTGCAGCTAGAGATCAGCTGGGAAGAAGTGGGGCTTAGCCGGGCATGGTGTGGATCTCCCTGCACAAACCAAAACCCAGCCCCTCCAAGACCACCTAATTCCCAAAAAGGATGTTGTTCCAATCTGGGGAATGTGCAGTGACGAAATGAGCAACAAATCGTCTTAAAGAAATGCCCCATTATCCTTGGTTTTATTTTATTTTTTTATAATAAATTTATTTTTTATTGGTGTTCAATTTGCCAACTTACAGAATAACACCCAGTGCTCATCCCATCAAGTGCCCCCCTCAGTGCCTGTCACCCATTCACCCCCACCCCACGCCCTCCTCCCCTTCCACCACCCCTAGTTCGTTTCCCAGAGTTAGGAGTCTTTATGTTCTGTCTCCCTTTCTGATATATCCTTGGTTTTAGTTCCCGGTCAACTGCGTCTGGAAGCAGATGTTCCTCCTCAGGACTTGTGATCAGAAGGTCAGTAGTGGCTGGATGCTCTATCATGTGCCTGCGTCAGTCCCCTCACTCCGTCTCATCATGTAGGCATAGTGTCATCTCACATCATCACAAGAAGGGCAAGTGTGGCACAATAAGATATTTTGAGGGGGAGAAACCACATCCACACAACCCTGATTATCGTCTATTGTTACAATTGTTCTATTTTACTATTGGTGATTATGTTGGTCTCTTACTGTGCCTAATTTATACGTTAAGCTTTATCACAGGTATATATGTATGTAGGAAAAAACACAGTATACACAGGGATTCGGGATGTCTGCGGTTTCAGGTACCTCCTGAGGGTCTTGGAACATATCCCCCGTGGATAAGGGGAGGGACTACTGTATTTGCTGTGATTTTGAGCTATGACCTGAAACAAATCAGTGTGAAATGAGAAAATAGAAAGGGAAAGATGATCCTTTTCAAATTGCTAGTCAAATTTTAGTTTATAAAACCACAGGTTAGTGATCAGAATGGCAATCCTCACACTCCTTGGTCACAGTCATATTTGCAAACGAATGATATTAAGAAGCATTCCAGAGAGCTCCTTCCTGGCAGCCATCACTCCTATAGAGAACACTTCAAGAACGTGCATCCTTTCCTCACAGGAAGAAAAACCAAGGACACACCAGAGCAAAGAGCTCAACAGGGAGTGGCTCTTTGGTAGATAGAATACTGCTCCCAAAGATGTCCACCCCTAATTCTTAGGACCTATTACATGTTCCCTCTTACAGTAAAAGGGACTTCGGAGATGTGATCAAGTGAAGGGTCTTGGGAACAATTATCTGGGTGGGGCCAATGTAATCACCAGGATCCTGGTGAGGAGAAGGCAAGAGGGTCAGAGTCAGGAGGCTGTTAGCCTCAGAAAGTGAGAAAATGCAATGAAACAAATTGTCCCCTTCAGCTTCTAGAAGGAAGCCCTGTCTTTCACTTGTTTGAGGCCACATAGACCAACCATTGTAACTTCCGGGAATCTGCAATCACTACAAACCACGCCACACATTATCACCCCCATGCTTTCTTTGTGTTTTATAATTTCATAGTGAGAGAATCATATGCAATATAATCTCCAGGTCTGATCTTAAGGAGAAACAGCCTCCTTTTTTGGATGTGCAGTCACACACAAGCCTTCATTAGAACATGGCCAAGGAGGTAGGTGTTCTAGTTAACCCAATGTTCTGGTTAATAAAGAGCTCCCAAGGAAGACCTTACTAGAAAGAAAATGAGACCCCCACCTCCACTTCATGAGCCACTCATGAACAGGACTCTGGGCTTCAGAAGCAGGGCTCCTGGCCTTCCCCATTTGTACTTCTGAATCTCTCAGCACAAGAGGGCAAAACTACACCCTGCATGGCAAGCAAGAGCGGTCTTGCTCTGATGATCCAGTCCAGGGCCGTCATTGACAACACTGCAGTGGCAGATATTGTGGCCCAGAGAGGCTGCGCACAGGTGGGCTGGCCAGCCAGCCTCCCACAGCACCAACCTGATTCTGCCCTTTGGTCGAAGGCCCTGGAGCTCCTGGAGAAAACCAGCCGTTAGAGGCCAAAACACACTGGAGCAGTCAGCCCCTGCCCCTACCCCTACCAGGGACAAACTCCATAGACC